>NC_047094.1:17054000-17370500 GCF_902459505.1 Geotrypetes seraphini | reverse complement strand
ACAAAAGCCAATTATAAAAGGTAACAAAAACTAATGCCACAGCAATGTTTAAATTGTTACCAATATAAACTCTAACAACTTGTATAAATGCGCTGTCTCACAAATATATATCCTTGCATTTATACAAGTGAGACAGCGCATTTATACAAGTTGTTAGTGTGATACACAACATTAATTAAGTACAGTGGTGCCTCGCATAACGAACGCCTCGCACAGCGAACGCTGCGCACAATGAACTTCATGTCTTGCTTCCTACAACGAACTTCGTTTCACACAACGAAGTCGCCCGAGCTGCATCCTTCCGCGCAGGCACTGCGCTTAACTGCCCTCTCTCCGCCTGGCTCCCTGTGCAGTGGCGGACCGACAGCTCGCAGGGGCCCGGCGCCTACTGCTGATGCATTGGGGGGGCGGAGCTACTCTCGCCGCTTCCCCGATGCTAGAAAAAAAAAATGAACAGTTAAGTCCCAGTTTTTGCCGCTGAGACTCTGCCCTCTCTCACTGTAAAATTAGACTCTACTTAGTCTGTCTTTAAATTTAAAAAATGTGTGTTGTTTTAAAAAACAATTATGTTTTTAGATGTATCTAAATAAAAATAATAACCAAAAATTTATCTTTTTTTATGTCATCTTAGCATATTTTATGCTGCAGAACGAATTATTTTTTTTAACATGTATTGTTATGGGAAAACGCGTTTCACATAACGAACTTTTCGCATAACAAACTTGCTCCTGGAACCAATTAAGTTCGTTGTGTGAGGCACCACTGTACCAATATAAACTCAACAAAATCAGCAAAAAATATGGGGAGAGGAGGACACCTCTTCCCATATACTCAGGAAAAAAGGAATGAATGAAGATATCTGTGAATAATCTCCTACTTAATAAACCTATAAGTGTAAGAGACTTCAGTAGTAGTACGACTGAATACTCTTAAGGACTTTGACACCCCCGATCTAGACCTTTGACTCTATACCCCAATAATTGTTCATGAGAGTTACATAAAGCTCTCTTTTTACATTAAACACAACCAGAGGATAATCCTATCTATAAATCTGATTTTGTGAACTGAGTGTTTGATTCTCCAGCTAAGTATTTTTCCAGCTCTCCTGTGCAGACAGTGGTTTAGACCTTTTTCAGATATGGAGCAAGTTCTCTGTAGAGTTGTGATTTTTTTTTTAATGCCAGTGATAAGGTAGCTACTTAAGTTTGAGGCTTTTTTCTCCACATATTTTTGACTGCCAGACACTCTTTAGGTTCCTTCAACTGCCCAGCTTGGGAACAAAAGCCCCCAGGGGCAGCCGTCTGCCCAAGTCTTGCATACAGCCATAGAATATCTGCAGGTAGACAGTGGCACAGCCTCCCAGTGAACGTGTGGGAAACAAGGATAGTATCTCAGGTCAAGCAAGCACGGGATTACTAAGGGAGGGAAAGGGAATACAGTGGTACCTCGGTTTACGAGTGTTTTGCAAGACGAGCCAAACATTTGCAAAATCGGTGCCTCGGAAACCGAGCATGGCTCGATTTATGAGCACACCCCCCCCCCCACAATCCGGCACCCCCCCTGCCTCGAACTGGCACCCCCCGCCACGATCCGACCCCCCCCCCCCGACATTATTGGGCACCCCCCCGAAACGATCCGACATCCCCCCCGACACAATTGGGCACCCCCCCTCCCCCGCTTCTTACCCTCATCTGGGCACTCTTGAAGATCGGCCTACTCGTCTGCTGGGCCTTGAGCATCTGAGCATGCTCAAGGCCTGCGAGTTCACGTTCACGTTCAGAACGTGAACTCGCAGGCCTTGAGCATGCTCAGATGCTTAATAATAATAATAATAATAATAACTTTATTTTTCTATACCGCCATAGTCAGGCGACTTCTAGGCGGTTTACATTATAAGAAGGCTGGACATTCAGCGAATAGCAAAAATCTTAATACAATGCGATATCATAGATCCACTTACAATACAATACAGTGAGTCTAAATACAATAACATATAAAAGTCTAAATAATACCGTACAAGGAGTCTTAATGCAGTACGATAGTCTAAATGGGAAACTTACGTGTTAAATTGGAGATCTATGGGCAAAGAGTATCTGAGAGATTTAGGACATCCATAAGTTGGAGTTCTAAGGGTAGAGGAGATCAGAAAAAGAGGGGCTTCTTGAGAGAGAGAAGGGCGTTTGTTGGGGAGGGGAGTAGGCCCAGCAGACGAGTAGGCCGATCTTCAAGAGTGCCCAGATGAGGGTAAGAAGCGGGGGGGGGTTGCCCAATTGTGTCGGGGGGGATGTTGGATCGTGGCGGGGAGGTGCCCAATCGTGTCGGGGGGGGGGGTGTTGGGTCGTGGTGGGGGGGTGCCGGTTCAAGGCAGGGGGGGTGCCGGATCGCAGGGGGGGTGCCTGATCGCAGGGGGGGGGCCTTCGAGGGGAGAAATGCCGGTTCTCGGGGGGGGAAACGCATCAAAGCGAGTTTCCATTATTTCCTATGGGGAAACTCGCCTATTTTGGTTTACAAGCATGCTCCTGGAACGGATTTTGCTCGTAATCCAAGGTACCACTGTACAGAGCTCAAGTCAGTGAAGATAGGTTTTATTGTCTCTCTCCTATTATCTTCTGTTTCCTTGTTTTGCTAAATACATTTCGGCTCCCATTTACTAACCTGCATCAATATGTTGATGTGCTTTAATGCAATTTAATGCACATGAAGTAATGCAAACCCTAATATTCTCCATGTGGTCTATTTACTAACTTTATGCTTAATTCAAATTAATATACACTAATGTATATAATACATATTAAAACAGTAATGCAATTTAATAAATAAGGGCCTCAGTTTATTAATTCGTTCCTGGTCTAACAAGGTCTCTAATGGCTGCTTAGTAGAGACATGAATTCATTAACATATATTTGGTTCATTAAGCTGCCTTAAATAAATTGAATTTGCATACACTAAATTTATGTATATTTAACTATGAATAAATATGTGTACCAAAATGTTCTAATGAACTTTTAAAGCAAACTAAAAGAAAGGCAAAGCTGTTGTCACAACACAAGGGTGAGTCTGACCTCGGTCCTGGGGAAAATGGCGGAAGCGCTGATAAAAGACAGCATCGATGAGCATTTAGAAAGAAATAAACTTCTGATCACAAGCCAACATGGCTTCTGCAAGGGGAGATCATGCCTAACGAACTTACGGCACTTCTTTGAAGGAATTAACAAACGGATGGACAAAGGGGACCCCATAGACATCGTATATTTAGATTTCCAAAAAGCCTTTGACAAGTTACCCCATGAACGCCTACTTCGGAAACTGAAGAACCATGGGGTGGAAGGAGACGTACACAGATGGCTCAGAAATTGGTTGGCGGATAGGAAGCAGAGGGTAGGAGTGAAGGGCCACTACTCGGACTGGAGGAGGGTCACGAGTGGTGTTCCGCAGGGGTCAGTGCTCGGACTGCTGCAATTCAATATATTTATAAATGATATAGAAACAGGGACGAAGTGCAAAATAATAAAATTTGAAGACACCAAACTATTTAGTGGTGCTCAGATTAAAGAGGACTGCGAAGAATTACAAAGTGACCTGAACGAGCTAGGGGAGTGGGCGATGAGATGGCAGATGAAGTTCAATGTAGAGAAATGTAAAGTATTGCATGTAGGAAGAAAAAACCCAAGGTACAACTATACAATGGGAGGGATGTTATTGAGTGAGAGTACCTAAAAAAGGGACTTGAAGGTAATAGTGGATAAGACAATGAAGCCGTCGGCACAGTGTGCAGTGGCTGCAAAGAGAGCGAATAGAATGCTAGGTATAATCAAGAAGGGTATTACAACCAGAACAAAAGAAGTTATCCTGCTGTTGTATTGGGCGATGATGTGTCTGCATCTGGAGTACTGCGTCCAATATTGGTCGCCGTACCTTAAGAAGGATATGGCGATACTCGAGAGGGTTCAGTGGAGAGCGACACATTTGATAAAAGGTATGGAAAACCTTTCATATGCTGAGAGATTGGAGAAACTGGGGTTCTTTTCCCTGGAGAAGAGGAGAATTAGAGGGGATATGATAGAAACTTACAAGATCATGAAGGACATAGAGAAAGTGGAGAGGAACAGATTCTTCAAACTTTCGAAAACTACAAGAACGAGAGGGCATTCAGCAAAGTTGAAAGGGGACAGATTCAAAACCAATGCTAGGAAGTTTTTCTTCACCCAACGGGTTATGCACACCTGGAAAGCGCTACCAGAGGGCGTGACAGGACAGAGTACGGTATTAGGGTTCAAGGAGGGATTGGTCAATTTTCTGGAGGAAAAGGGGATAGAGGGGTATAGATAGAGGACTACTACACAGGTCCTGGACCTGTTGGGCCGTCCCGCGAGCGGACTGCTGGGCACAATGGACCTCTGGTCTGACTCAGCAGAGGCACTTCTTATGTTCTTATGTTCCTATGACCTCCAGAGTCTTCTGCAAAGTCATCAGAGCTAGACAAATGGTTCTGTGCTCCAACCGCTGATATACCTCTTCGCTGAGAGGGCGTGCAACACCCCTGAAGAGAACAATGATTGCAATGGGCTCTTCAGCACCGAAGGCTGGCATCTGTCATCACCACAATCCAAGAGACAATGTGTAGTGGTACACACCTGTGCAGCGATTGCGGGAGCCACCAGTCTATGCTTGCTCAGTCTTCCAGAGTCCAAGGTAGACAGTCTTGCAGGGCATCCCTGTGTGGAGCCCAACGAGAGAGCAAAGCATGCTGAAGAGGACGTATGAGCATCCTCGCCCAAGGAACCACATCCAGCATGGCAACCATGGAGCCTAGAACTTGAAGATAATCCCATGCCGACGGAACCGGCCACTGTAGAAGGGAAGAAACTGGGCCCACAGTTTCTGCCTGTGAGCTTCCAGTAGACAGACGTGGCCTGCCACCATGTCAAAAAGGATTCCCAGGTATTCCAGTGATTGTGTGGACATGAGATGGCTTTTCCTGAAACTGACAATGCAGCCCAGGTCCACATACCTGGAGCACTCAGTCCACCAAGTGCCATCCCTCGGCCAATGAGGGAGTTCTGATCAGCCAGTCATCCAAGTAAGGGTGAACCTGGAGACCCATCTGTCAGAGGTAAGCCACCACTACCACAATCACCTTGGTGAATGTCTGGGGCACTGTAGCCTGCCCAAAGGTCAGGGCTGAGAACTGGTAATACTGTTCCAGAACATGAAACCGCAAAAATTTGTGGTGGGCCGGAAAAATGGGAATATGCAAGTATACCTCTATGATATCCAGAGAGGCAAGAAACTCTCCTGGGGCCACTGCTTCAATGACTGAACACATGGTCTCCATTTGGAATTGGGGAATCTTCATGTGCTCAAGATCCAGAATAAGCCTCCAATCTTCTACGCCTTTCTTTGGCATGACACAGTATATGGAGCATCTGTCGGAGCCCGAGAGGTCAGGTGACACTGGCTCTATAGCTTGAATATCCAGCAAATGCTGAACGGTTGCTTGAACCCTTTATCCAGGCGACCTGAAGTGCTTTGTCTGGGAGACCTGAAGGAGATTTCACGAACCAATCTGTCAGAGGTCGAGCAAATTCCAGCTGGTAGCCCGACCGAATAATGTCCAAGACCACTGGTTGGATGTAATGCACATCCAGGCAGGAAGAAATGCTGAGAGCCAGTGGGGCATTTCTTGGTCTGGCATCATTGAGCCTCTCTGGCAGAGGGTGCAGAATGGGAGGTGGAAGGCTGGGATCATTTATAGCCAAGGTAGTATCATTGGGAGCCCTGTGAAAATCTCTGCGATGTGGCATTTGCATACAGTCTGGAATGTTGTGAGCCATGAAAATTAGAGTGACCAGAACCCCTGGAGAGTCTGTGTCTACTATCAGGCAGAGTCCTCAGGTGACAGTCCATCACAGAATGCATGAGGTCGTCCAGATCTTTGCCAAACAATATCTGCCCTTTAAAAGGTAGCCTAGCCAATGTATCCTCGGAAGTGGTATCACTAGCCCACTGTTGAAACCAGAGCAGTTGGCATTGGCGGAAAGAGATGAAGTATGCTAACACCTTTGCCAAACACACATAAGGTCATCCAATGTAGCAGCTATATAATTTGTCCCAGCTAAAATAAGTTGAGGAGGGGGATCCACCGCCTCAGTCTCCAGTGTGCACAGTCAATGCTGAAGCAGCTTTGATGCATAAAGCAGCTGCGTCAAAAAGTGTCCAGAGGACCACATCCACATGGTGGTCCTGCATACACCCTGGGCTGACCCAAAAGGGGACAAGCGTGACATAGCTCTAGCGAATTTTAGAGCACCTTCCGGAGAGTCAAACTGCTCCGAGACCAGAATGCTTACAACAAGGTGCCAGGAAATGGTAGCAGGCTGTGAATGTACACCACAACACCAGGAGGAAGAAGTGGACGGAGCCGGCTGAGTGACTAAGTGTAATTCCCGCAAAGACTCAGAAATAAGGTCAGGCAGAGCCGCAAACTGAAATAGGTGCAGGACAGAAGAATCATCCCCAGGATTCAAGCCTCCCAGAGGGATTTGCAGATCCAGCACACAGTCCCTGATTTTCCTGCTCTGGGAAGCGCTGAACCTACTTATCCCAGTTATGACCTTGGTGGAAGTGACTGAACACAATAATAGTTAAAAAAACAGTTTATTTTACTTCCAATAGATGGTTGTACTACAGATAAGGCATTGAGTTGTATGTAATTCATATTTGAATGCCAATTTTAGTGGAATTTTCCGATACGTTTCATCAGTTAACTGTAACATTCACACATATAAGTGACTAGTACACTAGAACCTAAAATGTGCACTCCAGATCAAATTTTCAAAATGGCACTGTTAATTACGCAGTGGCAGGTGCCCTACCACTGCCTAACGAAATCAGCGCAATAATTGACTGCACCAATTAAAATCAATTAAAACATTGTTAAAAAACAGAGGTGCCTTTAGGTACCTCAAAAACATGGTGGCTTTGTCCCGACTAGAGAGGCACCTATGGCCACTGTACATAGTAACATAGTAGATGGCGGCAGATAAAGACCCGAATGGTCCATCCAGTCTGCCCAACCTGATTCAATTTAAATTTTTTAAATTTTTTCTTCTTAGCTATTTCTGGGCAAGAATCCAAAGCTCTACCCGGTACTGTGCTTGGGTTCCAACTGCTGAAATCTCCGTTAAAACCTACTCCAACCCGTCTAAACCCTCCCAGCCATTGAAGCCCTCTCCAGCCCATCCTCCACCAAACGGCCATATACAGACACAGACCGTGCAAGTCTGCCCAGTACTGGCCTTAGTTTAATATTTCATATTATTTTCTGATTCTAGATCCTCTGTGTTCATCCCACGCTTCTTTGAACTCAGTCGCCGTTTTCCTCTCCACCACCTCTCTCGGGAGCGCATTCCAGGCATCCACCACCCTCTCCGTAAAGTAGAATTTCCTAACATTGCCTCTGAATCTACCACTCCTCAACCTCAAATTATGTCCTCTGGTTTTACCATTTTCCTTTCTCTGGAAAAGATTTTGTTCTACTTTAATACCCTTTAAGTATTTGACCATCTGAATCATATCTCCCAAGTCTCTCCTTTCCTCTAGGGTATACATATTCAGGGCTTCCAGTCTCTCCTCATACGTCTTCTGGCCCAAGCCTCCTATCATTTTCGTCACCCTCCTCTGGACCGCCTCAAGTCTTCTTACGTCCTTCGCCAGATACGGTCTCCAAAATTGAACACAATACTCCAAGTGGGGCCTTACCAATGACCTGTACAGGGGCATCAACACCTTCTTCCTTCTACTGACTATGCCTCTCTTTATACAGCCCAGCATCCTTCTGGCAGCAGCCACTGCCTTGTCACACTGTTTTCTCGCCTTTAGATCTTCGGACACTATCACCCCAAGGTCCCTCTCCACATCCGTGCATATCAGTTTCTCACCTCCCAGCATATACGGTTCCTTCCGATTATTAATCCCCAAATGCATTACTCTGCATTTTTTTGCATTGACTTTTAGTTGCCAGGCATTAGACCATTCCTCTAACTTTTGCAGATCCACGTTTAACACGTTAACACCAGAAGTGGCTTTAGGCGCCTCTATAGACGTGATTCTCGTGGAAGGTAGGTGCTGGAAACATAGGCCTTTAAACCCCTGGCCTACCTTCCATGTAGCCGCAATTCGGCACAATTGCGTGCTTTGCATGCAATCGGTGGCTACTTTGTAGACAGCCGCCGATAACGGCACTGTTTGCAGAATCCAGCCCTCACTGTGTTAATGTAACAGCCTAATTATACGATAAAAGTGTATTTGTTTCTGACCCAGGTGTTTTTTCTTGTTCCTTTGGCATTAGCCTCTATTAAGGTGTATTCTGGGTATCATTTGGAGGTCAGGTGGGATTGTAATGTGGCATGCTTTGATACTTTATGATATTACTATAAACTGCTTTGAACATTTTTTTAATATTCTTTTTTAATACACAGTTTTGAAAAATAAAATATTAAAAGCTGAAATTCATCTAGGAAACATTCTCTTTTTTCCACTGCTGATATTAAAACTTTATTCTACACTTCTCCATACCTTTACAGAGTTCTGAACTTTCAATAGCGTACCAAACAGCAGGTCAGTGATTATAAAATGAATTACTCCAGCCCTAAAGCTCTCATCTCACCTGAGAGAGTTCACTTCTTCATTGGCAACAAAACTACTTTGATCCATGATGCCCATCTGAGATTTTAAGATGTTAATTTCAGCTTCCAGCTGTTGGAAAAAAAAGAAGATGTTTAGTAAGCAATCATGAATAAATGTAGATATTCAACCCATACTCTAGATCAAAGGCCAGCTTCAAGAATCTTGCTGTACTTAAATTCTTAGAATACATTATCTTATGTATGGATAGAAGCAAACATACTGTTATATATGAAGAAGAAAGCGTCATACTCTGTGCTTGAATTCTGACCTCTCATCCTTCATTCTACCTGCCGCTTTCTTTTCAAACACAGGGGGAAAGCAAATCCAATTTCCAAGTGACAATTACCAGGCAAGGAGGAAACTTGTTTATCACAATATACATGAAATAGAAGAGTGACTACTCAAGACTGACTCAACTAAAGTGGGAGAAATCTCTGGCGGGGGCTTTCTTCTCCAGGTTACCTCCGCTTCCCATTGATGTCCAACACTTTTCTCTAGACTCCCTGGGTTGCATGTAAATTAGATAGTTCTGCTTTCACATATTGGATCAGTCAGAATTTCAGCTTTCATCTCCTTTTAAAATGAGACAGAGAAAAGCCCGTTTCTGTCAGTTCATGCCTCATTCACACCACTAACTTGAATACAAGAAAATGGAACAATACTAGGAGCACTGAATGAATCCCCTTCAAAGCTTAGACAGCACAATCTCTCTAAACTCCATCTGAAGGTGACATAACAGCATCTGCAGCAAACCCATGATCAAAACTGCTGCTGTATCAGCTGCTCCTTTGACTACACATGAAGGTCCAACAGAAATGGTAGAAAAGCACCACTTAGTTCCTGATCAGCAAATGGGGACTAGGAGAGCAATGTGTGCCTGCACCAATGAAACTGATACCTAAGACAGTGTTAATGATGTGTTGTGCCACCAGGTTCCTATAAAACCAAGCAAAGGGATGATTTTGAAATCCAGAGAAGGATCCAATGGAGCTATCAAGAATTGCTGATCACTAAAAGCTAGTAAATAACCGTTAAGGTGCATACGTGGCACGGCCTTCTGGTGAAGATGGTACTGCATCTGAACATAACAATTGCCACTGCTGGGTCAGACCAGTGGTCCATTGTGCCCAGCAGTTTGCTTACATGGCGGCCCTTAGGTCAAAGACCAGTGCCCTGCGTATGTTCCGGTTCAGCAGGAACCTGTCCAACTTTGTCTTGAATGCCTAGAGGGTGTTTTCCCCTATAACATCCTCCGGAAGAGCGTTAAAGTTTTCTACCACTCTCTGGGTGAAGAAGAACTTCCTTACGTTTGTACAGAATCTTTTCCCTTCTAACTTTAGTGAGTGCCCTACTAGAGTCTAGCCTTACTTGCGTAGGTTCTGGTTCAACTGGAACTTGTCTAACTTTGTCTTGAATCCCTGGAGGGTGTTTTCCCTTATAACAGCCTCTGGAAGAGCGTTCCAGTTTTCTACCACTCTCTGGGTGAAGAAGAACTTCCTTATGTTTGTACGGAATCTATCTTCTTTTAACTTTAGAGAGTGTCCTCTCATTCTCTCTACCTTGGAGAGGGTGAACAACCTGTCCTTATCTACTAAGTCTATTCCCTTCATTATCTTGAATGTTTCGATCATGTCCCCTCTCAGTCTCCTCTTTTCAAGGGAGAAGAGGTCCAGTTTCTCCAATCTCTCACTGTACTGCAACTCCTCCAGCCCCTTAACCATTTTAGTCGCTCTTCTCTGCACCCTTTCGAGAAAGCATTGGACAAGCACAGGGAGAGGAGGAGACAGTGGATGGTGTGGATGGGCTATTTATTTTTTATCTGCTGTCACATTTCTATGTGAAGCAACATCTGTTATACTGCAACCAGGGAGACATTTTCCAAGCAGACACCAACCTGACGCACTTGCTTTCTCTTTCCCACCACATACCTTGACTTCAGGAAGAAACTAAAGACATACCTCTCCTCCCTATAACCACTCCCTTCTCTTCCACCCCTTCCTCCTTACAACTACTTCTCACTCTAAAAATATGACTTCCCAAAACTTGATCTGAATCTTATTGTAAACCACATAGATTCCTTGCAGAAAATTGTGGTATATGACTCTGTATTGTATTTCCAAGCCAGCAAATGGGGTAAAACACCAGCTTCTTATTTTCCAAATTTTTGGTGCTATCATGTTAGCATTTCTTCTTGCTTATGACTTAAACCCTGATGTATGGTCTATCACAGTGTCTTGCAAACTTTCCGGCCGGCGGCACACTAAATTCAGTGGCCCGGTCGGAAGGCACCTGGAAGTGCGCAGACGTCAATGCAGTAATATCATGTGCATATGTGACATCATCACAACGACGTCCGCACATGCTGGAGACCCATCTGGCCGTGACCCACTTCAGTGGAGGGATCCGGGACTTGCGGGGAGAGGAGGAGAGACGATGGCCAGGAGAAGAGTCATCTGCATTGGCGGACTCCCTACAGAACGTGCCTCTTGCCGCGAGAGGCACGTCCTGTAGGCAGTCAACCGGACTGGACAACTCTCCTCCTCACCAGTGTGTCGCGGAACACCTGAAATCTCAGGAGGCACACAGTTTGCGATACACTGGTTTATAAGCTCCCTGCCTTGTGATCTCACTCTTCTAATCCTGTCATAGGCCAAGCACAGGGACCAAGAGATGCTCTGTTTCTCTAAGTATAAATCATACTCACAGGCCAGAGTTGACGATCCCTGTCATCATACTTTTGACCATTAGAATTTACCTTTAGCACTTCCCGCAACTGACGATCATGAGAGATTTCTTAGGCTATATAATTTCCTTTTTAGAAGAGGCACTGCTAGTCTGGCAGGGTTGATGGACAAAAGGGAAATATGTGCTTCTCAATTTTTATTTTATAAATGTATACACCGCCTAAACCTAGGCAGTTTCCAAATAACCATACACAATATAAATCAGAGTACTAAACACAACAGACAAAAAGTGTCTCTGAAATGCCAAAAACATTTGTACATCATTCCATTTTCATACTAGGTGGCTAACAAGAATACACTCACAAAAAGTGACTATTTCACTTTTCCAGAAATGTATGAGGTACCATCTAGGTCAGTGGTCTCCACTAATTTTTAAAACTGGGGTCACTATGGATCCAAACGAGCTGAAGGAGAGCCACCAAATATCTTCCCATGTGGGGGTCCAGAGAAGAGCGACTAAAATGGTTAAGGGGTTGGAGGAGTAGCCGTTCAGTGAGAGATTAGAGAAACTGGGCCTTTTCTCCCTCGAACAGAGGAGATTGAGAGGGGACATGATCAAAACATTCAAGATACTGAAGGGAATAGACTTAGTAGATAAAGACATGCTGTTCACCCTCTCCAAGGTAGAGAGAACGAGAGGGCACTTTCTAAAGTTAAAAGGGGATAGAATCCGTACAAACGTAAGAAAGTTCTTCTTCACCCAGAGTGGTAGAAAACTGGAATGCTCTTCCAGAGGCTGTTATAGGGGAAAACACCCTCCAGGGATTCAAGACAAGGTTGGACGAGTTCCTGCTTAACCAGAATGAGCGCAGGTAGGGCTGGTCTCAGTTAGGGCATTGGTCTTTGACCTGGGGGCCGCTGCGTGAGCGGACTGCTGGGTGCGATGGACCACTTGTCTGACCCAGCAGCGGCAATTTTTATGTTCTTATGTGCCAATGACATTTATACCTTCAAGCCACTCTTCAAACTTTCCCTTAAGGCTGTTCCCACATGCATGCTCTTCTTCTAGTGAGACATGCTTTGTCCTTCAAGCAAATGGCTCTTTCATTCATCCACTTTCCAGGTCAAAAGTAGCAAAAACATACCCAGAAGGATGATGGAGGTTAGTCTAGAGATCTTCAAGAGCCACAACTGACTCCAAGGCTTTACACGGAAGAAAACTGATCAAGCTAAACTGTAAAAGTCTTAATTGGATTCAGCACATCCTCTACATACAGCAGTATACTCTCCAGGAGCATCACTTAGATTGAGATTTCTGTCTTTTGATTAAATCCCAGTATGTTATTACAGAAAGAAATTAAAATAGCATATTGTTTATTTCAAGGGACATTTAGTTTTATGTGAATCTCTTTGCTACTTCATAAAGTAAGACTTAATAATGTTGCCATCAAAAGTATTGCAATGCAACCACCTGCTATTTAGGTCCTGAAAAATTTATGAGTGACCAGGTCTCCAGACCTATCTTTAGGCAGCAGTTGGTATTTGCACATAAATTTATGTTAGATTTTTATATATTCTAGAAAAATCCCTATAATGGATAGAGTACTCTGTAATCCTTAAATCCTGATGTGGGAATATACACAGAATATTCTGGGTATCCAACTGTTCAAATGCCTAGATTTAGAGCATCGAAAATAGACCACCACCTCTCAAATCTGCTGACCATGACGCCCAACTACAAAACATTCAGGAAAGAACTGAAAACCATACTATTCAAGAAATCTGTCAAATGATCTAACCAACCCGTTTCGACCCTTCCCAGATCCCGACGCATACTATAGCTATCAACCTTGTAATCTCCCTGGGAATGCCCAGGCTAATTTCTTGTTGTAAACCGCCTAGAACTGAAAGGTATTGGCAGGATAGAAGGCACCAATGTAATGTAATTTAGCACAGATATGCTTATCCACATACAGAATTGTCAAAATGCTACCATAAGAAAAAGAAGAATGCTATCAGCTTGAACATGTCTCAAAAATTCCCTCTCTCGTATTGTCTAATGCGACAAGGAGGGCTTTAAAACCTAACACATTCAACTCAAAAGTTTCGTCTAAGCTAATTAAACAGTGATCAAATAAATATCTGAACACTAAGGCATCAAAGATCATTTGCTAACCCCTAGCCCAAGGTCCTCTAGTAGTGTTTTTCAACCTTTTTACACCTATGGACCGGCAGAAATAAAAGAATTAGTCTGTGGACCGGCATCGGTCCGTGGACCGGTGGTTGAAGAACATTGGGCTAAGTCGTGGGCCAGACCCTGCCCATCTCTACCCAATCCCCACCCCAGACTCCGCCCCCATAATAGTACTAATTGTAACACTATTTTTTCCATTCATTTTTCACAGATACACAATATAATCTTATTAACAACACATAATGGTTAACCACAAAATTAAACTACACAAAGCATACTGGCAGCAGATGTAAAGTCTCAAAATTGACATAATTCAATCACTAAATTCAAAAATAAAATCATTCCCCCTACCTTTGTTGTCTCCCTCCCTCCATGCTATGCCTTACCTTCTGGCCTGTTTCCGCCTGGCCATTTTATGCCGCCCCCGGTATTTTCTTCAAGCCGGCTCCCTCTTCCTCACTGATGCAGTGCACAAACCTGCAGGTAGCGTCTCCTTGTGCATCCAGTGCCTCATTTGGAAGCCTTCCTTCTGACGTTGCAACAACGTTAGAAAGAAGGCTTCCAGTTCAGGTGCAGGATGCGCGTAGAAGCCACTGTCTGTGGATTTGTGCACTGAATCAGTGAGGAAGAGGGAGCTGGCTCTAAGATAACGCCACACTGATTGCACTGTGGACCAGCTGTTGAAGAACACTGTTTTGGGCCTGATGCATGTGCTGGCCCTGTGGACCGGCAGGAAATTTCTGTGGACCAGCACCAGTCTATGGACCAGTGGTTGAAGAACACTGCTCTAGTAAGTGCAGCAAATTATTCCCT
Organism: Geotrypetes seraphini; assembly: GCF_902459505.1. Taxonomy (NCBI): domain Eukaryota; kingdom Metazoa; phylum Chordata; class Amphibia; order Gymnophiona; family Dermophiidae; genus Geotrypetes; species Geotrypetes seraphini. The sequence goes on along the minus strand of NC_047094.1, from coordinate 17,356,121 downwards.
CTGAATTTTTGACATAATATATTAGCATTCAGTGAAATCAAATATTCAATTCTGTCATACAAGTTATCCATAAAAATTTATAGCACTTTATAAGACCAAACCAATTTTATGGCTGCCTTGTGTCTACCTATTGGCAATGGAGTAGATCAGTGTCTCGCAAACTTTGTCGAGCCATGGCATACTAAACATAATGGCCATGGCTGGAGGCATCTGGAAGTGCGTAAAGGCCCTCCAGATGGGCCCTGAGCCACCAGTGTGTGAATGTGTATGTGTGGGGGGGGGAGGGGGTGCCGGCAGGATGTGTCTCTTGCTTCTCCTCCTCCCCAGCATCTTGTGGCACACCTAAAATCTCAGGAGACACACAGTTTGCGATATACTGAAGTAGATATTTATTTTATCAACATTTATATTTTGCATATCCTAGAAAGCTGGTCTCAGTAGATTAAAATATAATCAATAAACAACAAATAAAACATATCCCACCCACCCCTGTATTTTAGAAAACCATAGCACGGTTTTTAATGCTGGTGGCAGTGGTAATAGTGTCGATGCACATAGGAATTTTATGCACGTTGGAACTGTTACCGCTACGGTTTTGTAAAAGAGAATAGTAAAGCAATTAAAAATCTAAATGCAATCCTTTGTATTGCACCTGAAATCAAACCTAACTAAGAAAGAAAATAAACTGAACTCTATCACTCAAAGGCCTGAGCAAATGACAACAACAAACAATCGTGCTGTGTTCTCAAAGTGACAGGAAGGGAATTTAATGGACATTGGTACGACAAGTGAGGTGATTAAATTTGCGGATGTTACAAAGTTATTCAGAGTAGTGAAGACACAGGGGGATTGTGAAGATCTGCAACGTGACATAATCAGGCTCGAGGAATGTGCATCAACATGGCAGATGAGGTTCAACCATGGATAGGTGTAAAGTGATGCATGTCGGGAACAAAAATTACATTACATAAGAACATAAGCCGTGCCTCTGCTGGGTCAGACCAGAGGTCCATCATGCCCAGCAGTCCGCTCACGTGGCAGCCCATCAGGTCCAGAACTTGTATAATAGCCCTCTATCTATACCCTTCTAGCCCTTTTCCTTCAGAAAATTGTCCAATTCCTTCTTGAACTCCAATACCGTCTTATTATCATGCTGCAACTTTCTCCCTTGACGTAAGGCATGGAGTACCTCGACTTTGTGCCTATAGTTGAGGAGGCGACAGATCACCACTCTGGGCCTGTCTGTGCCCTCCCGGCGCTGGCCCAGACGGTACACCCTTTCAATCTTCAGGGGACCCAGGTCGTGGGGATTACTTTAGGGATTTCTATTCAACCATTATCTTACGGTTCAAGGCGGATTACAAATGGTTTGTCCGGAAACTAAAATATTTAGGGAGTAGTTTGTACATTTCTTAGAGTTGTTAAGGATTACATCTGAGTTGACATGATATTAGAAGATATGTAGTAGTAGCAGGTGATGCAGGTTAGTTCGGTTTCATGTGTTTTATGAATAGAAGGGTCTCATGCATGAATACAGGATGTTCGGGGTGGTACTTGGAGAGACATCCCAGGAAAGAGACTTGGGAGTTAAGATCGACAAGTCGATGAAGCCATCCACGCAATGTGCGGCGGCGGCGAAAAGGGCGAACAGAATGCTAGGAATGATAAAGAAGGGGATCATGAACAGATCGGAGAAGGTTATCATGCCACTGTACCGGGCCATGGTGCGTCTTCACCTGGAGTACTGCATCCAGCACTGGTCGCCGTACATAAAGAAGGACACGGTACTACTCGAAAGGGTCCAGAGAAGAGTAACTAAGATGGTTAAGGGGCTGGAGGAGTTGCCGTACAGTGAAAGATTACAGAAACTGGGCCTTTTCTCCCTCGAACAGAGGAGATTGAGAGGGGACATAATCAAAACATTCAAGATACTGAAAAAATAGACTTAGTAGATAAGGATAGGTTGTTCACCCTCTCCAAGGTAGGGATAATGAGAGGGCACTCTCTAAAATTGAAAGGGGATAGATTCTATACGAACGTAAGGAAGTTCTTCTTCACCCAGAGAGTGGTGGAAAACTGGAATGCTCTTCCGGAGTCTGTCATAGGGGAAAACACCATCCAGGGATTCAAGACAAAGTTAGACAAGTTCCTACTGAACCAGAACGTGCTCAGGTAGGGCTAGTCTCAGTTAGGGTACTGATCTTTGATCAGAGGGCCGCCACATGAGTGGACTTCTGGGCATGAAGGACCATTGGGCTGACCCAGCAGTGGCAATTTTATGTTCTTCTGTTATGTGTTTGTATATAACTGAGTATGTCCAGCAACAATGCAGAAATGATAAGTAACACTAATAGTAATAACAGAACATGCATGAGATGTCATCAGTGATGCGGCAGAGGGAAGGCCCCGGAGGGGAAGGCAGTGAAGCAGCCTGCTCAGAGTGCTGCCACTGTTGCTGTTTGGAGTGGAGGTATGTCGGTCTTGTGGTGGGAGGGTTGACGGGGTTCTGCTGCACAGGGGGATGGGAGGGAGGGATGGAAAGATGTTGAACAGGAGGATGGGTGAGAGGGGAGAGAAAGCAATGCCGTCAGCAAATCGGGCAGCACTATTGTCAGGGATGGAGTCAGGGAGTGTCGGGGACATTCAGAAGGTGCTTCAGGGGTCAATCTAAATAGGGCTTATTTTGGGGGTAGGGCTTATATTAGGAGCACCTTTAAAAATCATGCTAGGGCTTATTTTCGGGGTAAGGCTTATTTTTGGGGAAACACGGTATTTAGTTTACCTAATTAATCATAACTGAAAGAAAGCTCTTTCAACATCATCTCCAATATGAATTTTTAATGGTAGTTTTGTATCCATATTCTTAACCGGAATATTTACCTCACTAAGGGCTCCTTTTACAAAGGTGTGCTAGCGGTTTTAGCGCGTGCTAGCCGCTACCGCCGCCTTTTAAGCAGGTGGCAGTTTTTTGGCTAGCGCACACTAATCGTGTGCGTGCGCTAAAAACGCTAGCGCACCTTCGTAAAAGGAGCCCTAAGTTTTGCATTATAGCAAAACTTGGGTAATGGGGAAAGACTAAGGGCTCCTTTTATCAAGGTGCACTACGGGGGTTAGCGCGTCGGACATGTCATCACGCGCTAACCCCTGCGGCACGCCAAAAAACTAACGCCTCATCAATGGAGGCATTAGCGACTAGCGCAGCAGGCGGTTGAACGCGCGGTATTCCGTGCGTCAACCGCCTACTCCACCTTGATAAAAGAAGCCCTAAAGCACAGTAACTCAGTCTATACGATCAGCACAAGCTTATTCCATGTTGATCTATATTACCAGAGGAAAACAATCACTTAACTTGCTGAATGTTCAAAGTACACTTCCCCCTCCCTATTCGCAGTTTTGGCTTTTGCAGTTTCGAGTATTCACAATTTTTTTCCCAGGCCCCCCCCCCCTTAGAGAATCGCTCAGAAGCAGCCCACATCGACCAGAACCGGCCCCGGACCACAGGAACTCACATGCAAAATTCTACAATCTGGAACTCACTTTTTCTTATCAGAAAGCCAAATGGATGAAGAAGATACCAACATATACTTCACAGTATATGTCATCAATCAAATTATTTATTCCGTAAATCAGGCTATTCCATAAATTTAATTGTGAACAGATACTATTTTGAATTAATCTTAGGCTATTTCTGAAGTTCTTAAAAATTGTATATTCTAATTCAAGGGTCTGCCCCCTCTCTTTACCACTGTGAACCACACTGATCCAGCTATTGGTATGCACAGCATAGAATGTAATGTAAGCAAATCATATGGCTCACAAGATCAATAATGTCATAAAAAGTGGCAACAGTAACTAAAGAAGCTGATATCCTCCCTGCTTAGCAGAATATTTAGTCCTCCTGCCCTGGCAATGACCATAACATAGTAGTGTAAATTTGACCTTGCTTCAGAGTCTTCATTGGCTCCCGGTTTATTTTAGAATCCAATTGAAATGCGCTTGTATTTCTTTTAAAATTCTACATGGTATCTTTAATCTTCTTATTCCTTTATTTTGGAACGTTTACCGATTCTCCTTTGCAAGAGGTGTCCAATAATTTAAACTCTCCCTTCCTTCTAAAAAAAAGGATTAAATGAGTCAAGATCTTCAGTCAATCTTTGGTCTTTAAACTCTCTCAACTCTGGAATGATCTCCCCTTTTTTTAAGGAGTTCCAGTTCGTTCCAATTTTTCCGTAAATCTTTAAAAACAACTCTATTTGCCAAACATTTTGAAAATTAATTCTTTTGAAATTTTGCTATTGCCTTCTATTTATCATTTGTAAATCATGCCCTGTTTAATTGCTGTAAACCGAGTTGAGCCTTCTCAGAATGATGACTTGGTATACAAAGTTAAGCTTTAGTTTAGTTTAGGGTGACAGCACATTGCCCCCAACACTGCATCATGCAAGCGCTCAGTATCTGCCACAAGCCAAACTACTGTAGATGCTGCCCTCAGCTCATAGCAAAGACCCTACAAGAGGCCAAGGAGCAAATATATAATGCCTTTCCCTGTTTGATACCACCTCTGATCCCAAAAAGTATAAATTCATAGAAATTTGAATAACTTTCTATCTCAAGGAGAGTATTTATTTAGTCATTTATTTAGCCCGTCCTCCCAAAGGAGCCCAGAATAGAGAGTTGCGCGGGGACAGAAATCCCACCCATCCCCGCCAGGATCCCCTCCGTCCCCACCCGTCCCCATCAGAATCCTCTCCGTCCCCACCCGTCCCCGCCAGGATCCTCTCCATCCCCACCCGTCCCCGTCAAGATCCTCTCTGTCCCGCAAGGAATTGCCTCCATTCCCGCCCGTCCCCATAAAAAGCAGCAATTACTTCTGACAGGATCATCAATTCCACAGTTTCTTTTGTGTTTGCGCTGCTGTTTTCCTTGTGGAATCTCTTTGGTGGAACCCTTTTTTTGTTTTCTGTTCAGGTAATTAACTTATAAACCCCCTCTTTTACTAAGGCTGATGTGTCCTACCTCCAAAGCCTTCCATCCCCGTGGGAGTCCCGTGGGCCAGAGGGGGGTCCCCGTGGGAGTCCCATGGGTTAGGGGGGATTCCCGCGGGACGCCCGCAGGACCCGCGGGATTCCCACAATCCCCGTTCCCATGCAGACCTCTAGCCCAGAACGGGTTACAAGAGTACATTCATTATATGGGTAGGACAAACTTTAGTGAGGAATAGACTTTACAGCATTTACAGTGTAGACATAACATAACGACTTAAAAATATAGACTTAAGGGCAAATTCTCTAAGTTAGGCGCCTAATTAGGCACTGTTCAGCGCGATTCAAGTAAAATTGGGCGCTGTTTAATGAATCACGCTGAGCGGAACCTACTTTGGAGGCACCCAAGAAATAGGCCAGCTCTAGGCACAACTGAAAGGCGCCTAGCTGAGCGCTTAAGCACGCTTAAGAGCAGCGATTCTGCAACAAGGCGCCTAACATGTAGCCACGCCCAACATGCATAGCGCCTATTTTTTTTGAAAGCCACCTATGTTTTTAGAGGCGCCTTGTTACAGAATCGCGCTTTCTTGATAGGCGCCTAGGTTTCAATCAGTGCTGATTAAAAAGCTTAACTGAGCTTGTTATTCAATTTCGACAGGCGCATATCTAGTTGGGCGCCTCCGAAATAGGTGCCTAACTTTAGGCGCTGGTTACAGAATTTGGGCCTTAGTGGACATCGGGTGGATTTAATGGCAACGTTTCCAGTGTAGGTATAACGTGAAAGTAGAAATAGCTTTTCTTAGCAGGTGGGAGCATCTTTGTTGTTGGAGAATGTGGTAGTAAGTCTGGTTGTAAACCTCTGGAACGACCTCACTGTCCCGCTGCGGAACCTGGACTCCCTCCAACTATTCCGAAAACAACTGAAAACCTGGCTTTTCTCTAGCATATAATAATCTCTTCTCCTGATTACATCCCCTCTTTTTATGCTTTGTAAACTCTTTCTCTTCTCTCTTCCCATATTTTTTAAACTCTGTAAACCGTGTCGAGCTCCACTTCAGTGGAGAAGATGCGGTATATAAACCTAAGGCTTAGTTTAGTTTAGTTGTATTTGCGGTGGCGTGCGAGTTTTAGTGAGGTTCCGTTTGGTGCAATTTAGGCGGTGTCTTTGGGCATTACCCCTTACTCAAGAATCTATCGATTCAAAAGGGAGTAAAAACACCGCTAACAAAATTTCCTGTTTTTTAGAAGGACCTAAGCAATGGAAACATTAATTAGCAGATGGCATGGAAATAAAAAAAAAAACAGATCTAGTATTAAAAGCATGCGCTGTGCAATCGTGATGGCAAAAGAGTCAAGGGGTGAGGGGGGGTATATAAAGGGAAACCAGTACTCAGATTGCCTCCATATACTTCCTAATGCTGAATTCTCTCTCAGACCAAGGGAAAAGAATGGCACAGTCACCGCCGTGTGCTCTAAAGTGTTCCTATTTATTAACAAGCTGATAAGATTATCACACCAAAAAATGTTTTCCTCAATTTTCTGATTATGCCGCTTATCTGCAGCCTAGCTCAGTCTAGTCCATCACAGCCAACTGGAAGAAACAGGGCGCATCCTTTAGTTATAATTGTGAGGCTGTAAATCGAGGGTCCAGGGCAGAACTCAATTCCAGTCTGCCTCTGTCAGGAAAGCAAATTCATTATCCACTTCCTCACTTCCCATCTCCACTAGGACGCTGTGGAGTTTGTTATTATTTTGTGTTTTCTTTCTTTTTTTTTTTTTTTGGTGGGATGTGGATAGCATCGGAAGCTGAAGGGCTGTAGACTATCACATTTATCACCCTCTTGGCCTTGAGTTAGACTGCCACCTGCTCCCTGACAAGGCCAGATAAATCAAAGAGAGCGCTCTCATTGGTTGGGGAGGGAAAGGAAAGGTCAGAGTCTAAAGCAGTTAAATGTATATAAGATTGTTGAAATAAGGAGGATGAGAGACTTTCTGACTATCTGCGGAGCACAGGAGGTTACTTTCGTCCAAGAGATCACAGCAAGCAAAGTTAGGGTAACCACACAAAAAACACATGCCTTAGCTTACTAAATCGAAGGCAAGCGTTTATATATGACTACTATGATATTAAGACGACATACATGAGGCATACTTTATCCATTCCCTGTAATTCCCATAGTTCTGTTCCTCACCATGGGTTTGGTTTGTTTTGGTTTTTTTTTAATTTCAATACTTTTTTTATATGTGGTTGTACTCTGGAAATATATAAGAAAAAAACATGCATTTCAGGATACAGCCACCCAATTGATAAATGGCTGTCTGTGCAAAGAAGAAATGGACATCTTATATTGCTTATTAGTAATAGGTATTGACTTTCTAGGTTACACCCAACCTGGCTACAGAATCCCCCTCCTCCACTCTTAGCTGGTATATACCAAGAAAATAATTTGATTCAAGCCAGTACTGCTTACCACCTGGTCCCTCTAGTCAATAGAGTTTGAGTTAACATTGAATCAAAGGAAACAAAACAGCATCAACCACCATCAAAAGTGGTAGCATCTTCCAGCTTCCCCTCTGTTCTCCCGGTATCACCTTCAGCTAATTAGGGCAGCCTGCAGAGAATCACCGGTGCTGTAGCGATCCTAACAGGCTGCCGTTGGCCTCCGCAGCACGTTCCCTCTGCCGAGGTCCTGCCCCTCCTCTTACAGCAGGAAGGGGATCGCGGCAGAGGGAACGTGCTGTGGAGGATGACAGCAGCCTGCCAGGATCACAAGATCACTACAGCACCAGTGATCCTCTGCAGGTTGTCCTAATTAGCTGAAGGTGAGACCAGGAGGCTGATGGGGAGAATCGGGGGACACCAGAAAGGCCTATTTAGCACGTGCCGACTGTCCCTCCCTCCTTGCCCCTTAAAGCAGGAGCAGCAGCGGTACTGGACAGTCAGCAAGAGGCAGCGCTGCCGCACTTGCTTTAAGAGACCTGAAGGTATGGGGAGGAGAGTTGGTCAACGAATCAGTCAGCCCGATTTTTTTAACGAATCGATTCAGATGAATCGATGCGAATCGGGCAGCAGTAGAGGAAAGGCGGGCGAGGGGAGATATGATAAAAGATGTTTAAATACCTACATGATCTAAATGCACATGGGTACAAGTTTATTAAGATTTGTTATCTACGCAATATCATATATATTTGAAAGGACGCTCTGGAATGAGAGGGCATAGGATGAAGTTTAGAGGTGATAGGCTCAGGAGTAATCTAAGGAAATATACTGTATTTTTACACAGAGTGGAGTCGATGCGTGGAACAGTTTCCCAGAAGAGGTGGTAGAGACAGAGACTGTGTCTAAATTTAAGAAAGCCTGGGATAAGCACATGGGATCTCTTAGAGAGAGGAAGAGATAATGGTTACTGCAAATGGGCAGATTGGATGGGCCATTTGGCCTTTATCTGCCATCATGTTTCTATGTAAGTGCAGGAAAATTGTGTTAATTGTTTTCCAGCCTGACCTTTTAGTTAGTTCAGCTTTAAAGTCTGACCAAGCACAGCCTTAAAGTCTGATCTTGCAGCAGGCTTCAGGTTTAGGTTTAAAATCTGGACACTGTGCTGTAGTCTCATGAGACCCCGGGAACTCAGCAGCACGGCTCTGCACGGGGCAGGAGTGTAGAAAGATTGCTCCTGCCCCATGTCACCACTAGAGCACCAGGTAAGGTCCAGGGGTGAGTCAGAGCCGGCCAAAAGTTATTCGCGGGCCGGCTCTGCCCCTAACCCCCGCGAATAGGGAGGGAGAAGTGTAAAGCTAAATTCTTTTTGGGGTATAACTGAATATATTACTTTTAAGCAATTCTGGTATGTTTCCAAACAAAAACTGATGGCACATCATCAATGCTTTATACTGTACTCTGAAGGCGACTGGAAGCCAATGTCATTTTTGGAGATAGGGTGAGATATGATCAGATTTAGACAAACTTGTAATCAAACGTGCTGCTGCATTTTGTATGACCTGCAATGCGCTGCATCCTGCTTTTGTTAGTCCAAGGTACAGGGTATTGCGGTAATCAAAGGCTCCTTTTACTAAGGTGCGCGTTTTTAGCGCACACAGGATATCACCGCGCACTACGCGGCTAGAACTAACGCCTGCTCAATGCCGGCGTTAATGTCCAGCGCGTGGGGCAATTCAGCGCATTAATGCCCTAACGCAGCTTAGTAAAAGGAGCCCCAAGTCTCGACAAGACCATGGCCCGAACAACCGTTTGAAAATCATCTGGCGCAAGCATGGGTTTTAATAACAAGTGCATTTGTGCAAAGCATGCTTGTATGGTCTTGGTGGAATTACATATCACTCAACTCTACCTATTATTCTTTGACAAATAATTCTATGAAGCGAAGATAGCTTACCGGATAACAGATAAGTTATGCCTACTTACTTTCAAATCCTTACTCTATAAAACTCCAGCATTTATTTATAAATTATTAATCCCTTATACTTCCAATAGAACGTTGAGATCTAATGAACAGCATTTACTGACGATTCCTTCTCTTAAGATTACTCCTGAGCCTATCACCTCTAAACTTCATCCTATGCCCTCTCATTCCAGAGCGTCCTTTCAAATATATATGATATTGCGTAGATAACAAATCTTGAGGCGGTCCAGAGGAGGGCGACGAAAATGATAGGAGGCTTGCGCCAGAAGACGTATGAGGAGAGACTGGAAGCCCTGAATATGTATACCCTAGAGGAAAGGAGAGACAGGGGAGATATGATTCAGACGTTCAAATACTTGAAGGGTATTAACGTAGAACAAAATCTTTTCCAGAGAAAGGAAAATGGTAAAACCAGAGGACATAATTTGAGGTTGAGGGGTGGTAGATTCAGGGGCAATGTTAGGAAATTCTACTTTACGGAGAGGGTAGTGGATGCCTGGAATGCGCTCCCGAGAGAGGTGGTGGAGAGTAAAACTGTGACTGAGTTCAAAGAAGCGTGGGATGAACACAGAAGATTTAGAATCAGAAAATAATATTAAATATTGAACTAGGCCAGTTACTGGGCAGACTTGTACAGTCTGTGTCTGTGTATGGCCGTTTGGTGGAGGATGGGCAGGGGAGGGCTTCAATGGCTGGGAGGGTGTAGATGGGCTGGAGTAAGTCTTAACAGAGATTTTGGCAGTTGGAACCCAAGCACAGTACCGGGTAAAGCTTTGGATTCTTGCCCAGAAATAGCTAAGAAGAAAAAAATAATAATAATTTAAATTGAATCAGGTTGGGCAGACTGGATGGACCATTCGGGTCTTTATCTGCCGTCATCTACTATGTTACTATGTTACTATGTTAAGGTTATTAATACGAGACGGCAATTTATTTTTTCTGTTACAGCCCCTCAAACTTGGAATTCTCTTCCTATTTATTTGACGGAAGAGTGCAATCAGGAGAAATTTAAGAGTAATTTAAAAACTTTTCTTTTTAAAGATGCTTTTGATAATTAATTAGCCAGTTCTCTGGCTGATTTTATTTCTGTTGTATAATGTTATGCAAATTTTCTGTTTCCCCTGCCTTATGTATTTTCCTTGATTGTTCTGCTTCCTTTAAAATATTTTGTAGTTCACTTCCCTTTCCTTCCTTGTGTTTATGGGTTTGTTAAGTCTGTTAATAGTCCTGTAGGACTTAATTATTGTTAAGTATTGTATTGTTCCCTAAATATTATCATTTTTATTATGTTCATCGCTTAGAAATATGATTAAGCGATCAATCAAAAATCTTATTAAACTTGAAACTTGATACTGAGGATTAATCTTTTTTTTTAAAACTTAAATTTGGTTTATATTGCTCATTGTAAGAAACAAGGGAACAGAAAATTGAATGCACGCTAACTGCATCTTAAAACTACCTATTTCACACCTCAACGAAAAAAGTATTTATAGATGTTAAAAAAAAATACCAAACACACACAAGATCTAATTGGGTTAGATTTACCCACAATTAAAAATAGCTTAACTGGCTTGTAAAAAAGCCCTCCTTATTTTAACTACAAAGAAAAGTGTTAAAAACACACTTCCCTGACAGTCAAAATCTTGGAAATTAAAAATTAAAGACAAATTCTGTCTTGGTCTTCTATAAAATCTAGCTCTTGCTAGTCTTTTCCCTTCTCTGTTGTTAAAGAGAGCAATTTTTCAAGTTTATACTGCATGTCACACTCTTTCATTCCAAAAAAATAATCTCCTGGAGAGAAGGTTCGCTCTCCCCATTTTCAATCTCTGAAGTTAATACACAAATTTATATTCCTTTCTCCCACTCGCTCTCCTAAATTAAGAGGCGTAATTACTAACGGTGCTTGCTATAAACGAATACTGCGCCAAGGGAGACGAGGCTGTCACCGCCCGATGCCTGCTGCAGCCCCCTCCCCCTCCCCCTCTCTCAGGAGGAGGCTGGTTACGAGGCAGCTGCTATCTTTTCCATTAGCAGCATTCGCTTGCGATCAAGACCTGCAGCCCTCCTTCCCTCCCCCTTCCGAAAACGCACACAAAAACAAATCAAAATATTAGCTGGGCCTGTAAGGGAGTCGCTGCGGAGTGGAAACTATTTTCATTTTTTTTTTTTTTTTATACAGCAGAAACCAGCGAAGCTATTGCAACCTCTCTCAATCTTATGCCTCATTTGGTAATGCTTTTACTTGGAGTCCGTGTACACTGAAACTTCCGCCGGTGCCAAATTACAAAACACTGCATGCGAGGTTGAGAACTGTCTATCGTGGCATTCACTTCCATTATCTGAAACAAAAAAATTAGCAATTCAAATGAGCCATGGCACTAGCCCAATGGCCAATCAGAGTTTAGTTCCAAATTTACCTTCTGCTCAGTCTGACTGGGACCTGGAATGGGATGGAGACAGTCCCAGTTATCAATCCCTCCTAGATACTATATATAGTGGGGGAGAGTGTGGCACAGTGAATAAAGCTCCAGCTTCAACACCTTGAGGTTGTGGGTTCAAACCCACACTGCTCCCTGTGACCCCGGGCAAGTCACTTAATCCTCCACTGACCCAGGTACAATAGATAGATTGTGAGCCCACCAAGACAGACAGAGAAAAATGCTTGAGTACCTGAATAAATTCATGTAAACCATTCTGAGCCTTCCTGGGAGAACAGCATAGAAAATGGAATAAATAAATAGTGTGACATGTTTCAGCCTCTGATACCCAGAGCTGGTATTGTGACATCATAATACCTCATTCCACCAATGCCTAAGAGCCAACCTCATCGGTGATGTCATAATGGCTTGATTGTCCTATACTTAGCTCACTTTTACTACATTTTGATTTCTAGAGTGGCGCAGTGGTTAAAGCTACAGCCTCAGCACCCTGAGGTTGTGGGTTCAAATCCACGCTACTCCTTGTGACCCTGGGCAAGCCACTTAATCCCCCCATTGCCCCAGCTACATTAGAAAGATTGTGAGCCCGCCAGGACAGACAGAGAAAAATGTTTGCATACCTGAATAAATTTATATAAACCGTTCTGAACTCCCCTGAGAGAACGGTATAGAAAATTGAATAAATAAATAAATAAATAAATAAATAGTGAGAGATAACATAGCAACTCAACAATGAAGTTCGAAGCGGTTTACATCAAGATTCATGCAATGAGAGAATGCGATGTTTACAACAAGATATATATGTTTACAGCAAGATACATAAGTTCAGAGCGGTTTGCAAGAAGATACATGCAATGAGAATACGAGATGTTTGCAACAAGAAAACAAATGTTTGGAGCAGGATACAGAAGTACAGAGCGGTTTACCACAGGATACATGAGTTCAAAGCGGTTTACAAGAAGATACATGTAATGAGAATAAGAGAGGTTTACAGCAATATACATGCAATGGGGGTAAGAGGAGTAATGGGGAGAGAAAGGACTTTCAGGGATACAAAATTGCCCTAAAAGTCTTTTGTCTCCCCATAACTCCTTGGTACCCTAAGTGGGAACTCCCTACAGCCATTTCCTGATGGCGATCTGCACGGGGCAGGAGCGTAGGAAGATCGCTCCTGCCCCAAAAGCCCTCTAGTCCACCAGGTAAGGCCGGGAAGGCGGCAGGGAGGAAAAAAAGATGGATTTTTTTTTTACATTAAGACTGTTTTTTTTTTAATTTTCCCCCTCCCCAGAAAAAAATCGCGATTATATGAAACCGCGAGTGCAGGAACCGCGAATGGGGAGGAGGAAGTGTACTGGTTTGTTGCCTTGAGAATGAATGTGACAATTGGGCTGACTGGATGGACCACACAGGTCATTTACTATGTTATTATGATCAAGTCACTTCACCCTTCATTACCTCAGTTACAAACTTTGAATGTAAGTTCCATGTGAATAGGGGAATTCCTATTGTACTTGAATGCAACTCGCCTTCAGCTATTCATGAAAGGCATGAGCTTAATCCAGATAAATAATGTGCCTTTTCCCTGTTCAGGACAGTCACCAGTAAGGCAATTCGGTTTCCATGCTCCATCAGTCTGTGACATCTCTGATTATACCAATTAATACCGTACTAAATGTGATGGTGATTTTCATGATGTCGACATCTGTCCCAAAAAAGTGAACTGATACCACCACCATCTCACATAAATCACTGAACAGCTTGTCTTTTTTGTTTGTGGCTTATTAATGTCTTCTCAATTTCAGCAGCATTTTATTCAAGGATTCTATGACCCAAGATATATTTAACAGTTTAGTGGCTGAAGCCAGAACTTGCGTCAGCAATCGACCAGGTTAGCAGTGGGGCAGGAGCGCTGAAAGCTCGGTTCTGCCCTCTACACCTCTGGACCACCAGGGATTCCAATGGCAGAGGAGGTATGATGGACAGGGAAGGAGGACAGGGTGCAGAGCTTGGTGGCCTGGTAGAGGCCTACAATAAGTCTGGGAGGGAGGCGGCTAGGCGCTGGCCTGAATATAAACTGGGACCCCCATTTTTGGGCCAATTTTTTGGCCCAAAAATCCTGGTTTGTATTCGAGTATATACGGTACAGTGGTTTACATTAACCAATAAAATAAAGGAAAGGAATTCCATTAAGGAAAGACTCAAACATACCAAAGAAGACTCAAGCAGTAGACACAAAAACACAAAAATATAGCATGCAGAAACCGCTATGAATTTTTCCTTCTCCCTCAGTTTGATCACTAGAAGCCTTCTATCTGTGGTTGTGGTAAGAGCGGATAGCATAGATGGTTTGCCTTTCCTCCACTCAAGGGCACTCAGCGCAAAAAGATGTTTGATAACCTTTTGGCAACGCAAGCAGCAAAACTTAACCACTCCATCTCCAACCTGTTGATGGCAACGGGTGACTTCAAAACTTTTCGAAAAGAAATCAAAACCCTACTTTTCAAAAAATGTATCCAGATATCTTAACCCAACCCTTCCCCCTCCTCCTAGATAAATTCTCCCCCAAAACCTCCACTTAAATAATCTCTTCCTCCCCAAAACACCAGCCAAGTATTCAGATCCCTGAAATGTTACGTAATCTTATTTGTACTCTAACTGTAATCTATTTGTTATATCACACAGTAACGTACAGTCAATTTAATATCCAATTTGCAAGTTCTTCCAGAATTAATCCAGGTACCTCTCCTCCCTTGTAACAAAAAAAACCCAAAAAACCCCAAAACTGTTGTAACTTCACTGGAAATGTCCAGTTAGCTCTTTTGTAATCCGCCTTGAACTGCAAGGTATAGGCGGAATAGAAGTCCGTAATGTAATGTAATGTTGTATAATTTCCTGGAGGAAAGTCCATAGTCTGTTACTAAGACATGAGGAAAGCCACTGCTTGCTCTGGATCGGCAGCATGGAATGTTGCTACTCCTTGTGTTTTGGCCATGCACTAGGGACCTGGATTGGCCACCATGAGAATGGGCTACTGGACTTGATGAACCATTGGTCTGACCCAGTATGTCTGTATTGTTATCAAGATCATATTTCAAAGGGTGAGGGCCAACCAGAAAAATGCGCTCATGGAACCATTCTGTATTCTTGCAGAAATTTCACTATCAGTGTTAAACTGGGGTTATATTGGATAAAAGCTTAGGAAGCCCTAATCTAAATGCTCCCTTCCTGCCTTTTTAACCTAGACATTCTGCGTCATTCTATTTGTGGTGCCTACTAAAATGGCCCTTAGTATCTCTCTGTGATGCATAACATAGGCACACCCATTTAGGCCAGCTTAAACCAGGCCCTAAATGCCTGTGTCTAAATTGTGTGTGGATTAGGCGCATTACATTACATTAGTGATTTCTACTCCGCCTGTACCTTGCGGTTCTAAGCGGATTACAATAGAAGATAGCTGGACATTTCCAGGAGATTACATTACATTGGAAGAAAGCTGGTTACAGGTTACATATTGAGGTTTCAAGACGTTTTGAGATGTTGAGGAGACCTATCTAGTAGGTTACAATACATTAGAAGATAGCTGGATTCAGGTTATATATTGAGGTTTCAGTTTATAGACATTGAATAGATGTTACCAGAGGAGTGGAAAGTTCTTGGGGAATATGCAGAGGGAATAGGAATAGGGGGGAATAACAATAAATTACTACTTATAATGACTGGTGTTGCCATTCAGCAAATTACATATAATTGGAAGGATTGGAGGAGATTAAGTTACAACTTCTGGTGGAATTCTTTATGCCATATCTATAAAATGGAAAGGTTTATTGCATTACAACGGGGATATTTTAAGAAGTTTCAGGATGTGTGGAAACCATTGACAAAGTATTGTAAAGATTAATTTGAATTTGTTTCCCTTATATTTATCAACTTAAGGTATAGGGAGGGGGGGAAGTTTATTATGATATGTTTTATATGATAATGGAATATATGGGAGGGAGGGATGGGAAAGGGGAAGGGATAAGAATTTATGAAATATATCAATGATTGTTTGTAAGTGATGTATTTATTGTTAATATGAATGAATATATTTAACACTTAATGTATTTTTGAAAATGAATAAAGAATTAATAAATAAATAAATAAAAAAGGAATAGGGGGGAGATTAGGTTGATGGGATGTGTTTTTTGAATAGTAGTGTTTTGATTTCTTTTCGGAACGCTTTCGGAACAATGTGCATAACTTTTAGGGACACCCCCCAATCCTCTCCTGGCCCTGCCCTCTTTTTAAATTCATGCACTGCACCTGGCACATACTTTTAACAGAATTGTGCTTTCCAAGCTGTGCGTGTAACTTTTAATTAGTTCAAATTGGTGTCAATTACCAGTACTGATTAGGCCAATTGATCAAGTTGTGTGCACACATCGGCTACCTGCGCCAATGTGCATGTACCACCTTGGGCGTCATATACAGAATTTGGAGTCTGTGATAAAATTACCCTCCAAATATCCTATCGAGTGGCTGGAAGATGTAAGCTTTCCACATACTGGGAATATCACTCAGCAATATCCTTAACAGAAATACAGTAAAACCTTAGCTTGCGAGTAACTTGGTTTGCATGTGTTTTGCAAGACAAGCAAAACATTTTATTAAATTTTAACTGGATAAAGAAGCAAGGTCTTGCAATACAAGTACATACAGTATACACACATCACAACTGAGCCGATGGTTCTTCTCTCTCTGACACTGAAAGAGTGTAGTGACTGTTCGAAACAAGCAAAGTCTTGCATTACGAGTACATAACAGTACAAGTCGAGCTCCAATGAGAGATGACCCGGCATATAAACCGAAAACTAGATTAGAATAGATTAAATTATACATGCGTTACAACATCACAGCTGAGCCGATGGCTCTTCTCTCTCTGACACTGCAAGAGTGTAGTGACTGTTCGAAACAAGCAAAGTATTGCAATACGCGTACATAACAGTACGAGTCGAGCTCCAATGAGAGATGACCCGGTATATAAACCGAAAACTAGAATAGATTAGATTAATTTATACATGCGTTACAACATCACAGCTGAGCCGATGGCTCTTCTCTCTCTGACGCTGCGGGAGTGTAGTGACTGTTTGAAACAAGTAAAGTCTTGCAATACGAGTATATACAGTACGAGTCGAGCTCCAATGAGAGATGACCCGGTATATAAACCGAAAACTAGATTAGATTATACACGCGTCACATCATCACAACTGACCCGATGGCTCTTCTCTCTCTGACGCTGCAGGAGTGTAGTGACTGTTCAAAACGAGCAAAGTCTTGCAATACGAGTACGTATAATATTTGGAATTAAAGTTTTTGGGTTGTGGAATGAATTGTCTGAGTTTCCATTATTTTCTATGGGGAAATTTGCTTTGATATACGAGTTTTTTGGATTACAAGCATGCTTCTGAAACGAAATTATGCTCGCAAACCAAGGTTTGACTGTACATCACTTATAGAGTCATGGCAAAGAGTACGTTTTAGTGCAACTGAGCCTTCCACAGGTATATCCCCAGTACACCTGGCGTTTGCAATTCTAGTGTATAAAGAGAGATTAAACTAGGTTCAAATGTGATTATTTCTATAAGGAGGAAGTGAGTGAGAACAAGAGGTGGCTCCAGGTTTTATTTCTGTGACTCTTGATTATTTTCCTTTGGTAGATTTTTTTTGTACTCCTTGAATGTTTTGAGCTAATGGGAACACATCATCAATGTTCCCTCTAAGGATTGATGAGGTGTGTGCAAAAAAAATATGCATGAGCGACAAATTACATACTCCACAAATTTATGAGCAGGCGCGGAGGACGCATTTTTAAACAAATGTAGTTTATCCTTACCCTGGTCCATACAGTGGCATACCTAGCATATGTAACACCCGGGGCCCATCATTTTTTGGCACCCCCCCCATCTGTACGAAAAACATGATTTTTAGTAACAAGCCACGTCACACATGAGTACCTAGGAAAAGGCAGCATCTTACATATTGCAGTGAGCAGTACATCAATACACCCATTGTAAAACTAAACAAGCCAGACCAGCACAGATCAATCCTACACCGTCAATCCTAACAGAAAACCATGTCTTTCGAACACACAGAACACAGAAAACACCTTCGCCTAGTATGGAATATGTCATCACAAACTAACCCCTCCCCCTTTTACAAAACTGTAGTGTGAATTTTAGCTACGGAGGTAACAGTGCTGACGCTCATAGAATTCTGAGCATCAGAGTTGCTACCACCACGGCTGGCGCTAAAAAACGCTCCACAGTTTTGTAAAAGGGGGATAAAATAGAAATACACAGCTTCAACGCTCTAGCTCAGGGGTGCCCAAACTTTTTGGGCTTGCGAGCTACTTTAAAATGACCAAGTCAAAATGATCTACCAACAATAAAATTAAAAAACACAAAGCACACTATACGCTGAGAAAATGTTAATTATCATTCCTATTCTGGGTTTTTTTCAGAGGTCAAAGCAGATGACTCTATGCATTGTCACCTCAGTAACAACCATACAAAAATAGACAAATATACCCCCCTTCCTTTTTATTAAACCACAATAGCAGTTTTTAGCGCAGGGAACTGCGCTAAATGCCCAGCGCTGCTCTCGACGCTCATAGGCTCCCTGCGCTAAAAAACACTATTGTGGTTTAGTAAAAGGGGACCAGAGTGCAAAATATAGACAGCATAAATAAATTCAGCCACATTTTGATCACTAAATTTAAAATAAAATCATTTTTCCTACCTTGTCTGGTGATTTCATGAGTCTCTGGTTGCACTTTCATCTTCTAACTGTGCATCCAATCTTTCTTCCCTTCTTTCAGCCTGTATGCTTCCTCTCCTCCAGACCTCATTCCCCCAACTTTTTCTTCCTCTCTCCTTGCCCTTTCTTTCTTTTTTTTCCTCTTGATGCTCCCTTTCTTTTTTTCTGTTTCCCTTCTGTCTTCCTGCCTGCCCCCTTTCTTGCTCCCTACCCTCCACAAAGCCACTGCTGCCACCATCGGGGGAAACAGGCCCCAAAGCCACCGCCGCAACCATCGGAGGAAACAGGCCCCAAAGCCACTGCCGCAACCATCGGGGGTAAACAGGCCCCAAAGCCATAGCCGCAACCATCGGGGGAAACAGGCCCCAAAACCACCGCCGCAACCATCGGGGGAAACAGGCCCCATAGCCACCGCCGCGGCTGCCCCAAGCTCTCTCTGCTTCCCCCGACGTCAATTCTGCCGTCGGAGAGGAAGTTCCGCCCAGCAAGGCAGCGATTGGCTGGCACGAACTTCCTCTCCGACTGCAGCCTTAGGGGATGTGCACAGCCGGAGCGGACCGCTCCCCCCCCCCCCCCCCCCTTGGTAGCCACTGAAGACGTGGCAATGGCTCCTCTCATGAAGTCCGATGCAGTCGGGGATCTTGAGAGGAGCCGCCCCTGCATTTTTCAACTTTGGAAAATACAGGCCGCTGTCGCCGCTTCCTCTCACCTCCCTCGAATGAGCGACAGAGGAAAGCGTATGAGCGACGCCACTGAAAATAGTGAGCGATCACTCATGCGCTCACCTTAGAGGGAACACTGCATCACCCCTTTTTACCACAAACTACATTGGCTACCCCTTGAATCTAGAATCCTATTCAAGTTCGCTTGCTTCTGCTACAAAACTGTTTTTGGTCTATCTCCGAGCTACCTCACCCCACATTTCAACCTGAACTGCAACAAAAAGAACTCCTGCAGGATCAATCTTTTCACCTTCCCCTCCCTAAAACTATGTCACCTCAAAAGGTTCTTCGACAAAACCTTCGCCTTCCAGGCAGCCAAACAGAACCCTTGGCTAGCCCAAATTCTGCTCAAGGTCCACGCCTACCTGGATTTCCGAAAAATACTCAAAACTCACTTATTCCACGCTCAAAATCCCTAATCCCCTCTCTTCCACTTCTCTCACCCTTCCCTCAAATGACCCAACTCTCCAGGTCCCCCCCCCCCCCTTTTTTGATTCCCCCCATCTCACTACCTCCAACTACCTGTACAATCCCCCCCTTCTCATGCTCACCTTAACCACCTCATTGCTTGTAATTATGATCAATTGTAAGTTCTTGTTAAATTTTTGTTTATCTGTTGTGAAAACTCCCCTCCTCATGCTCACCTGAATATCTACATTACTTGTAATTCTAGTTTATTGTAATTTCTTATTAAACTTTGTTTAATTGATGTGAACCGCCTAGAATTCCCTGGGTATGGCGGTATACAAGAATAAAATTATTATTATTAATTTAACATGGGAGGAAACGAAGCAGAGAGAGACCTTAAACCCTTTCTCCTTTCCATTTTTGTAAGGGCCGTGCAAAACTTGTCAATTCAATGGTTTCCTGTCCAGTTCTAACTACATGCCCAATATGATGGTAGGCCTTCTCTATATCCTCCTACACTCTTTGCCTTACATAAACTGCAGAAATATTCTTTGGCCAGGATCAATACAGTTCTTTTTGGAGATTTTTCTAATGCAGATTACAAGTCTCCAAGTGTTGCCAGAAGTATATTACTAAGATCAAGCTCTCCTTCAGCTCCAAGGAGTTCAAGAATGATTTATTTGCTTATTTATTTGATTTCATTGATATTCTGCCTCTCTGCACATTATAGGTGGATTACAATAAACACACACAACAAACAGTAAAAGCTAGTTAAAGCAAACAGAAATCTCCCCCTCCCCCCAGTAGAGTCTAAGACAGTTTAGCATGGCTGTTTCATTGCAATGAACTGGCTGTGATAAATCAGATTCAGCGTTGGGGAGGGGGCATGATGCGTTTGTGTGGGGCCAGGGTTGGGGGTGGGAGCGGAATGAGGCAGGGCTGTGGGTGGAAGGGACAGGGGTCACGCGTCCTCTTTTTCGAGGTTAAATCTGTTAACCCTAAAAATCTCCTTTTCAGATTTGATCAGAGCTTTTCTAGAGCAAGAGCCCAGAATGTTCTTCCTTTAACTACATCAAAAAAGCAAATTTCAGCATTAGCGATAAGCTTCTAGACATAACATACCAAGACTTATAAACAAAAAAAACTGAAAATTTGAGCAGCCTTCAAATCTCATGAAAAACAAGTTTTTGAGTCTCTTGCAAAAAGTCAAAAGATCAATTTCTAGTCTGATTTGCAAAGGGAGTATTTTCCAAGGCAACACCCCTGCAGCAAAAGAAAGCACATCCCAGACTTATTGTAACTGGGTAGACGTAATAAAAAAAAACACTGACAAATTATCTCAAAAGCTCAGTATGTGAGCGCCCAACTAACAAATTAGTTATCAGCCAAGTATTATCAGGATCATTCAATTAAACCCTCTGCCAGCATCTGATTCATCAAACTGATTAACTGCCAAGGGACCCCCAAGGAATCATAGCTGAACAATTAAATGCCTCTAAAATCATAAGAATAGCATAGTGCAACAGAAGGCAAAATTTGTTTCCTAAATATGTTGTCAGAACTACAGAACATAGAGAACATGAACTCCATAATCGGGTGTCCAAAATGAACCACATCAAGCTGAAAATTCAAGCATTGGCTGTTCTTATGCATGCAAGGTCTCATCCCTTACAACTTCACTCAGTTCAACTCAAAGGATGCTTCTGATATATCCGTAGACTTCATAAACATGTACCATAGTAGATGACGACAGATAAAGACCCGATTGGTCCATCTAGTCTGCCCAACCTGATTCAGTCTACTTCAATTCTTCTCTGCCAGGCTTAGCTCACAGCTTATGTTTTTTTATTGTGTGTCATCAGTTGGTCTTGACTAAGTTCCAACGAGTAGAGAATGCTATCTTTACTTAAATTTAAGGCTGATCTTAAATTCTGGCTTCTTGCTCAAACTTTTGAGAGATGAGAATGTCTCCCCACAAGCTGGGCTGTCTGGTGTATATGGTCTTGCAATTGTCTGTTATTTTATTTGACTTGTTTCAATAAACGCCTTGTCAACATCATTGCATTCCACTGACCTCTCTTCTTTTGTGTCAGGACTTCCGTTCCCTGACCGTGGAATACCTGTGCCTGTTCTTTGTTCCTGTTATTTTATGGGCAAGTCGTCATTTTTCTCTTAAGTGTTGCTAAACTCTGGGTACTTCTCATAGGAGCTCACTTTTCAAATTTGCGAAATCCTGGCAAGAATTCACATGAGGAGAGCCTAAGGACTCCATCCTAGCATGTTTCCAGGCAAAATGGGCAGTTTTGAAGAAGTAGGGAACTTTAGAAAAAAAGATTGCTAAAACTTCAAGATAGCTGTCATCAAAAAATTTGCGCCAAAATTATATTTTTCACTTTCTAAACTGTAAAAATGGCAATTTTAGGATTTTTGAGGAGGAGGAACAACCAGAAACCTTAAAAAAAAAACTTTTCCAACCTCCCCTGATGTCTCTCACAGGCTGTCAGCCTGTATACTCACTGTGCCCTGACAGGATCAGTGCTGCAACCTGCTTTCAGCTCTCTCACAGTTGCTGGATGAGAAATTTCATTGCCACAATGCTGGGAATGCTGCTGCAAATCTGATCTTTGGGGTGCCAGTCAGCCTCCTATGTCTGACTACACCTCTACCCCTGCGAACCAATGGATGCGCACCGGGAAGAGCAGAGGCATGAGGGCGCAGCCTACACCCTACCAGACACCACCAAGCCTCATAAGGGCGCTCGACCCCCTGATTAACATAAGGTGAGACTACTCAGGGACAGCCCTGAGCTCCAGAGAAAACTATGCAGGCTGGCTAACAGGTACCCAGTAGGATCGACCTGTCAGCTACGGACCGAAGTTTGTGAATTTTCAAGCAGGCAGAGCTTCAAATTCGCTCCAAGCACTAAATTACCCAAAAAGGGGATGACATTACCACAAGTAAAAAATAATAAAATGGGGAAAACAGAACAAACACTCCTGCAGGCACGCATGCAGAAGGAAAGAACTGAAGGTGGAGCTAGAGAGCCCAGTGACGTACAACAGAGACAGAGTGAAAAATCTAGAGTGGATTCCTTCTGCAGCAGCACATGGCTATGAGGAAATAACTCTACTGTTAGGTGAAGAGGTATGTCTTTATTGCTTTTCTAAAGTTAAGGAGTTCTTTAAGGGATCTGATCTGCAGGGGCAATTGGTTCCAGTGGCTCACTATGAAGTGGGAGTAGGAACATCGTTTGGCAAGGTTTGCAGTTGAAGGGCACGACCAGGGGGCGTTTTGAGTCGCATTTCATTCTGGGAGTGGAGGGACCTGTTCGGCACATATGGAGGAAGCTTAGTCGTCTGTAGCCCGGCGCTATGTTGTGCAAGGTTTTCAATGCTAGCATCAGGCCCTTGAAGACACAATGTTTGGCTATAGGAAACCAGTGAGCCAACAATAAGAGCCTGGGAGACAGGGTTGTGGGCACAGAGGTTTCTTTTAGAAGTCTGATTGCCGTGTTTTGTACATACTGGAGATGTCGTATGTTCTTTACTGTGAAACCGTTGAATAGGGTGTTGCAGTAGTTCATGTAAGAGAGGACTAAGGCATAGAGTAGTTGGGTGAAGTCAGACTCAGAAAAGTTGTTCCTTATTTTTCGGAGCTGTCGCAGGTAGTAAAATTAGGAAGATACCACTTACGAGATATGGTTGGAAAGTGATAGGTTGGAGTCAAGGAGTAGTCCTAGCCGGCGTACTTGGTCCTTCGCAGTTATGGTAGTTGAGTCTCAGCACAGCGAGATACAGGCGTGGTTGCAGTGTTTTTTTGCGGCTCCAATGAGCTGTTTTGAAGGTGTTTAGTTGTAATTTGTTGACCGACACCTAGTGTTTTTTATTTCCGAGAAGCATTTTAGGAATTCTGTGATCTGGGCATCATGGGATTCTCCTAGTAGTAGGTATAGTTGAATGTCATCCACAAAGGAGTGAACCTGTATTTGGTATTTATGGGCTATGTCTAGGACTGGTCTAATGTAGAAATTGAATAATAGGGGGATAGTATTCAAACAAGAACAAGTAGGTATCAATACAAACTCATTAGCAAAGCCTACTAAAAATGGTTAATGGTTAATGGAAGTCCACTCCAAGGAAGGAAAGGTGAGTAGTGGAGTCCCTCAGGGTTCGGTGCTGGGGCCAAACCTGTTCAAAATGTTTGTGAGTGACATTACTGAAGGGTTAGAAGGAAAAGTGTGCCTTTTTGCAGATGATACCAAGATTTGTAACAGAGTAGACACCGAAGAGGGAGTGGAAAATATGAAAAAGGATCTGCAAAAGTTAGAGGAATGGTCTAATGCCTGGCAACTAAAATCCAATGCAAAGAAATGCAGAGTAATGCATTTGGGGATTAATAATAGGAAGGAACCATATATGCTGGGAGGAGAGAAGCTGATATGCACGAACGGGGAGAGGGATCTTGGGGTGATAGTGTCCGAAGATCTAAAGGCAAAAAAACAGTGTGACAAGGCAGTGGCTGCTGCCAGATGGATGCTGGGCTGTATAAAGAGAGGCGTAGTCAGTAGAAGGAAGAAGGTGTTGATGCCCCTGTACAGGTCATTGGTAAGGCCCCACTTGGAGAATTGTGTTCAGTTTTGGAGACCGTATCTGGCGAAGGACGTAAGAAGACATGAGGCGGTCCAGAGGAGGGCGACGAAAATGATAGGAGGCTTGCACCAGAAGATGTATGAGGAGAGACTGGAAGCCCTGAATATGTATACCTAGAGGAAAGGAGAGACAGGAGAGATATGATTCAGACGTTCAAAATCTTGAAGGGTATTAAAGTAGAACAAAATCTTTTCCAGAGAAATGAAAATGGTAAAACCAGAGGACATAATTTGAGGTTGAGGGGTGGTAGATTCAGGGGCAATGTTAGGAAATTCTACTTTATGGAGAGGGTAGTGGATGCCTGGAATGCACTCCCGAGAGAGGTGGTGGAGAGTAAAACTGTGACTGAGTTCAAAGAAGCGTGGGATGAACACAGAGGATTTAGAATCAGAAATTAATATTAAATATTGAACTAAGGCCAGTACTGGGCAGACTTGCACGGTCTGTGTCTATATATGGCCGTTTGGTGGAGGATGGGCTGGGGAGGGCTTCAATGGCTGGGAGGGTGTAGATGGGCTGGAGTAGGTTTTAACAGAGATTTCGGCAGTTAGAACCCAAGCACAGTACCAGGTAGAGCTTTGGATTCTTGCCCAGAAATAGCTAAGAAAAAAAAATTAAAAAATTTAAATTGAATCAGGTTGGGCAGACTGGATGGACCATTTGGGTCTTTATCTGCCGTCATCTACTATGTTACTATGTATGTTACTATATATGTTACTATGTTCACTATGGAAGTTCAGAGGGCATCATCTATATTTTGTTATTAAAAAGCATTTAAAAAATTACATAAACTCACCATTGATCACACACTCCATCACCTCCGCTATGCCAAGTATAGCATATTAGCTGTAAAAAGCATTTAAAGCTATCTGAACTTCTAAGGATAGCTCTGTGAATTAAAAATTTGGCATAAACAGAGTCCGCTTCTAGCTCAGTTGGTTTGTGATTTGTGAAGGTCCTGTTCTAGTTATCTCCATATCAGCAATGATTCTTGCAATAGAGAAAAGAGACAAAAAACTGTCCTATATTGGAATTGGGCAGCAGAGTTCAATGAAACTTTAATGAGAATAGTTACAGCAGCAGGCTCATTTCTGTAATTGAACTTTTAAACAGTTTATTTCTTTTTAATTTGAGAAGAACGTAGTGTCTGATCCCACGAGCCTCACTAGAGTTTAAAAATAGCTCTAACAGTTAACTCCAAAAAGCAAGAGCTCCTCCTTTGTACCAATTAAATTGGGAGCTGCCATTTCTGAACAAGTATTGTGCCCATCTCACTGGTTATTAACATGAAACTGTTAAACGGCTCTAGGCTTACCCCAGCCCACTATCTTATCCCCAGTAAAATATAACACACAGTAGATGTACAGCCGGTTATTGAACAAAGGGTTTTCTGCATTTGCAATATGAGCGGCGTTAAATCCGCAGCAGGATCGACCAAAATTAAGTCATCCCATTGTTTGTAAATCTATGTATCACTTTTATTGTACACTTGTTGAAAGATTAAAAATGAATAAAGAATTAAAAAAAAAAAAAAGTCATCCCATTCATAAGGGAAAAAAATTAGTGTTTCACCTACTCTGGTGGGACATATTAAAAGCCTTGCATGGAACCAAATTTCACTTGATTTGCAATATACAAACTGCACACCTATCAGCCAGACCACCACCATTTATGGAAAGTTCTAACATTTGCACTTCATTGCCTCTGTGAGGCCCTGACCTCCAGATCCTCAGACAACATGAGAACTTGTATTTTACTACAAGATCCCAAGTTCTCATCTGGCATTATATTTTCTATGCCAGTTACTAGTGTTAAGGGTCCTTAGTCAATACCTTACTGTTTCTGGGAGGTAAGAACATCAGGCATGTGATATTTTACCAGCTTGGCAGATCATAGACTTCTCAGCTAGGATTCAAATTCTTTGAAGGTGGTCACTATCGCTACCAGTTCTCAATCACAGATATTGTTAGAAGTTCAGCAGGTAACCTCTTATTGGTCAACTTGAGTTTAATAGAAACAGAAAAATGAAGGCAGATAAAGGTCATAGTGGCCCATCCTAGGATTTCCAGACATGTCCTCCTTTTTGAAGACATGTCCGGGGTTCCGAACGGCTTTTCAATACCCAGCACTTTGTCTGGGTTTTGAAAAGCTTCCTCAAAATTGTGTCAGGCAGAAGGGCATCTGCCCAGAACGGGTTACAAGATTACATTCACAGTATAAGTAAGACAAACTTTGGTGGGAAAAACAAACTTGGTGTGCCTAGATCTTGTACACGTGTCCCAAGCTTTCTTGAATTCAGATACAGTTTTTGTCTTCACCATCTCTAGCAGAAGGCTGGTATATGAGTTCATCATCCTGAATGTTGTGACCAGGCAGACAAGAAGCATGCCTTGGTCCCAGCTAAAGCTCCTACAAAGACCCCTAGTAAAACCCGGAAGGGAGTGTGTAAAGGCTGTCCTAGGGTGGATTTGGCTGATTCTCAGGCTGACCACCAGAGGGAGCCTGAAATTCCCAATAATCCACTAGACCAGCAGTATCTAGGCCACCACAGGAGGAGCCCTAGAGCTAAGTTGTTCCCTGCTGAGTCAGCCAGGTTAGGGTGTGTCCCTAGAATATATAAACCAGCAGTGGGGAACAAGGAAGGAGGCAGGCTAGGGAGAAGGTTGAGACCTTTCCTCCCTGAAAGTCTCCCCGGGCCAAACAGGAGCGAACCAGCCTCACCTATGGAGGTGCAGGAGGCTGGAGACATGCTGGAGAGATCAGTATCTGAGCTTGAACTCCCGATGGAAACTGACAACATTCCAGAGGAAATGAGCCTTGGTGAGGAAGCCATGGAAGTTGGTTTTTCCACCAGCTGCAACTGCTAACTGGAAGAAACAGTGAGTGTATTTTTCAGCTTGCTTTGTTTGAGAGACTGTTTTGATTGAAGCTGAACCTTTGAGGATCTTTTGGTTTTTCTTTACTGTTTTGCATTTTTGCTTTTAGGAAGCTGATAGTGTCTGTTATTTTGGGAGAGGTTTGCTATTACCTGGGAGGGAATTTTGTAGGCTATTTAATAGCTAAATTAAAGCAAACCTGAGGCACTCTCCTTTGCCTGGCAGTTTAGTGCATGACTGCCAGAGGCTTCATTTTAGTAGCACTGAATATAGGGTAGCCAGTGCCTTGAACCCTATTGTTACTAAACTGAATAATCTGCTTGGGAGCAGGCTGTATTAAGCTCTGTGGTGAGCCCAAACCTCAGAGGTGAAGAAATAAGAAGAAAAGCAGTTTGGACTTTATATTGCACTGTTTGTTGCTCTTTTCTTTTGAGTTTGGACTGTTTAAGTTTATGGTCTACTTACCTGTTTGCTTGGACCTATAATTACCTAACTTTTGATGCTTTAACAAGGAATAAAAGTGAAGCATTTTCATTTATCTCCTTTTGAGAGAATTGTGTTTGTTTTTTTTTATTATTATTATTGGTGTCAGTCCAGGCCTGCAGGGTGACTCCAGTCCGGGTCACACGTTAGTGCTGTTTGTTATTGTAACCACTAGAGGTGCTGTGGAGTCCCGGTTGGACCACAGTGGTGGTCACAATGTGTAGTAGTATTTCCTTAGGCCACTTCTAAGTCTAGCCCTTTTGACCTTCATCCTATGCCATAGGGACTAGCTCTGTGGGTGCTTGCAACAACCTCAATAATTTTCCCTGTAAGTCTGTAGATATGAGGAAACAAACTGCTGCAGAGCTACAGGAAAACATAGGGAGGAAGTTCTTCTGTATTTTAGTTGCTTCTCCCGCCTCCCCGCAGCCTGTCCAATAAAATATAAAGGAGGAAGGAGTTGCTGTAGCCTAGCAGCTGCCAATAGGAAAGGCAAGTACAGCAAACTGACACTGACAAAAGGAACAGAGTTTCAGATAAGTTTATTGGCAAGATAATTTGACCTATGTTGCCAAAGTAATAACTATAGCAGTTAAGGTAAAAAAAAAAAAAAAAAAAAGACATATTGGGAAAGGGTGGCAAGTCAAATGGGCGCAAGACAAA
The DNA here is from genome assembly GCF_902459505.1 of Geotrypetes seraphini. Classification (NCBI taxonomy): domain Eukaryota; kingdom Metazoa; phylum Chordata; class Amphibia; order Gymnophiona; family Dermophiidae; genus Geotrypetes; species Geotrypetes seraphini. The sequence continues at coordinate 17,327,684 of NC_047094.1, read as the reverse complement.
AGCGCACAGACAAATTGTCTTGCACGCAAATGACTATGAATCCTGGGAAAGTAATAAATATAGTAAGGAAGGAATTCAGGGAACAGAAAGGGGTCACTGGGACGGGAAGAGAGGCAGGGTGCTAGGAACAGGGACTGTGGGGGAGGAGTAGAAACAGAAAGAGAGCATGGGCGAGGGGGGGGAAGTTTGCTAGCAAAAGGAGACCATCTGGAAGAGAAGAAGAGCAGACAGAGGGGAAACAAGGTGAAAACAGAAAGATGTAGAGAGTAGCTGTATGAGACTGGGAAAAAAGCATCCTGAGGAGAAAGGGGGGGGGGGGGGTCGGGGGAGTCACTGTGGAGAGAACAGACATGAAAGTGAGGAAGGAGTAAGACCAGAAGAAAGTGAGATGAGACAATATATATGGAGAAAAAAAATGATGAAAGATGATGAAAAGAAGGAACTTGAGCACAGAGAGAAACCCAAGATCAAGTAGAGACAGAAGCTAAATGAAGACACAAAGGTTGGGAAATTGTTTAAGATTTTAGTAAAGATGTCTGTGCCAGCTGGGCTGGATAAAGGGTAGGTAAATAGCTATATTTTGCCCTTCTCCTCCTCCAGCCTTGTAGTCACCAGAATTAATGGACAGACATGGAGGAGGAGGAGGAAGGGATTATGTCAGCATTTGATGCCATAGTTTCAAAAAATGTCTTTCAAATTGCTTCCTTTTGGCAGTTCTGAAATACAGAGACCTATGATTGAGTTTCATATTGAAAGGGAAATAGAGAGGAAAACCATCTTTTTTCACAAAAACAAAACCCTCATTCTCTCGTTACATCTTATGGGAGACAGTGGTGTGCTGCATCCTCTCAAAGGAATAGCTTGGTAGCAGCTGGAAGAGGTTACAGGAGAGATGGGTAAATTTGGAAGGGGGGAGTAGGTTCTTGGTTTGGTTTTCCTCTTGGCTCAGCTCCTAAGCCCAGCTCTGCTCCAGGCTAGCTTTTGGGGGGTCTATGACCTTTGTGCTGTGCAGGGCATCATGAATGAGGGGGTACTGTTATAGTGGTGTGTCCCTCCTCATATCCTTCCACATAACATGGGCCAGGAAAAGAGGGGAGTGGGGCTATAATGGTGCAGGTCAGAGAATGGAGGAGAAAGAAGGGAGTGTTTGGTAAAAGGAGAGAGTTTACTGGAAGCTTCTACACCGCTACTAATGACTGGAAAGTCAATTCAGAGCAACAAACTCATAGCTTCACCCAATTATTAAATCTATCAAAATTCTGGGAGTCACACTAGACTGACATTTAACACTAGCAGAACACATAAACTTAGTGGTACAAAAATGCTTTTTCACATTGTGGAAATTAAGAACTAAACTAAACTAATCCTTAAGTTTGTATACCGCATCATCTCCACGGAAGTAAAGCTCGACACGGTTTACAGGAATTACTAAAGAAAGGAACTCCAAAGGGAAGAAGAAGGGCTTGGTGGAAAGGAAAGAAGGAGGGGACTGAGTAGGGTGGAGAGGGAGGGAGTGGTTACATTTTAGAGAAAAGCCAAGTTTTCAAATGTTTTCTGAAGCGTTGGAGGGAGGGCGAACTTCGAAGAGGGGCAGATAAGCTGTTCCATAGCTCGGTGATCTTGAAGAAGAGGGATGTTCCAAGTTTTCCTGTATGGGAGATGCCTTTTAAAGAGGGGAATGATAGTATGAATTTTTGAGTGGATCTGGTGGAGATAGGATTCGGGGAGAGCCAAGATAGTGGAAACAGAGGAGGAAGGATGCCTTGTAGAGACTTGAAGGCTAGGCAGGCGCATTTATAGTGAACCCTGAGGAGAACTGGGAGCCAGTGAAGCTTAGACAGAAGTGGGGAGACGTGTTCGAATTTGCTTTTTGCGAATATTAATTTAGCCGCGGTGTTCTGAATCCGCTGAAGTCTGAGAAGATTTTTCTTTGTTAGGCTTAGGTAGATGGAGTTGCAGTAATCCAGTCTAGATAGAATAATGGATTGAACGAGGACAGCGAAATGTTGTTGGTGGAAGCAGGATCTGACTTTCCTTAGCATGTGAAGGTTGAAAAAACATTTTTTTACTAAGGAGTTGAGGTGATCGTTGAAGGACAGTGTAGAGTCGATGATGATTCCCAGAACTTTGCTTGAGTGCTCAAGCTGCAGTTTGGAGCCAGAGGATAGTGGGATGAGGGTGGGTAGCTGATCTAATTTTGGGCCTAACCAGAGTAGTTTTGTTTTGGTCTCATTAAGTTTCATTTGAACGGTGAGAGCCCAGGATTGGAGATTCGTTATACAAGATGAGATGTTATCAGAGAGGTTGGTGAGGTTGGAATCGGTCTCGAGGAGGACAAAGATGTCGTCGGCGTAGGTGTAAAGTGTCTCAGAGGGGGATAGTTGGAGGAGTTTCAGGGAGGACATATAAATATTGAAAAGAATCGGGGATAGAGGTGAACCCTGAGGAACTCCGCAAATCGGTTTCCAAGGGGAGGATGAGGAACCATTCATATTAACGAAGTAGGAGCGAGAGCGTAGGAATTTTGAGAACCAATCTAAGACTGTGGAGTTTATGCCAATTTCAGAAAGTTGGAGGATTAGTATGTCATGATGGACAATGTCGAAGGCTGCAGAAAGGTCAAATTGAAGAAGGACAGCAAATTTGTTGCAAGAGTGAAGATGTTGGACTTTTGAAATTAAAGAGGCCAGAAGGGTTTCGGTGCTAAAGTTGGGTCTGAAGCCATGTTGGTAGGGTAGTAGAATGGAGAATCTCTCAAGATAGGATGAGAGTTGGGTAGCTATGATGGACTCCAGCATCTTGGTCAGAAGAGGAATGTTAGCTATTGGGCGGTAGCTGGACGGTGTGGAGGGGTTTAGATCAGCTTTTTTCAGTAGAGGGGATAAGGCAATGTGTCCCATTTCTGCAGAAAATAGGCCTGAGAGTAGGGCGGAATTTATAAGTTTGGTGAGATGGCTTGTGTGAGAATATTTTCGCATAAGTAGGAGGGAAAGGGATCCAAGGTACAGCTGCAGGATTTTAACTTGAGGCAGAGTTTGGAGACCTGGGAGTCGGAGACGGGATCGAAGGCGGTCCAGGATCTGTCGGCTGGGATATGGTTGGCATCAGTTAGATTAGGGTTGGAGGTGGCAAGCACCAGAGAGTTGTAAGAGGGTGTTGGAGGGAAGGAGCATCGTATGGTAGTGACTTTCTCATTGAAAAATATTTTGATCCTTTATTGTTCAGACTATTGGTGCAGGCATTATCTATTTTAGACTATTGTAACATCATCTCTTTAGGAGCACCCAAAAAAATTCTAAGGAAATTAAGGGTAATTCAGAATACAGCTGTTCGATTGATTTTTGGTTTAAAAAAGAACGACCATATTAGTCCTTATCGTTTACTTCATTGGCTGCTTTTGGAGGCAAGAGTATTATTCAAATTTTCCTGTATCTGCTTTAAGCTGAGATTGGGATTGTCTCCAGCTTACCTTTTTCCTCATTTTGTGTTGCATAGACCATCAAGAGAAATTAGAAACTTCTACTTATTTGCTTATCCAAAAATTAATGGGTGTAGATATAAGACCTTCTTAGATAGGACCCTGGCATTTCAAGCTGGTAGGCAACAATCTTGGTTAAGTAAATGTATTCAGCAAGCTATGTTATCGTAAATTAATTAAGAACACTTTGTTCGATAAGTTAATTACTTAATGGGAGTTTTATTATTGAAATTCTATTTTACAAATATTTGTATTTTTTACTGTATTATTGTATTTCGCTGATTGGCCAGCTCTTTTTAGTGTAAACCGCCTAGAACTTTTGGTTATGGCGGTATAAAAGAATAAAGTTGTTATATGTATACTTTCTTCAAAGTATTTAAAGTCTGTACCCATACACTTTATGACAAGGACCAATGACCATGTTCTGGACCAACTCCATCCTGTTTATATCTTTTTAATGTGCAGTGTCCAGAATTGTATACAATATTCTAAATGTAACCTCATCAGAGTCTTACACAGGGGTCTCATCATCTCCTTTTTCCTACTGGGCATTCCTCTCCCTATACACCCAAACATCCTTCTAGTTTTCACTGTTACCTCTTCTATCTGTTTGGCTACCTTATGATCATCAAAAGAAGGATATATTGAAACAGGTGCACACATTCAGCGGATCATTATGTAAGATTCCAGCATACTTTAAATCATATAAAGATATAAAATTAGGAAATTACTGTAGAAAATACCTGAGAGCTTATATACAGCAAGAACTGGAATGTCAACTAGAGTCACGGGCTTACTGGCTAAGTTCTCTACCAGCTGTGCCTATGACAAGTCATCTGGATTTCATTTCCCTGGCTGTCTGCAACCAGCTGCATCCGCTCACCAAGAGGACATCACCAACTCAAATATATTCTTTTCCGAGGACAAAAAAGCTCAGTTAGATATCTGATAAGCTAAACGTGGGGTATAAAATACTTGGATCTGCTCACAATTGCAATATAAATTTTCAGCTGTCAAATGGTTTAAGAAATCAAACTAGGATTTAAATAAAAATGAGAATGTTATAACTTTGCAAACCAAAACCACATTATTTTTAAAAAAAAATTCTGAAACAGAGGACAAAGAAAGCACAGTTACTTACCATAAGAGGTGTTATCCGGAGACAGCAGGCAGGTATTCTCACAGATAATAATAATAATAATAACGGTTTATATAACGCAGGACCGTGAAGTTCTATGCGGTTTACAATGATTATAAAAAATGTTACAAATTGAGTAGAATTGACATAGTTAATATCTATTGTTTAGCAGTTCTAGAGATCTGGTATTGAGAGAGAGATTGTGCAAATCAATTTCCTATATACTTTAGGAACAGATATGTTTCCAATTGTCTCCTAAATTCCCTATATGTATTGGCAAGCGTGACATCATCCATAGAACCCGGTACGGACAGTACGAAAAGTGAACTGTCATGTTAAAACTTTTAAAGTGCTCGCAACTATCCGTACCGCGCATGCGCAACTGCCTTCCCGCCTGAAAAGGCTTGCAGTACGTCAGTTCCGTAAGCAAGCTAAGAAGCCAACTAGGGGAGATGGGAGGGATGTGAGAATATCTGCCTGCTGTCTCTGGATAACAAGTTTCAAGTTTATTAAAAATTTGATTAATCACTTATTCAAAATTCTAAGCGATGTACAAAAATTAAAATTACAAATTTCAGGAGGACAAAATAAACAATTTGGACTAACCAGACAGAACATGCCAAACAAAAGGGGAAAAAAAAGGGAAATAAATACAATTGTTGATAGTAAATAAGACAAATAAGGAAAATACAACAGGGAGGGTAAAAGCGGAAGACATGAAATAAGTCAGAAAATAAAATTTGTTAAAAGATCCTAAACTAGCTTACTAACAGTCAAATGCATCTTTAAAAAGAAAGCATTTTAACTTGCTCTTGAATCTGGCAAAAAGGCGTTCTTCCCTTAAATAAATGGGGAGGGAATTCCATGTTTGGGGCTCTGTGATGGAGAAGATAAATTGTCGATGTGTGCTTTATCCTAGGACAAGTAGGCAGTATATTTTCATAGATGGGACTCCATAGCTTACTGCAATGGGATGGAGGGAGAATCGGCCAATTAAGAGAATACCATCTCGTCTGGAACAGGATTCCAGACAGTGTTGAGATGTGAATATATTAACTGAGGACCTAGTAGAAGCTTTGCAGATTTCATCAATGGGAGTGGAACGCAAAAATGAAACTGATGCTGCCAAAGCTCGTACTTTTAGGAGCTCTTTAGGAAGTTCATCATAATCCAAAGCCTCCAAGTACTCCGCACTGTAGATAGTGTCAGCTTCTAATTTAACAGGCAAGGCTTTGCCTAACTGTCTAATGTATTTGGTTAAAGAAAGTCTTTCTGAAGGAGATCTCTAATGAGGAGGTATTTTCTGCGGCGACGGGTCAGACAGGATGCCAGAAGACTCAGGCACAGATAAAGTAAGTGAACAGGCTGAATCAGAACATAAGTCTGAATCATACAAGAGCGATGGTGATGTTGAACGTCGCGAGGAATGATGTGTACATTTTCCGTATCACTCTAATGAAGATGAGGAAGAGGATGAGATCGACGCAATGAGCATCGGCGACATCTTGATCATTGATGCGTCGAAGGAGGAGATCAATACCTCGAGGAGGAGCATCAATGTGATGAGTGAGTACATCAACGTGGAGATTGATGCCTGGAGGCTGAACGTCATCGAGATGGAGAGCCACGATTCTGGAGGAGTGCGATGCTCCAATGGATAGCTGGGCAGTGGTACCATTAGACCGGTACTGAGGGAATCAATGGAAGTACCGGCAGGCAGTGCAGTTTAAATATATCACTGAGCTCCCTCTGGAAGAACTCATCGAGTCTCTCCCTAAACTAAGGCACTGGTACTGATGGCTCAACAGATGGTACCATCGGTGCAGCAGGTTGTCTCGGAGTGGGTGACCTCGAAGAGGATGCACACCATGGAGGAGAGACAGCCTGCGAAGCTGGCGAGCGGTGGTGTCTTTGTTTGGTCTGCATCAAAGGATTCGATGTTGTAGAGACCTGTAATGCTGGTTTAGAAGCAGATGGCTTCTTAGCTGACTTCCTTGATGGCGGAATCTCCTGTGATGTCGGAGTTTTCAATGCTAACGGCTGAGAAGATCTAGTGGTGTTCATAGTAGCGCCGAACAACTGCACCTGCTGAGCACGACAGGCCTTAAGAGAGCACGGCTTTAACGATGAACACCGAGAACATGTCTCGCTGCGGTGTCCCGGGCCTAAACACTGAAGGCACCAGGTAAGAGGATCGGCTATAGAAATAAAACACCGACACCTACTGCACTTCTTAAAACCTGTCAAAGATTTTGACATGGACGGGAAAATTAATTCAGCAAAATGAAACTCAATTTTTGATGAAAAAAATGCCCAGATAGAAAGAAAGGTTTCTCTTCCCACTTGTTTCAAACAAGAACAAATGAAAAGAAAAATACGCAAAGCGGGAAGGCAGCATTGACTGAAAGGAGTTCAGTCAAAAAGATGCTTCTTCGCTCCGTGGAAAATGAAGAAGTGAAGTACTGCGAAGGGTGGGGGGAAGGCAGTCGTGCATACGCGGTGCGGACAGTCGTACGCACTTTAAAAGTTTTAAAGTGGCAGTTCACTTTTCACACTGTCCATACTGGGCTCCACGCATGACGTCATCCATATGTAAGAATATACTGCCTGCTTGTCTTAAGTTAAAATTATGCTCTCTCTATGTTACAAATGAAAAAAAAATTCCTCCACATGGTTCATGGGGGTTCAGAAATCAGGGCTCTGAGCCCCATCATCACTTAGGGCTCCTTTTACTAAGGTGTGCTAGTGTTTTCAGTGCACGCAGGAAATTACCGCGCGCTATGCGGTTAGAACTAACACCAGCTCAATGCTGGCGTAAATGTCTAACGCGCGCTATTCTGTGTGTTAAAGCCCTAACACAGCTTAGTAAAAGAAGCAACTAAAATGATAAAAGGTAGGGAAAACTTTTCGTATGCTGACAGGTTGAAGATGCTGGGGCTCTTCTCCCTGGAAAAGCGGAGACTTAGAGGAGACATGATAGAAACCTTCAAAATCCTGAGGGACATAGAGAAAGTGGACAGGGACAGATTTTTCAGACTGTGGGGAACCACTAACACAAGGGGTCACTCGGAGAAATTGAGAGGGGACAGGTTTAGAACAAATGCTAGGAGGTTCTTTTTTACCCAGAGGGTGGTGGACACATGCAACGCGCTTCCGGAGGTTGTGATAGCCCAGAGCACATTGCAGGGTTTCAAGGAAGGTTTAGACAAGTTCCTAAAAGATAAGGGGATTGAGGGTTACAGATAAAAAGAAGAGGTAGGTTACAGAAATGGACAGGAACCACATTACAGGTCATAGACCTGACGGGCCGCCGCAGGAGCAGACCGCTGGGCGCGATGGACCAATGGTCTGACCCAGTGGTGGCAACTTCTTATGTTCTTAAGCCCTTGGTTAAAGAGCAATCTCTCTTGGATTCATGGAAATAAATTATTCCACTGAATCCTCAGCTCAGAAATAATCCTACAGGAGTGCTCGTACTCAATTATGCGTGAGCAAATCTAACCCAAACAAAACAGGTTCAAATAAATAACTAAGGGGCGGAGAGCAAAAGTCGCATTTCACTGTTATAATTATGACTCCACCATAATTGCTTGTGCCATTTCTCTTAAATCGAAAAATAAACACTAGGTTCAACTCCCCGAAGGATATAAAATATTAGAGGATTTTTTATGGCTGTAATCAGAAACTCATTTCTTTAGCCACTCTTGGCCGTGTCTAATTAGGGTGAAGTATGTTAATGATACAGCGGCACGGCCCGCAGACGCCTTGAGTTGTGATATTAATTGTGTTTAGGGAAAGAAGCATGAATTGCGCTTATACAAGCTAATTAGTGATGGGTTCGTTAATTAATATGGGAAAGTCAAACTGCCTTTGTCTTGTCTACTGCAATTAGCTAAAGCTGTTTAATTTTATTTTTTTTTTCCAGTAGTAAACTGACTTTTTGCAGGGAAATAATTGAATCATGAGGCAGAATACAATTTGCTTGTTACCTCTCAGCAGGCATCACACCATTTGTAAGTCACAAAATTCCTGACACTTCCGATGGGATCGTTTGTATAGCAGATCTATAAATGCCTAATCGGATGTACTCAACTTCTCGAATCAATAAACCAAAAATGCTCTCAGAGTTACTTGAACAAGATTTCATTTAACAAATTCACAGACCGCCAATTAATGCATTTCTAGGTAGGTTCCAAGATACATGCATAAGAAAATGCACAAGCAAACACTAGCATTCTTAATACAGTGATGCCTTGGAATCCGAACTTAATCCGTTCCAGAACCCCGTTTGCGTTCCAAAGCGTTCAAGTTCCATGACAATTTTTCCCACTGAAAATAATAGAAACTGGATTAATCCGTTTCTGGGTCACACAAACTCAAATTTTAACAGTAAATACACTGGATTTTATGGTAAAATATTAACAAATATTCCAAAGCAGCATTCAGATTCTGGGGCACAAACACACACATACAATGTGCAGGGCGTTCGGATTCCAAAGCAGAGTTCGGCTTCTGGGGCAAAATTTACAAAAAAAAAAAAAAAAAGTTTGGATTCCAAAGCGTTCGAGTTCTGGGGCGTTCGGATTCCGAGGTACCGCTGTACATTAAAATGAATTAAAAGTCAAAATAAGTCTGCCTTCACAACAAACTAGATCTACACAAATACATTCCATAGTATCCTAGTGCAGTGTTTTTCAACCTTTTTACACCTATAGACTGGCAGAAATAAAATAATTATTCTGTGGACCGGCATCGGTCCGTGGATCAGCAGTTGAAGAACACTGGGCTGTTGTGGGCCAGACCCCGCCCATCTCTACCCAATCTCCACCCCAGACCCCGCCCCCATAATAATACTAATTGCATCTTGCACATCCCGTGCCTCATCTGGAAGCCTTCCCTCTGACGTTGCAACGTCAGAGAGAAGGCTTCCGGTTCAGGCGCAGGATGCCCGTAGGAGCCACTGCCTGTGGCTTTGTGCACTGAATCAGTGAGGAAGAGGGAGCTGGCTCGAAGATAACGCCGCATCGATTGCATCGTGGACCGGCAGTTGAAGAACACTGTTTTGGGCCTGTTGCACGTGCTGGCCCTGTGGACCGGCAGGAAATTTCTGTGGACCGGCACTGGTCCATGGACCGGTGGTTGAAGAACACTGTCCTAGTGCATTCCATCACAGTCAAGGCTACTACATAGTACTCACATACACACCCTCACAGGGGCCCATTTTCATGGTAACCCCCACTTAAGCTCTCATGGGGACATCTTTTTTAAGAGTAACCCCAGCACATACCCTGGCACTGATTATTTCAGACTATCCTCACGCCATGTCAGACTATTATATCCTGGCCCTTGCCTTCACAGGGCAGATTTTTCATGTTATTCCTCTTGCAGGCTTTTATTTTCCACAGAAGACATACATACCTCATAACAATGTTTCACATCTGAAGTAAATCTGAGTTGCAAGTATGAAATAAGTTCAATCAGAAAAATCATAGCTTTAAGTATGTTTACATTTTCAGCAATATGGGGTGTTCCAAACAAATATTAACACCCCTCAAGATGTCTGGAAATGTGTCATCTATACGCCAGTCATTCAGAAGCAGCAGTCCAGGGACAGGCTGGACTGTGTGATCACACCTGACAGGTGTTTATTCCATTTCACTTAGAACCACTGACCGAGCTAGTCCTCGGTCTGCTTGTGAAAAGCAATATCCAGATCTGTCAGATCACAGGGCAAGAAGCAGCCTTTTCATCGCTACCCAACCGCAGCAGCTTAGCATCAAACCACCTAAAAGTGGATTAGCCACAAAGAGAGGCGGGAGTAATGGGCTTCTTGAGAAGAGACCAAATCACTGTTACAGAAGTAACAGCTCAAAACACATTTTAAATACAATCCAGAAAAGAAATCTTCTTCACTGAGAAGGGGCATCTTATTAATATCTACAAAAATCATAAGCAAGTAGTACATAGGACCCTCACAAAATTCGGGAAGCTGCACAAACTTACAGGTATCTCTACCCACTCCTCTCACATTTGCAAAGTGGATGATGTAGATCAGGGGTGTCCAACCTGCGGCCCTGTAAAGTATTTTGTGTAGCCCCGGTCAAGGGCGATGCAGTGTTTTCCTCTGCTGCCCCCTGGTGTTTACCATCTTGCCGGCTCCCTCTTCTGTCTTGCTGCAGCGTTTGCGCGGCCCCAGAAACATTTTTTTCGGCCAATGCAGCCCAGGGAAGCCAAAAGGTTGGACAACCCTGATGTAGATCTGAAAGTAAACTAAAACACAAACTGATACTTCAGATCTTATAACACAAATCCGTCTAGTCTCAATCACTATTTTTTTTTGTTTGGCCATTTGTAAACAAGTAGCTAAGAGTTTAGTGTGGACTCCCTTGTGTTAATGGAGGATTTTCATGATCAAATTTCAAAATGGCTTATGTAAAATGAATTTTAAGACCAAGCAGGCCATGAGCTACTTTACAGGAGAGAGGGTTCCATACCGCTGCTGGGGACATCTACTTTGTAAAAATCAAAAGGAATTGACCCTGAAATATCCACAAAGAAAATCCAGAGAAAACCAAAAAAACTCTGTGGAGTGACGATGTTCCTAAATGGACTTTATTTGAAAGTGTCCAAGTTCCAAAGGTACACTGAAATCATCAACATAAAATAATTCCATCCACATAAAAATAAATCATCCACATAAGAGCCTTAAAGGACCTAGTCCGCTAGGGATACAGGACCCAACAGAGTCCTTTAAGGCTCTTATGTGGATGATTTATTTTTATGTGGATGGAATTATTTTATGTGGATGATTTCAGTGTACCTTTGGAACTTGGACACTTTCAAATAAAGTCCATTTAGGAACATCATCACTCCACAGAGTTTTTTTGGTTTTCTGTGGACATCTACTTTGTACCAGCAGAAATCACTGTAGTAGAGAAATCAGCGATGTTGGTACATCTCCCAGTTCACCCAGTGGGGCAGAAAATGCTTATATCACTGCTGTGCAGCTAGAATATTAAACAGAGGCTTCTAATACCAGAAATAATTTTATGGAATGTAAGCTTTTCAGTCAGCCCACATTCAATTCTGAAGACAGGCAAAAAAATTACTTTGCAAATTTCCTTTACTACTGGAACTTATTTGAAATCCACCGTTTACAACTATTACAAAACACTGCTGTTAAATTAATCTATCATGCAAAATAATTTGACCATGTCACTCCTCTCCTTCGCAAAGCACATTGGCTACCTATCACTCATCGCCTCTCCTATAAAATACTCCTCCTCGCCTTTAAAACAAAAAACTCTAACCAACTGGCGTTCATAGATAAACTTCTGATCCCTCACTCGTCATCTAGGGCTCTCCTATCTAATAATCAAAATCTACTCTCAATATCGTCAATACGGGAACTGTTTTACGATACTACTCGCAAATCTATTTTTTTTCAGTCACCGCACCCTCTCTGTGGAATGCCCTCCCATTAGACGTTCAATTAGAGAACTCGCTTGAAAAATTTAAAGCCAAACTTAAAACTTTCCTCTTTAAAGATGCCTTTACTCTTTAATATCAGCTTTCGTCTCTTAATCCCTTTGAAACATCTAATGCTTCCTCTGAAGTGATTCCCATCCTAATGTTTTTTTACCACTCCCCATTTACCATCCTTTTTTTTTTTTTTTACTAATTTTACTTCGATGTATTTTAAACAATCCTTCCCTCCCCTACTTTCCTTCTGTTTCATGTACGTTAACCTAAGTTCGTCTAGGATTTTTTTAAATATTTAATAAAATATTGTATTTATTTATTTTAATTGTTTTTGCAATTTTTTTATATTGTACACCATTTAGACACTTATTTTGATAGACGGTATATCAAAAATAAAGAAACGTGAAACTTAAAAGCTTGAGCGACTTGGCGCCTGGTTATTTGACTTAGGTATTGCAAAGTTATGTTTTCGCATTGCTCTTTAAGATTAGAAAATTCAGGACATCTTGTGGTGCCTTCATTGACAGTTACATTATCATGTTACTACAGTATAATGCTACTGCAAAAGTTGCATTGTTTATTACAAGGTCTTAGATGTGGAATAAACTACCAATGAGACTGTGATCATTGAAAGGACTACCGTATTTTCACTCATATACTGCGCACCCGTGTAAAACGCGCACACGGGTATAGCGCGCGGGGAACAGAAATTTATGTAATAATATTTTAATATAGCGCGCACACGCGTATACCGCGCATGCTAAAACCTCCTCCCGCCTGCTCCGAACCGGCATCCTCTCCCCCGCTCGCATCACCCCCCTCCCCCGCGATTATCTCAGAGAGAGTGAGACCAGAAGGCTTTGAGCATGCGCAAATGCTCAAAGCCTAGTCCAGCCTGGCACAAGAAGGAGGATCTCTCTCGCACCGCCCAGCCCAGCCCAGCCCAGCCCAACCCAACGAGGGAGGATCTTCGGGCACTGGCACTGGCACATCCTGTGCATTGGTGCTGGTGCCCAATCGGGTAAGAGTTATCTTTGCGGTGCTGGGGGGGGGGGGATGTAGGATCGCGGGGGTGACGCGAGCGGGGGGGGGAGGATGCCGGTTCGCATTGGGAATGCCGGATCAGAATGAAAAAAAAAATTGTATAACGCGTGTGTTATATGCGTGAAAATACGGTAGTTATTTTTAAGAAACACCTCAAAGCATATTTATTTGCTCAAGCCTACTTCGGTACCAATTAAGCGAACAGATTTTGGATATTAAGATAACTCATGGTTTTTATGTGATTTTATTACGTATGTACATTGTAACCTGCCTAGTTAAATAGGTGGGCTATAAGGGTCGGATTCCATAAACAGTTCCAAAGTGCCCCTACATTGTAGGCGCCACTCCGCACAACTGTCAACCAATCACTAGGAATCACTTTTAGAAACGAGCCTAAACTGACTTCAAAATCGCCAGGTAAGAGGTAGGTGTCGATATAAACCTGGTCTAATTTACCAGTGCCTAACTCAAGCTCCTAAGTCTACCACGCCTATTATCTGTCCCTAATCACGTCTACTTTTCAGGTAGATGCAGTTAGGCGTCGGAGGGTGCCTGAACTTAGGCATTGCTAGGCTCCTCTCTGAGTTCCACAAAGAACTCTTAATTGTATAATTTTTAAAAATTTATTTCAATTACCTTCAATGATGGGGTCAATTACTACACCATTTAAGCTAATTAAAACAATTTGGGTTGTGACGGTTTTAGTTAGGCGCCAATGTAGGTGCCCAGTGGCATCTAATGCAGGCTCCATTAATAGAATCTGGGCCTAAATGGAAAAGAAATAAATTACTTATCTTTTTAACGTTTGGGTTTTTTAGAAGCTTCTCAGACCTCTCAAGAGTGCTATCAATAATCATATTTGGCAATCATTCAATTTTTGTTAGCTTTCTTTCAAAACTGAAGTCAGATATGCACATTATGAATCGTTCATTCAATCTTATTCCTTCTATTATTTATTTATTTAAGCATTTATATACCACTTATAGTCTAAGTGGTTTACATTCAGGTACTCAACCATTTTTCCCTATGGGGCTCATAATCGAAAGAGAAAAACGTCCAAAAACCGGCCTAAGTCGGCACTTGGACGAACATTTCTCAAAAACGTCCAAGCGCCGAAAAGAAAAACGAGTTTTGGACGTATTTCTAAACGACCTAGGCCTTCATAGTGCCGCTCAACTCCAAAGCTAAACGGGGCGTTTTGGGAGGCGCGTCGAGGGTGGGGGTTGGGCGGGACATGGGCTGGCTTAGACTTAATCGTACAGCATGTATAACCAAAAGTTATACAGCCCAGGATCGATGGAACTTGGACCCACCTAAACTCACCAGATAAGCACTGCAAGCAAACACATAACACAGACCCCCACACACTACCCCAGTGATCATCAACCCCCCCCCCACCCCATAAAAATTTTATTCACAACTTTAAATTTCAGCCTCCGGACCATCATCATCTGGCAGCCGGGCATAGGAAAGCCTAGTCGTCCAGCACAGAGGCAGCTTAAGTCATCTTGGGAGTGGGTTAGGGACCCACAGAGAGGAGGACCCATACCCATAAGCCCCTGTAATCACTGCATTGATACTTAAACATGTGCACTGCTCTATACACCCCCAAAACCCTTTTGTACTGGCATATAAGTGGCTACTGCAGCCATCAGGGCTATTGGGATGGTAGATAAGTGGGTCTAGGGGATTCTGGAGGTGGTTTGGAGGGCTCACTGTCACCTATAAGGGAGCTGTAGTGAGATGAAGTTCACAGCAGTGCCCTATAAGGTACTCCACTATTTAGGTGGCATGACTGGGTGTGCAGTCCATCACTTTGCAGACCCCTCCCACGTCCAACAGGGCTTGTTTTAAGCGTTTTGGACTTGGACAGAAAGTTGGACGGAAATGTGGTATAAAGATGGACAATTTAGTGGCTTGGACGATCAGATCGGCAGGACGTATAATTAGACGATTTCAAAAGTAAAAAAAAGTTGGACGTATCTTTTGAAAATGTGCCTTAGGCTCTTTTTAACTTTGGACGACTTGCGAGATGGACGTAAACGGACTTAGAAGTCCCTTTCGATTATGCTCCTCTATCTGTCCTAGTGGGCTCACACTCTTATCTAATGTACCTGGGACAATGGGGGATTAAGTGACTTGCCTAGGGTCACAAGAAGCAGTGTGGGATTTGAACCCACAACCTCAGGATGCTCTAACCACTGCACCACACACTCCCCTTCTAGTTGGCTAAAGCTTCCTATTCATGCTTTATAAATTGAGGGACAAATCCAGCTTCTTAGAAACTAACTGTGGTCTGTTGAGGTTTGAAGAAAATCTTCTATGGGCTCAGCAGTACCTTCCAATTAAGACCTATATCTAATTTGTGCTTTCTGGCAAAGTTAGTGGGATAGATTGTAGACAACAATTAATTGCTCACGTAGAGTCCATTACTGTTCTGTATCCTTGATAATTAGGGCTGATTGTTGATATGTGGTGGTCCAAAAGGTTAGATTATGGGCCACAAACTCTATTTAAAACAGCTGGCACCATATATTAGTACTTAAATCAAAATATAGTGTGACAATATGTATAAGAGCAGTTTTAGGGGGCAACATAAATGATGTTATGATATGATAGATCAAAAAATAGAACCCTATGGACACTTTTGCTGCCAATACTGTCCAGACTTATAATCTAACTAAGAATTGGCTAACACTCTTGATCCCTTGGAGGGAATGTTCGAAAAAGAAAATTACTTTAAATAATGGACATCAGTATGAGCCCTTCAAGTACAAGCGAGGGATTTTGGGTTCGGGCAGTAACTCATAGGTGACCAGCACCAGACATAAGTCTAAATAAGAACTGCCCCATGCATCATTTAGTCCTGTTTTATATAGGTATAATTTAAATGATATTCAAACATTCACACCAGGGAAAAAAGAAAAATGAAAAAATAACAAAGATGTATGTGATAAAAATCAATAAACTCCCAAAACTTTTTATAGGATTCAACTAAGTTTTCCTTTGTGCACTATAGTCCTGGATGAAGTTTTTTTATAAACTGAGTGGCGTTACGAATTGCCATAAGGGAATATGAACTTTGCATAGGATAAATATTATCCATAATTAAATGTATGAACTGCATATTTATTCATTGGGCACATGGACATGAAATTGGATTTTTGGTATCAACTTTACAACATTAATTTTTGCATGAATTTTTATTAAATATTTTTATGCACTTAGTGTACTATGAACTATTACGAAATTTCAATGAAATATAGGGAAGTCTGATATGGTTTTATAGAATTATCTTAGCATGAATTTTTTGTCAGCATTTACACTTGCACTTTAAGGACTTTAAACGCTGTGACGTTTTGGGAGTTTATTGATTTTTATCACATACATCTTTGTTATTTTTTCATGTTTCCTTTTTCCCTGGTGTGAATGTTTGAATATCATTTAAATTATACCTATATAAAACAGGACTAAATGATGCATGGGGCAGTTCTTATTTAGACTTATGTCTGGTGCTGGTCACCTATGAGTTACTGCCTGAGCCCAAAATCCCTCGCTTGTACTTGAAGGGCTCATACTGATGTCCATTATTTAAAGTAATTTTCTTTTTCGAACATTCCCTCCAAGGGATCAAGAGTGTTAGCCAATTCTTAGTTGGATGATATGATAGACACATTTAAATATCTCTGTGGTATTAATGTACAGAAGGTGAGTCTTTTTCAAATGAAGGAAAACTTCAGAATGAGAGGGTAGAGGTTGAAGTTAAGAGTCAATAGACTCAGGAGTAATGTAAGAAAATACTTCTTTATAATGGCGGATGCATGGAATGGTCTCATGGAAGATGTGATGAAGACAAAGACTGTCTGAATTCAAGAAAGCGTGGGACAGGCATGTGGGATCTCTTAGGGAGAGGTGGAGATAGTGGATGCTGCGGTTGGGCAGACTGGATGGGCCATTTGATCTTTATCTGCCATCATGTTTCTACGTTATTAGCCCACTTTAAACTCCACATTCAACCGAATATTTGTTGAATGGACTAATACTTTTTCAATGGACATTCAGAATCCACCTTTTCATAATAGAACTGGTGGTGTTAAGTGGTACTCTTCATCATTCCATCATTCTATTAGAATTATTAACCTTTTTTTAAAAAAACTTTTTGTTATTTATTATAAATTAGAATAACTTATCTTTTATAGTTCCTTATCGGTTCCCCTTCCCGACGCGTTTCGCATTTCTTTTTCAAGGTCGGGGGGGAACAAAAGTTAAGAGTAAACTTTTTCCATTTCACTGCTGCCGCTCGCTATCAATGAAAAGTAATACAATACAAGTCAGGATGCAAAACACCGCTATACAGAGGTGATATACTGAGAAATATAAGAATGTACTGGATGTATTCCGATAGAATGGGCGAATGCAATGAGCACAATCAGAGTGCTCTTTGCCTGGATGCATAACTGAGAAATAGAAGTATTAAGGAATGTAAGCAAGCCGATTTACAGAAGCATGCAAATGCAAAGGTTTAAACATTGCAATAAAGAAGGAGAGGCTGCCAGATATCTAGGAATCTATGCATATTGTTAGTTCCTTTTTCATATTTCCCCGTAAGGCAAAGAGCGTTCCACCACATATGATAGTCAATTCTGGTAGAGTCTTTCCAGCAGAACAGCACGGTCTGTATTGCTAGGGATAGCATAATGGAAAATAGGCGAACTCTATCTGAATTCATAGGTACAGTAATAGCTTGTGACATGATGATAAGAGAAGAATATGTTAAAGGCACGTTGAAACCTAATATAGCACAAGTCATATTCCACACCTTATTCCAACAATCTCTTAAAAGAGGACATGAAAAGAGGAGGTGTTCTATAGAGCCAATAGATGTAGGACATGACCAGCATAGAAAGGATGAGGAGTGGTCAATTTTATGAGACAACACAGGTGTCCAAACTGCTCTGTGTAGTAGAAAGTATATGGACTGTAATAGTGAGGCTGATCGTATGAATTTGAAAAAAGTTAGCCACAAGGACACCCAGTCTATGGCATCAGAAGGCAGACTAAGGTCTTTGCACCATCTCTTTTCCAATTCCAAGGGATCAGAAAACATAGCTCTTTGTAATATATGATACCAATTAGAGGCTTTAATAGTGCCATTAGGCGAGGAACATAAAAAGTGAAGTAATCCAGGTTCCAGTATTTGCAGACCATCTATCTGTACTGAGTGTTTGACGCAGTGAATTAGTTGAAGCCATCTAAAGTATTGAGTTCCGAGAAGTCCTCGATCTGTCGAAAGGTCCGAAAAGGATGACCATGTGTCATTCTTCCTTAAGTCTTGCAGTAGCCATATGTCACAATTTTTCCATTCCTGCCATGAGATCTGCATATCTGCAATCCTAAACCGATCATTATTCCATAAGGGTATCTTGGTAGTATTTGACCATCTAGATGAGAAAGTGGAGTCTGCACAATCTACCGCCAATTTATAAGCTACCAGTATCTTATCCAGCTTGTCCAGTTTGGATAAATTGATACCAGCCAAATATTTAAGGCGTCCATCCCCATATAAAGCCCTCTCAATCGATTTCCAGACTAATTATGATGATAGCTCACGGTATCAGCCAGTGGCTTTGAAAAATATCTCAATCTTCTGGCTGTGAGCTCTTGAGACCCCTGTTAGTCTCTAATTATCCTGTGTTAGTGCATAGAGATTTGTGCGACAGCGCATTTATGTAAGTGGATAGTGTGGTTCTTAAAATACTCATGACATATTTTTGAAATGTTCAATCAAACTCACTTTTGGTCAATGGCTAGAATACTCAATACCTATCCTGCACTCAACTTCCTAATGCCTAAATATTCTTGTAGGATGGTCTGTATACATGCTGATGAAATACCAGTAGCCTCTGCTATCTCATTTAGGGTCAATCAGTGATCTTCTATCACGATTCAGTGAACTTCAAGTATTTCATCAATTGCTGCTGTTTTTGGACGTCCGGAGCGTTCTTCATCAACAATGCTTATCCAACCACATTTAAACTCAGAATCCCACACTTCCACCATTGAAAATGAAGGAGACACATTACCATACACTGCATCTAACTCAGATTTAATTTCGGTAGGCAATTTTCCCTTCATGATGCAATACTCAATTGGAGCAGTTGTTTTCTTTAAAAGGCTGACATGACAAAATTAGCCATTAGATTGACTTAAAAGCCTAGCCATAGATGTTTCACAACACTATCTGTAAGACAGCTATAGAATTGTGATGCTAATCTTGCTTTTTCTTGGTCAGGCCAGAAACTTTATAATTGATCCTCGTAATCCTTTATATTTGGCTTCATGGGACTATTTCATACATTCCAGGCAGATCACCGAGTTCTTTCTGGATCTGAATCTGTTCCAGAAGCTCTTCGAAAATACATGCATGCAGGATGCCCATTAGACAACTAAGATCATGCAATTTGCTCCATCAACCTTTCAGGGTTTACTGTTGAACTGGACTCAGACAATGCTCAAAAATGGCTTATTCCCAGAGAACAAAGGGCATATCATATTACTAAGAACAGCAAGGAATCAAACTCTTCAGTCACTAATTACTACCCCATTGCCTCCATCCCTTTCTTTGTGAAACTACTCGAAGAACTAGTATATCACCAGCTGCTCAATTACCTAGAAGAGCGCGATATACTGCACAATTCCCAGTCAGGCTTTCGGCCATGCTTCAGTACAGAGACAGTTCTAGCCTCACTACTGAATGACATCAATCAACATTTTACCAGAGGACAGAGTGCCCTTGTTTTGCAATTCAACCTGAACAGTGCCTTTGACTTACATTAGTAGACTACCACATACTTCTTTCTTGTCTGGATACTACTGCACAGACGCCAAGCCTCTCTTAAAGAGTTCAAAATGTCATCAGGATTGTCATCTCAAATTTACAATGGCATGGGGCATTGATACTATTACCTTCTTGGATACTAGAGTGAAAAATGGGAACCAGTTTATTTACAGCTGTATCTCACAAGACAATGGACAGGAATATATATGATGTTCCTGTCCATTGTCTTGCAATATACAAACCCCAGGCACCAGGTCACCATGGCAACTAAAAATCGGACCAGGCGCCTAAGGTTTGCAGGCTGAATAGCACTGCAGAAACATGCCTCTGCGGCGATTCAATGAATCCCCAGCCCAGCCGTGTCATTGCCTATTAGCATTTCTCCCTCTTTCCTCTCCCAGTGAGAGTCAGCAGTTCACCTGACATTCCCCAACCCCCTCTGCGAGTCTAACAGGTTTCCATCTATCTTCCTCCCATGGGTCTAAGCACTTTTCCTGCTTCTTCCTCTCCACCTGGCACTTCAAACCTATTTCCTTTGCCAGTTGAATAAGCAATAAACACGTGCTTTCTGAAGCCGGCCTCGGAACCTTTCCTCTGCTACATCCTTCACCCCTGCTGATGCAACTTCCTGTTTAGGCAGGAGCAGGACACAGTAGAGGAAAGGTTCCAAGGCCATCTGTAGACAGTGTGTGTTTATTGCTGTTGCAGCAGGAGAGTTGCTTGGACTCATTAGTGGTGGTGGTGGGGAAGCAGGGAGGAGGACAGGTGCTGGACCTGCAAGAGGGATTTGCTGGTGGGAGGTCAGAAGAGTTGCTGAACTTGCCAGGGAGGGGAGGAGAGAAAATCTAGGTCCGCAGGGGAGGAACCAGAGAGAGAGATGGGGGAAGCTAGAAAGTTAGCCCCCAAACAAAAAATGTTGACTACCACTGATTAGGGCATTGCCTTTTTGTAGATATAGTCTTTGTTTTGGAAGTTCATGCTGGTATGGTGGATTTATCTAGGCTCCGAGAAACTTTTTCTGTTGAGTTATATTACCTCTGTATCATATACTTCTTTTCAACCAAATTTATGAACATGGGAAGTCGGTGGAGGATTGAAGCTACACAGTGCTGCTTATATATAAAAAGTAAGACAAATAAGTTCTCTGCTAGACAAATATTGTATATTTTTGTGTGGTTTTATGGGTGACACTCTACACCTGAGAATGAAAGAGTTTATGCTGATGTTGGCAAGATTACATGAGAATCAGAAATATTTATGTACGATGAGTTCCATAAGGCCATTTTCTGGCTCTTATGGGGGATGCAAGTGTGCCTCTGCTTCATCAATGCAGCATGGTCACACAGCTGACAGCATGCTTTGGGAAGGGAGACTGCTGGATTCTGGGACTGATTTATTGAAGTTTCTTTGTCCGCAGATACAGACTAGGAAAATAGTGTTAGTAAGTTCCTCCTCCCTTCTTTGCCCCCTCAACCCCCCTCACAAAAAAAACCAGGGCTGTGGAGTCAGAGTCAGAGTTGAGGAGTCTGAGTCGGAGGAAATTTCGGGTACCTGGAGTCGGAGTCAGAAGTACAAAAAACTGAGGAGTCGGAACATTTATCTACCGACTCCATTTTTGAACTTGACATACCAATCACGAGCGATTCTTTCAGCTATAGCATCCACTATATACACAGCACAAATGTTGCGAGCAGCTTCTGCGGCCTTAGAACCTTGATTAAAAGCAAAAAGAAGGTGGTGTCGAAAATGCTCATTTCTCTCAACTTGACATTCCATTTTAACGATCTGAAAATTAACCAGTGCTGTGGAGTCGGAGTCGAGGAGTCGGAGTCGGAGGAAAGTTTGGGTACCTGGAGTCGGAGTCTGAAGTACAAAAAACTGAGGAGTCGGAATCGGAACAATTATCTACCAACTCCATTTTTGAACTTGGCATACCAATCACGAGCGATTCTTTCAGCTATAGCACCCACTATATACACAGCATAAATGTTGCGAGCAGCTTCTGCGGCCTTAGAACCTTGATTAAAAGCAAAAAGAAGGTGGTGTCGAAAATGCTCATTTCTCTCAACTTGACATTCCATTTTAACGATCTGAAAATTAACCAGTGCTGTGGAGTCGGAGTCCGAGGAGTCGGAGTCGGAGTAAATTTCGGGTACCTGGAGTCGGAGTCTGAAGTACAAAAAACTGAGGAGTCGGAATATTTATCTACCGACTCCACAGCCCTGAAAAAAACTTCACTGCAAACAGCACTGGAGAAGTGGAGAAGGAAAAATAAGAGAGGTCTCAACTGTTGACTCCTAAGTTTTTGGGCCAGCTCCTAGATTTAATAAAAATTTGTCAAGGCCTAAATAATCTATATCTTTAAGGCACCATTATGCATACAAATAAATGGGGGAAACAGTTTTTGGAACCCAAACCAGGTTATAGAAACTATACAAATAACTGCAAGGCTTATGGTTTCTCTACTCAGCAGTTATGTAGAAGCTGAAATATTACCGTATGAGTGTATAAAAACCCAACCGAAGAGGAGCACAGACATAGGACTGTATAAAACCAAATGTGTCAAAACAATTTGAAAAAGGTCATTTTTCATTTCATGCTTAGTTGTTCCGACTACTGTACATGGGCAGTGAAAAAACAGGAGCAGCAGGCTGTGTAAAAGGCTGATTAATTATGAAATAAAGCTCATTCTTCTAGGACCTTGACAAATGGAAGGCAAAAGGCCAAAATGAACAAAGCCCAGTAATGAGGAGGCAGTCACTCAGACACAGTACATAAGGAGGACCAACTTGTCTGCGACATAGTACATCTTAAGAAGGGTTCTGTTGTGGCTGCAGCTTATCTTCCTAATTACTACCCTTCCCTACCCAAAACCAGGAATATTAAGACCTTTGATACTTACAGTCTCAGCTTTCTGCTTCTTATTTCCCATCTCTTCTAGAGCTTTGAAGAGCTGAGCCTGTATGATGAAAAAATATATATATTCTTAAGGTACTCAACTTATAGTCAGTAAAATGTCAACGTATAGTCAGTACAATGTACTATGGGCTCCTTTTACTAAGGTACGCTAGCGTGTTTTTTTTTAAATTCTTTATTTATTTTATAACTTACATCAAGTACATCAACATCGGTATTAATATTTTTAGCGCACACAGGATATTAACGCGCGCTACGTGGCTAGAACTAACACCAACTCAATGCTGGCGTTAGCTTCTAGTGCACGCTATTCTGCACGTTAATGCCTTAACGCAGCTTTGTAAAAGGAGCCCTATAAGCCTCTGAATCACTCTTCAACAGTTGGGCAAGGAATAGTGGAACTTAGTGGCCATAGTTGGAATGCACAACTGAAAGATTCTAGAGCAGATGTTTCAACAAACCTGCCCCAAGGGACTCCAGTCAATTGGTGTTTCAGGATTTCTACACTGAATATAAAGTAAATCTGCATGCGGCTGAAGGTGTGCATTCCGATCTCGCTTGTGAATATTCAGTACAGATATCCTGAGAACCACTGTTCTCGAGGGAGCTCTGGTAGACAAGCTTGGGTTAAGGCGTGTTAGCATAATATTTATTATGATGGGTGGTATATTAAAAGATGTCAAATAAGGGGCTGGGATAGAGAACATAAAGAAGAAAAGCCATTCAACGAAATTGATTGCAACAAAGCTAACACAAGCAGGTGGTAACTTAACAAACTAAACTAAACTTTAGGCTTATATACTGCATCTGCTCTATAACAGTAGAGCTCAGCACGGTTTTACAAGAAATTAGAAAGAACAGATACAATATGGATTTGGAACAGTATAGAGAGGAGTGGAATTTACGACTTTGAAAATAGCCAAGTTTTCAGATGTTTTCAAAACGGCTGGAAAGAGCCCAGATCGCGCAGTTGAATAGGAAAATTATTCCACAGTTCAGTAATTTTTAAAAGTAGAGACTTCCCTAATTTGCCAGATTCTATACAAGATGTCCTACTGATGCGTCGTTAGGCATCCTAATTGAGGTCACCTAACCATGCCTAAGTCAAGGTGCCTTCCAATGCCTAATGACGCCTACCTGAAAAGTAAGCATAGTTAAGGGCGGAGAATAGGCGTAGTTGACTTAGGTGTCAGTAAACCCTGGCCTAATATAATGGTGCCTACTTCCAGGATGCCTAGTGACACCTAAGCATGCCTAGATGCTGCTAGGTGGGATTCCATAAATGATAACCGTGCTGAGCTAGGCATCATTTATAGAAACTGTCTTGGACCTCCTACACTTTTATCCCAAGAAGGGGCAGGAAGACAATGAAGAAATGATACAGAATATATTCCTCTGAAAGATCCCCTAATTCATGGGCTAAAAATATCAATGAACACGGCCCATTCTATCAATTATCACAAGGTATATTGGGACACAACTACAGATCTGAGAGAAGAGGAAAGTCTTTAAAGAGAATGCATTCTTGGAGAAAACCCTGTCCATGGTTACCACTACAATAATTGGGATTTTCTCCATCCCAATGTTTCACAAATCCATGCCCCTATACTGATGGATGGGGCTGTTTGCATAAGCAAAATAAGATAAAGAGACCTTACATGAAATATATGAAGAAAATAAAAAAAGAAAGAAACCAAGAAGAAATGTTTAATAAACAGCATTTCAAATACAGAATATGAAAGAAATGTAACATTTTAATCTCTAGAAGGTTACAATCTCATACAAGTACTTAAACATAGCAGACCCTGTCTTAAGAGGACAGTGATAAGACTTATTGCTTGATGGAGTCCTCATAGACTGGGTCATTTACTAACAACACATGCTATCGCCATTAATGCACATTATTTGCTGCAGATCCCATTTTATGCAACCTGATTTAATTTCATATACAATACTTG
Source organism: Geotrypetes seraphini (assembly GCF_902459505.1). Taxonomy (NCBI): domain Eukaryota; kingdom Metazoa; phylum Chordata; class Amphibia; order Gymnophiona; family Dermophiidae; genus Geotrypetes; species Geotrypetes seraphini. The sequence goes on along the minus strand of NC_047094.1, from coordinate 17,302,830 downwards.
TAGACAAGTCAATGAAACCGTCCGCACAATGCGCGGTGGCGGCGAAGAGAATTCTAGGAATGATTAAGAAGGGGATCACAAACAGATCTTTAAAGGTTATCATGCTGTTATACCAGGCCATGGTACGCCCCCACTTGGAATACTGCGTCCAACACTGGTCGCCGTACATGAAAAAGGACATAGTACTACTCGAAAGGGTCCAGAGAAGAGCGACAAAAATAGTTAAGGGACTAGGGGCATTGTCGTACAACGAGAGACTAGAGAAACTGGGCCTCTTCTCTCTTGAGAAGAGAAGACTGAGAGGGGACATTTCCGAAATATTCAAGATATTGAAGGGAATTGACATAGTAGAGAAAGAGAGACTGTTCACCCTCTCCAAGGTGAAGAGAACGAGAGGGCACTCACTAAAGTTAGAAAGGAAAAGATTCTGTACAAATGTAAGGAAGTTCTTCTTCACCCATAGAGTGGTAGAAATCTGGAACGCTTTTCCGGAGGCTGTTATAGGGGAAGACACCCTCCAGGGATTCAAGACAAGGTTGGATATGTTCCTACTGGAACAGAACATACTCAAGTAAGGCTAGATTCAAATAGGGCACTGATCTTTGACCTAAGGACCACCACGTGAATGGACGACTGGTCTGACCCAGCAACGGCAATTCTTAGGTTCTTAAAAAGAAAGACTCATTTCCCAGCTAAGATGCACATTTAGTAACAGTTGCAGTGTGTTATTTACCGCAGCACTCGGTTAGTGAATAACCCCGGCAGTGTCCTCTTTATCCAGGAGATAGGTCTCCTAAGAAAATGTAATCTGGATTAGATCAGGGTTTTGTTTACTTATAAACCTTTTTCATAAGGGAGGAGATAAGGGACACAGAGTGAACTGAAGAAAGAAAATGCCATCAGAACAGGTGGGAAGGAAAAATAAGCATAACAAAAATGTTTCATTTTCAATAGAGGTTCCTAGATTCATATTAAATGGATTTTTATCTCTCAGAAAAGTATTGCCCCTTGTTCCACAAAATAAGAGCAGCCAGACCTAATCCTTAAAACTCAATAGCAACATAATTTTATCTGTGAGGAAACAGTCTTGCAAAGGGTATTTGCACTACCATGTGTTATGTTGTATTTGCCAGCTAAGAAATCAACAAGGAAAAAAGTACATTTTCAAAGAAAACTTTAACTTTTTCCTTCACATAGATTTATTGAGTTTCCTGCTTAGTATACAAGTTTTTCTTTGAAAAAGCGCTGTGCTGGAAAAAGCTACAAGAATGAAAAGCTATCTTGTATTCCTCCTTCTCTCCCTCGCTTAAAAACAGTTCCATGAAAGGGACAGAAAATGCAGAAACTTTGGAAAAGAAAGAAAAAAAAATAATAACAGAGTGGCAAACAGGTGTTCTTGAGACCAGCAGTCAGGAGTTACAAAAGAGGCAGAATATGTTCACATACATAGAGGATTGAGCTTTAAAATCTGCAATTATGAGGGTCATTTCATAAATAATGTACACAATTTTTTTTTTTTTATTTACATGTTTATTTTTTTTTTTCAAGTATTTCTTTACAATCCTTCAATATAGTCTCCCTGTTTTGCAATGACCAAGGCCCAATGTCCGGGAAGCTTTATCATTCCATCCAAGACACCATTTTTATTCAGTTGCCAAATGGCTCAGGTACCGGCAGAAGAAAGCTCTTCCAGAGATGCAAAACAATGTCCATGCATAGGTTGTTTCAACTTTGGAAAAAGGTCAAAGTCTAGCAGACTCATGTCTGGACTTTAGGGAGCATGAGGTAACACCTCCCAGCCATATTTGTGTAGTTTTTCAATGATGACAGGGAGAGCTCCAACTTCCCCACGACCAAAAAAATTTTTGATGAGCTCAATCAAAAGACAAACAAATGATGATTTTTGCTTGTGATCATGAAGGCATCATCATCACAGACAAAGTTCCATGTGGAAGAAGTGTCACATCAGTGTATTATCATGATTTTTTTTTTGCAAAAAATGTGCAGAAAAATGCACAAAACCCAACCTCAGTTGCTCTTGACTGGGTCACTCATTCTTCAGGACAACGCTCGTCCGCACATTGAAAAACTACGCGAATATGGCTGGGAGGTGTTACTTCATGCTCCCTACACCAGACATGAGTTCCGCCAGACTTCGACCTTTTTCTAAAGTTGAAACAACCTATGCGTGGACATTGTTTTGCATCTCTGGAAGAGCTTTCTTCAGCCGGTACCAAAGCCATTCGACAACTGAACAAAAACGGTGTCTTGGATGGCATAATGAAGCTTCCCGGGACACTGAGACTTGGTCATTGCAAAGCAGGGAGACTATATTGAAGGACTGTAAAGAAATACTTGGGGGAAAAAAACCCACATGTAAATTTTTTAAAAAAAAAATAGTGTAAATTATTTATGAAATGACTTGTAGGTGTGAAGGCTAGCTATTCAGCTTTCATCTTGGTATGTCAATCAATCTAGGTAACAAAACCTTTGCAATTCTTACTTAATTTCAGCATAAGAAAGCTAAGAATGAGGTATACACAGAGATCACTAGCACATATGACATTATCAGAACCCTCAAATGGGGACAGCTTTGCGCATGTTACTTTTATAGTTGCCACAATCTAATAAAATTCATTAAAAAAATTCAATAAATGGTGATAAACCCACAAAGATGAATAAATGTTTAATAACCGACACATATATTAAGACATTTTTAAGAGTATCCTCAGTATGAAGTCATAAGTTATGAGAGCAGATTGCAAAGGTCTAAAGCTCTTTTTGCTTTCAAATAGCCCTGACATCAAAAGTGGCTTACTTTGGCCAATTTTATGCCACACGCCATCATCAGAATACACATAAGTGTGAATAAAGCAAATGTGTCAAAATAAGTGAAGCAGAAAATCAAAAATTAATAGTGCGTTCCCGGTGCAAAAACACTAGCAGAGCAAAAATGAAAACAGCGAAAGTTTGTGAAATTTTTTTTTTTTACTTAACTTGCAAAGAAATTCATCTTTAACTTTTCCAAAAGTTCAAGAATGTAGGCTCAACTATTCTCGGTTTCATGGAGAATCCCCTTCTTCAGAAACCTCTGTAATATGAATATATATCAGGAAATGTTGTGTTTAAGATCACCACCACTTAGCGCTGGAAAACACAGCCGTTTCCCGCTAATGTGTAGAGCCAATGGGAAGGGAAACTGGCTCTGCCAGTCAAGGAAAACTGTTGTGGCATCATGATAGGTGTCGAGGAGCTGGTGGCAAATCCAGGTCCTAAGAAACTTGCTAGATCCCAAAGAGTAAAACAGATTTTATGCTGCTTATCCTAGGAATAAGTAGTGGATTTCCACATTTTAATGATGGATTATGGACCTTTTTTTTTTTTTTTTTTGGATATTATCCAAACATTTTTAAACCCTGCTAAGCTAGCTGCTTTCACCACATTCTCTGGCAACAAATTCCAGAGTTTAATTATGCATTGAGTGAAGAAATATTTTCTCCAGTTTAAATCTACTATTTAGTAGCTTCATTGCATGCCCCCTGATTCTAGTATTTTTTGGAAATTTTTTGAAAGTGAACAAGCGATTCACATCAGCCTGTTCCACTTCACTAATGTGGAACCCAGCATCACGCAGCTATACTTCAGGTTCCTCTTTCCCACATGCGTCACTTTGCTCTTGCTCACATTAGACATCATTTGCCATTTTGATACCCAGTCTCCTAAGGTCCTTTTGCAATTTTTCACTATCCGCTTGCGATTTAACAACTTTGAGTAACTTTGTGTCAACAGCAAATTTAATCACCTCACTAGTTATTCTCATTTCTAGTTCATTGATAAATATGCTAGAACGCAGTGAAGAACCCCAATATTTACCCTTCTCCATTGAGAATAATGACCACTTAACCATGCTCTCTGTTTTCTATCATTTACCCAATTTTTAAACCTTAATAGGACTTTACCTCCTATTCCATGAATTTCTAATTTCTTCCAGAGTTTTTCCATGAGGTACTTTGTCAAATACCTTTTGAAAATCTAGACGCACAAAATCGATGGTTCACCTTTATCCACATATTCATTACTCATTCAAAGAAATGTAATAGATTGGTGAAGCAAGATTTTCTTTCATTAAATTCCTGTTAGCCTTGTCGCATTAGCCCATACATATGTGTATGCTCTGTAATTTTGTTCTTTATAATGGTTTCTACCAATTTGCCTGGCACCGATGTCAGACTCACTGGTTCATAGATAAACATAAGAACATAAGAAGCGCCATCTCCAGAACAGACCCTAGGTCCATCAAGTCCAGCAATCCGCACACGCGGTGGCCCCGCCAGGTGTACCCTGGCATAGTTTTAGTCCCCATATCGCTCTAAGCTTCTCGTAAAGAGAAGTGCATCTAGCTTACCTTTACCCATGTCACTATCATGCCACTCATAAGGAGATGTACATCTAACTTACCCTTAAATCCTAGAACGGTGGATTCCGCAATTACCTCTTCTGGGAGAGCATTCCAGGTGTTCACCACTCGTTGTATGAAGCAGAACTTTCTAATATTTGTCCTGAACTTGTCCCCCCCTTAGCTTCAGCCCATGTCCTCTTGTCCGTGCCACATTGGACATTGTAAATAATATTTTTTCCTGCTCTATTTTGTCGATTCCTTTCAGTATTTTGAAAGTCTCGATCATATCCCCTCACAGTCTCCTTTTCTCAAGGGAGAACAACCCCAGTCTCTTAAGTCTTTCCTCGTAATCCAGGTTCTCCATACCTTTCACCAGCTTTGTTGCTCGTCTCTGCACCCTCTCTAGCAGTTTTATATCCTTCTTTAGGTATGGAGACCAATGCTGGACGCAGTATTCCAAGTGCGGTCTGACCATCGCTCTATAAAGCGGCATTATAACTTTCTCCGATCTACTCGTGATTCCCTTCTTTATCATGCCTAGTATTCTATTCACGTTCTTCGCTGCCGCCGCACATTGCACCAACAGCTTCAGTGTTCTATCGATTAATACCCCCAGGTCCTTTTCCTGTTCAGTTTTTCCCAGAGTTGCACCTGACATACTATACTTGTGTTCCTTATTTTTTCTGCCTAAATGCATCATTTTGCATTTTTCCGTATTAAACTTCATCTGCCATTTATCTGCCCAATTCTCCAATCGACTCAAGTCTGTCCATCCATACCAGCTACTATCCTTCCATTCCCTTAGGGCTCCTTTTATCGAGCTGCGCTAGCGGTTTAACGCACGGAATACCACATGCTAAACCGCTGGCCGCGCTAGCCGCTAACGCCTCCCTTGAGCAGGCAGTAGTTTTCAGGCCAGCGCGGAGGTTAACGCGTGATGAAAAGTTGCACGCGTTAACCCCGCTAGCGCGGCTTGATAAAAGGAGCCCTTAGACACCTGTCTTGAATTTAGTCTTTCTCCACCTCCCTTTCCATAAGTATTTCTTTAAGTTACTTCCTCCCATGCCCCCTCATTCCAGAGCATCCTTTCAATTGAAAGAGACTCGCCTCCTGTGCATTTCAAATGCCTCTCTTGCCTTTCTTCCAAAATGAATTTATACTTCCCAAATATTTTCAGACTTGGGAAGTATAAATTCATTTTGGAAGCAATGAAAAGCTTCCGGGGATTAGAGCTTAGATATTTATATGAGTACAACAGTAGGCGACGCTATGAGTTAACTGCATGATTTCCAACCTTTCTTTGGCTTAGCTATATTACTAGCATTGGCCAGAGTTTCTAGGAGCAATTTCAATAGTTTAATTAGGTTCCAACTGAAAAACTCGTTTGTAGCATTTATTACAGATCTATTTAGCCTTTCAGTGTGACTTCTAGTTCTACTGCTATTTGAAAGTGTGAAAAACTCATTTCTTTTTTTTTTAAATAATTCTTTATTCATTTTATAACTTACGTCAAGTACATCAACATTGGTATTAACATTTTAACATAGATATATTACTTGAAATTCTACAATTAATCTTATCAAATTAAATTTATCCCCTTCCCTCCCATCCTTTTATATTTCATAAAAACATTTTCCAATAATAAATACTCCCCTCTCCCCATCAATTTCCATTTGTACTAATCAGGGAAGAAAAATATATACTCATTCTTTACAATAATCTGATAATGGCCTCCATACATCCTAAAATTTATTAAAGTTCCCTTTTTGAATGGCTAATGTTCTTTCCATTCTATAAATATGGCATACTGAATTCCACCCTCTTCTGGCCTGGGCTGGGCGGTGCGACGGAGATCCTCCCTCTTCCCTGTGCTGGGCTGGACTGGGCTTTGAGCATTTGCGCTTGCTCAAAGCCTTCTGGTCTCGCTCTCTCTGAGATTCTCAGATTCAGAATCTCGGAAAGAGCGAAACCAGAAGGCCTTGAGCATGTGCAAATGCTCAAAGCCCAGTCCAGCCCAGGCCAGGCCAGAAGAGGGAGGATCTTCGGGCACCGGCACCTCCTGTGCATTGGTGCTGGTGCCGGCGCACAATCGGGGTAAGCGATGTCATTGCGGTGCTCGGAGGGGGGGATGTAGGATCACGGGGGGGGGGGGGGTGGCGCTCGTAAACCGAGTCAAACTCGGTTTTCGAGGCACCGATTTTGCGAATGTTTTGCTCGTCTTGCAAAACACTGGCAAAACGGTGCACTCATAAACTGAGGTTTGACTGTAATATTGTATCGTAGGATAATGCCACATGATTTTGTTTATTCTACTCCACTCAAAGTTTTAGAGCAGGGCTGTCCAACCTTTTGTCTTCCCCAAAAAATGTTTCTGGGGCCACACAAACACGCAGATGCTGCAGCAAGACACAAGAGGGAGCCGGCAAGACGGTAAACACCCAGGAGCAGCAGAGGAAAACACTGCATCGCCCTCGACTGGGGCTGCACAAAATACTTCACGGGGCCGCAGGTTGGACACCCCTGTTTAGAGCCTTTTATCGTGTCTTATTTTTTAAAATTAATTTTCTATCCCATTCTCCCCAACAAGCTCCAAACAGGTTACAGGTTCATATACATAATATACAGTTAATGGGTTACAATTTGCTATAGTTACAGTACAAGTTCTTTTCGATACAAGTTTGTATCCTAACACAACATATACTGAGGATCTAGTACACACACACACACACACACACACACATATATATACAGTAAAACCATGGTTTGCGAGTATAATTTGTTCCGGAAGCATGCTTGTAATCCAAAGCACTCGTATATCAAAGCGAATTTCCCCATAGGAAATAATGGAAACTCAGACGATTTGTTCCACAACCCCAAAACTTTAATACAAAATACTATTCGTACTTGTATTGCAAGACCTCGCTCGTTTAGAACAGTCACTACACTCCCGCAGCGTCAGAGAGAGAAGAACCATCAGCTTAGTTGTGATGATGTGACGCATATTGTATGTACTTGTACATACAGTATAAGACCTTGCTTGTATATCAAGTTAAAATTTAATCAAATAATTTGCTTGTCTTGCAAAACACTTGCAAACCAAGTTACTTGCAATCCAAGGTTTTACTGTATATATAATATGTAAACCACTTTGATTGTAACCACAGAAAGGCAGTATATCAAATCCCATTTTGAGGCAACAGCAGCCACTGAATTACTGTATTTTTCGCTCTATAAGATGCACCTGACCATAAGACGCACCTAGATTTAGGAAGAAAGCAAGAAAAAAACCCATTCTGAACCAAATTCTCGCTATCAGACTCTGCACCCAACCCCACACTCCTTGCCAGGCTCTGCACCCTGTTCCCCCTCTGGTGGTCTAGTGGTAGGCTGGGATAGGGCAGGCCGGGACAGGGCATAGGGCAGACCGGGACAGGGCAGGCAGGCTGGCCTAGTAGCCTAGTGACAGGGAGACCGGCAGGTCCCAGTACCTTAAATTATCACCCATGCCCCCCACGTACCCACAGTACCTTAAATCATCCTCCAATGCCCCCACATAGCTCCCCAGTACCTTAAACCATCCCCCTTACCCCCGTACCCTTTTAAACATCCCCGTACCTTTTATGCAAATACAGAACACACACAAGTGATAACGCAAAGTATGCAGCAGCAAGGTTCAAATAGTGCCTAATACAAGTTTTCATTAACCTAGAAAAACCAATCCCCAAGTACCAACCCGCCTTTAAGACAGACAATAGGACAGGCCCAAACCCCTAGAATCCAAGTCCCCCTCCCCAATCTCACCCTCCATTGTGTGGCTGCCAAAGAATCCAATAAATTAAGTCAGATAAGCTAGATAGTGTGCATGATCCCCCAAAATGCCCCAGCACAGAAAAATAACAAAAACCAACCCACAACCTCAAGGGCATTCATTAAAAAAAATATCCCGTACCTTTTAAAATCTCTCCCATCCGCACTAGATGGCTCTCATACTCAGATTAGGAGCGTGGATGTGAGGAGCAAGCGTTATGATCTCCCGCTTGGGCCCGCCTTTGCATTCCGAATGGCTGGCATCAGTTCTCACGAGTCTTGCGAGAAATGACACCACCATTCAGAAAGCAGCGGTGGGCCCAAGCAGGAGCTCGTAACACTTGCTCCTCACATCCACGCTCCTGACCCGAGCGAGAGCCATCTAGCGAGGGAGGGATATAGCTGGACCACCAGGCTGTTTAAAAAAGGTACCAACGATGGCGGTGGTGCTGGGGGGGAGGGTTTGAAAAGGTGCAGCAGTGATGCTTGGGGGAGGGTTTGAAAAGATGCGGCGGTGGTGCCTAGAGGAGGGGGGTTTGAAAAGCTGCGGCGGCGGTGCTGGAGGTGTTTGAAAAGCTGTGGCGGCAGCGGTGCTGAGAGGGTGGATTTGAAAAGCTGCGGCGGCAGCGGTGCTGAGAGGGGGGTTTGAAAAGGTGCGGCGGCGGTGCTGAGAGGCAGAGGGGAGGGTTTTTTTGAAAAGGTGTGGCGGGAGAGTGTTTTACAATGCCAAGGGGCATTCAAATTTTGTGTCTTCGCTACATAAGACGCACTGAGATTTCCACCCACTTTTGGGTAGAAAAAAAGCACATCTTATGGAGCGAAAAATACGGTAATACCATTAAATGGGTATATCTACCCAAGGTAAAATGTATAGCTATATTGGCCTGAAAACCTTACAAATGTCAAGTTTTTCTGCACATGTCTTTTTATTGAGCTCAGTGACAGATCCAGGATGACTACTAAGACATGCTAAAAATCTATAAGGGCAATATAAGTGCCCAGTGATAGTTCTCAGGCAGGCAGTTGAACCAGCTCTCAATCAGCAAAGCCTAGAAAGAAACATATAATAAAGCTAAAGCTCCTGACAATTTCTTCCCCGATGAAAATTTACCATATACACTTGGGGAGGGGGGTGTAGGATGTTAACTTGAATGTAAACCAAGGGTTATATCTATGAGATCTATGTGCATGCCCTGCTTTCAATGCATATTCATTGGGGAAATCCTGAAAACCCAACTGGATTGCGGCCCTCAAGGAGGGACTTTGAGATCCCTGAATTAAGTTTCAAGTTCAAGTTTCAAGTTTATTAACTTTTAATATACCGACCATCAACTGGTATCTAGCCGGTTTACAATAAAATGTTAAAAATAGAGATAAAAGATTATATTTATAAAAAGAGTTAAGAAAAGTGTACATTAAAGACACGAACGAACTAGACGAACTTGAGAGTGATGGTAAGAGGGGAAGGGAGGGGTAAAGTTACATAATTAGGAAAGAAAGATAGAGAAAAAAGAAAAAAAAAAAAGAAATGAGATTGAAAGAAATGGAGGGAGAGGATAAAACATTTAGGATGGGATCGCTTCATAGAAGCGGTTGGTTAATTAAGAATGAAATGTTTGAAGAGCAAATGATTAGATATTCAATAACTATCAAACACAAATACAATCTGTAAAAATCATGATGCTATATTAAATCTGTTGTTTATGTGTGTACATAACTTGAGTTTCATGGAAGAAACCCCCAAAAAACCCCAGTTCTGCATCATGCAACTTTACTAATACTATAACAAAACTCTGGTACATCTGTATAACTTACTCCCAAAGTTAATGAAATGGAAGTAATCAAAGTGGAACAAACAAATTATGGATTCCCATCTCAGCATAAAAAGTGTTGTTCAATTCCCCAGCAAACACTGCAATTAGGCCCAGGTCATAACGAAATCAGCCTAGGTGCCTAGTGGAAGGACTGCGATGGTCACAGGTCCTGTAGTGATGTGGGGTTATTTAAGCAACTCAAGCTCCGGCAAGATAAACGCTCTCCCCAACCCCACATAAACCAGGGACTTGGTGCAGAGAAATGAAACATGCTCATTAAACACCGCAGGAGCTGCCAGAGCTGTGCAGAGAGGGAGAAAGACAGGAGTGGCAGAAATGGAATTGCTACAGCATTCAAGACTGTGCCTCAAGCTGCCTGTTTGCAAATTTACCGACACCTGGGAGTGAATATTTCACAACTATTTAAACACTGACAATTGTATCACCATCCAACTGTAAGGAAACTAAGGGCTAGATTCACTAAGCAAACCGATCGTGTACCGATCAGTTTGCGACCCCTTAACCAGCAAATTTCCCTCCGGCTTGATTCACTTACCTCTCCTGCGATCCGCTTCAAATCCGTGCATGTAAATGAGGAGAAACGCATGCAAATTGGACAGCGACCCGATTCACTACACAAAATTTCACATCGGACAGGGCTGGACGATCAACGGAAGAAGCAACTGCTGGGGAGCAGTCGAAAACGTCCTTCCGACTCTCCTGTTCTAGCGAAGCCCTGCTCTCTGCCCTGTCAGTGCTGGCCTCCTGCAGCCCTGATCTGCCTGCCCTGGCTCTCGCGGTCCTGCACCCCTGGGCTTGCCTGCCCCGAATGCCTGCCTGACATGTCCTCTCAGCTCCCCCTGGCTCTGCCGCCTTCCCTCCAGTGCGAGCCCGCGGGTTTAAAGCGGGGCTGCACGCCCCGAACAGCACCGCCCCGAACACGTCTGCCCTGACAGTAACAGCACTGCCCCGACTGCCTGTGCAAGCCCGTGGGTTTAACCCGAAGCAGGTTAAACCCACGGGCTGCAAAAGTTTAAAAGTTAAAAAAAAAAAAAAAAAGTTGCAGCTAGGACGGGTCTGCACAGTCTGCGCATGCGCGAGCCGTGCAGGTAGATGGGGGCATTCCTCCGATCGCCTCCATCTGCATATTTTTGTTTTCTGAATTGGTCGGACCTGCCCGGATCGGGCCCGATCTGGCAGGTTAGTGAAACCTGGCCTACGACAGTTGTGTAAGGTAATAAGAGAGAATCCTTTTTAATCATTCCGTTTACAAAGGTGTCCATAATCAACTGGAATAATCCTGCAAAACAACGCTTAGGAAATTCATCCGAAAAGATGGGATACTTCAATATCTCGCGGAAAGGCATTTGACACTAGTAAAGGGACCTGTGCAAAGTAGTGCAAGAACTGGCCCATGTTAAATCTCAGTATGTCCCCAGGACATACTGGAGAGCAATGAATGCAAATGCCGAAAAGTGCTGTTAACAAAATCAGAAAGTTGGAGGCTGTCATGACAGCGGTTGACTTGGATATAATTACAATCAATGCGTCTCGGTATAATGGAAACCAGGACTGGGATGTGATCACCCCAGGCTGTAATTTGTTCTTCTGCATGTTTTATTTTATTTTGTGTGGATTGCTGTTCCATGCTGGGGGCTATTTCTGTTGACCAGCAGGTTATAAATGTTCCAAAATAATAAAAATAATAATAATAAAAAAAATCTCTTCAGAAAAGAAAAAGCAGAGAAAGGACTGGAAGTGCAGTTCTTTATGACAGAGACATAACAGTAGCCAGTGAAATGAAGTGGGAAAAGATGAGTTACTGGGAAGAATCTAAGAGAAATTTTATGGACGGGAACATTTGGGAAAAGGGGTGAATTCAGACATGCTAAAATGTATCAACAGGATGGTATGGAACAGTGGTATCAAACTCGCGGCCCGAGGGCCACATGCGGCCTGGCAGGTACTATTTTGAGACACTCGGTATATTTATCATAATCACATAAGTAAAATGAAACCGTTTCTTGATCATATGTCTCTTTAGCTATAAATGACAATATTATTATTAAGACTTAGCTAAAAGGAAAGATTTATAAACTATAAAGAGTTTTACCTCATGCAAAATTGTCATTTCTATAATAAGACATTAACTAATTTTTTTTTTCAGAGGCTCTCCAAGTACCTACAAATCCAAAATGTGGCCCTGCAAAGGGTTTGAGCTGGAGACCACTGATGTAGAAAGAGGGGGCCCTGTTTTTGAATGACTTCTATCTACTAGATGTAGACTGGAGCCTATCTGCTCTGATGTGAAAGTCACAAGTGTCCTACACGGGCATATACACTGTGGCGCTGGATCCAAGGAACAGTAAGAGCCAATTGGCACTCTACACGAACCCAGCTCTTAGAAGGCCTACTTATCCAAAAAGCTAAAAGGGGATTGATTCCGTACAAACATAAGGAAGTTCTTCTTCACCCAGAAAGTGGTGGAAAACTGGAACGCTCTTCCGGAGGCTGTTATAGGGGAAAACACCCTCCAGGGATTCAAGACAAAGTTAGACAAGTTCCTGCTGAACCAGAACGTACGCAGGTAAGGCTAGACTCAGTTAGTTTCAAGTTTCATTAAAAATTTTGATGTATCGCAATATCATTAATTCAAAGCGATTTACAATTAAAACAGGGTCTTAATTATTAACTAAAACCTAAGGGCCGCTGCGGGAGTGGACTGCTGGGTGCGATGGAACTCTGGTCTGACCCGGCAGCGGCAATTCTTATGTTCTGCTCTGGAATGTTGCTCTCAATGGGGTTCTGGAATCTTGCTATTCTTTGAGATGCTGGAATGTTGCTACTCTTTGGGTTTTGGCCAGGTACTAGTGACCTGGATTGGCCACCATGAGAACAGGCTACTGGGTTTGATGGACCATTGGTCTGACCCAGTAAGACTACTTATGTTCTTACATGAGCCAAGTAAAGGACAATCAAGCCATTGTAACATCACTGATGAAGATGGCTCTGAGGCACTGTAGAATGCGGCATTATGACATCACAATCTCAGCTCTGGAATGTTGCTGTCAATGGGGTTCCGGAATCTTGCTATTCTTTGAGATGCTGGAATGTTGCTACTCCTCGGGTTTTGGCCAGGTACTAGTGACCTGGATTAGCCACCGTGAGAACGGGCTACTGGGCTTGATGGACCTTTGGTCTGACCCAGTATGGCTATTTTTATGTTCTTACGTGAGCCAAGTATAGGACAATTAAGCCACTGTAACATCACTGATGAGGTTGGCTTTGAGGTACTGTGGAATGAGGTATTATGACATCACAATCTCAGCTCTGGAATGTTGCTCTCAATGGGGTTCCGGAATCTTGCTATTCTTTGAGATGCTGGAATGTTGCTACTCCTCGGGTTTTGGCCAGGTACTAGTGACCTGGATTAGCCACCGTGAGAACGGGCTACTGGGCTTGATGGACCTTTGGTCTGACCAGTATGGCTATTTTTATGTTCTTACGTGAGCCAAGTATAGGACAATTAAGCCACTGTAACATCACTGATGAGGTTGGCTTTGAGGTACTGTGGAATGAGGTATTATGACATCACAATCTCAGCTCTGGAATGTTGCTCTCAATGGGGTTCCAGAATCTTGCTATTCTTTGAGATGCTAGAATGTTGCTACTCTTTGGGTTTTGGCCAGGTACTAGGGACTTGGATTGGCCACCATGAGAACAGGCTTTTTTTTTTTATTATTTATTTATCATTTTATAAATAATTATCAAGTATAAACTTGTACAGAAAGCAAAAATTTAAGTTTAAGGATACATAGCCATAATCATCATATTAAAGTCCAAAAAACAAAGAAACAAACAAATAATACATATCCATATTTTCAGAGAAAAACAAAAAGAAAACTCCATTATATTACTTAAATTTTAACTCAAGTCCACTTTGAAGATCAAGATGCACAAAGGACAGTTTAAATTAAAAAAAGAAGAGAACAGGCTACTGGGTTTGATGGACCTTTCGTCTGACCCAGTAAGGCTGTGCTTATGTTCTTAATGAATAATATAGTTGAAAATTAGGTACGGCCATGCCGCCCTTCCTTTTTGATTGAAATAAAATACATTTATTTACCTTTGGGGGCTTTCTGCACCATATGTAATGAAAGAGTTTTTGATTGAGGGTAACAAAAAATGATTTGGGTGTTTTTTGAAGGAAGCACCATAAAAAGGTACAGGATTTTAAGCAGCACTATCATCTTCATAGCAGAAATGCTGCTCCCCCCCCCCCCCCCCATTACAAATTAAGTCCCTGTCAGTGGTCAAGCTCCTACTTTTGTGGATAGTTATGTTTCTTGGAAGCTTCTCTACCGCTACTAATGACTGGGGAGTCAATTCAAGCAGTTTGCACAAGCTCCAGTACTGGTGTTACACAAATTTGGGCGGTAGCAAAGGTATTTAGTCACCAGTGAAAAGGGAAGTCTCCTTTAAGCAATGAATCCTTGTAGAATCAATGGTCAAATTTAAGATTTCAGACTTCATATGTACCTCGAAACCTGACACCTCCCCATATCTTTGTAGTACAGTGGTGCCTTGCATAAAGAACGCCTCGCACAGCGAACGCTGCACACAACGAACTTCATGTCATGATTCATACAACGAACCTTGTTTCACACAACGAAGTCGCCCGAGCTTCCACGATCGCTGCCGATGTATTGCATCCTTCCGCGCAGGCACTGCAGGCAGTCGTTAGTCACTGCGCTTAACGCGTTTCACATAACGAACTTTTCGCATAACAAACTTGCTCCTGGAACGAATTAAGTTCGTTGTGTGAGACACCACTGTATCTGCATGAGCTGTGTCAAATGTTGTTCAGGGTTCATTATCATCAAAAGAGCATTGTCCATAAACATCGTAATTGTATGCCTACTATCTCCACATAATATCTCCCTTGAATCTCTGAGTGGGTTCTAATAAATTGGGCAAATGGTTCTATCGACAATGCAAATAACACCTCGTATCACAATACGCCTTCATGGCAGGAGGGAATGAGCATCCCTCCTGCCTTTTTCTTTAGGGGTGGATGGGAGGTTAGGGGGGAGGTCTTTCCTGGCAGGAGGAAGTGGGAATCCTTCCTGCCGTCTTTTGGGGATTCAGGTAGCTTGGGGAGGTGGGACGGTGGCTCGGTGGGGGGGGGATGCTAGCATGGGGGAATTTTTTAATGGGACAGATGGTGCATGTTTAAGTCGCACAGAACATCTGTTCCATTAAAAAAAGGCAGAAGGCCTGACAGCAGGCTGCTTCCCCTGTCACTACTGTTAGGGCTCTGCCATGTGTCAATCGCTCACTGAGCTATTTGAGTCGGTGGGTTTGCATGCAAATGATTTGCACCTCCTGTTGGAAAATCGGCCAGAGAATTGGCCAACAGCGACTGAGTCGCTATCTTTAGTGAATCTAGCCCTAAGTGACTTGCCCGGGATCACAAGGAAGAGCGCAGGGTTTGAACGCACGACCTCAGGGGGCTGAGGCTGTAGGCTCTACCCACTATGCCACACTCTCCTGAGATAAAGCCTGCTCGGTCCTCGTGGACCAGTTGAGGCAAAACTCTGTAATCTTGCAGCTAAAATTTTAGTGAAGATCTTATAGTTGGTTTCCAGGAGTAAACATTTAACAGGGTCTATCCCAGGTTTACCTATTACAGTTACCAGCCTCTAGGAACATGGTGTGTCCCAGAATCTGATTAAACACCCTGGCTAGTTTGGAGGCCAAGTAAAAACCAAAGGTTTTATAAAATTGATTTGTGTAACCATCTAGCCCAGTGCTTTACTTCAGGGCAGGCCTATAACGGCCTGCACAATTTCTTTGGATGTTATTGGCTCCTCTCAATAACACTTCTCCAGCTCTAACAACTGAGGTAATTCAATCTGATCTAAAAGGTTCATAGACAACGGCGCGAAAGACAATTGAGCGCAGCGCGGAGGTGCGCGCCACACAAAATTACAGTTTTTAGGTTCTCCGACGGGGGGTTTTGTTGGGGAACCCCCCCAGTTTACTTAATAGACATCGTGCCAGCGTTATGGGGGGTTGTAACCCTCCACATTTTACTGTAAACTGAACTTTTTCCCTAAAAACAGGGAAAAAGTTAAGTTTTCAGTAAAATGTGGGGGGTTACAACCCCTCACAACGCCCCCATAACGTGGCACAATGTCTATTAAGTAAAGTGGGGGGGTTCCCCCCCACACCCCCCCGTTGGAGCCCTAAAAACAGTAATTTAGAGCAGTGCGCGCCTCCGCGCTGCGCTCAATTGTCTGGGCGCGCCTTTGTCCCGGCGCGCTTTTGACCTGACACCGGTCTAAAAAGCCTGCAATAGATTCAGCAGTAGGGACAACTTCTGGATTGTATAGTTCTTCATAAAAGGCCAGTATCAATACATAGCTCGCCCGTTCCATTTTCCACATGGAAAATCTGATTTTCTAATTTATGAAGCTGGTGTGAGAAAGCCAACATGGTTTTAGTCAAGGGAAGTCTTGCCTTACCAATCTACTGCATTTTGGATAAAGGTGAACCGGTTCATATTGTGCATTTGGATTTTCAAATGGCATTTGACAAAATACTCCACCGATGAAAACAAAAACTGTGGATACAGATGTTCTGGAGATAATTTATTAAACACTGACATATAAAACCATGAAAATTCAATTAAAAAAGTACAATGATAAAAAATACTGTGATAAAAATCCAACCGGACCCTACACGGTCCGTGTTTCGGCGAACACGCCTTCCTCAGGGGTCCAATGGTTTGCAACCTCTTCTTAGCATTTTTTTTGCTACTTCAGCTTGTCTGCGGTGTTCTTTGCTCACATGTTTAAAGACAATAGACTGTTTTCAGTCCAATACTTTATATGTGAGTTTGCAAACCATTGGACCCCTGAGGAAGGCGTGTTCGCTGAAACACAGACCGTGTAGGGTCCGGGTGAATTTTTATCACTCTATTTTTAATCATTGTACTTTTTAAATTGAATTTTCATGGTTTTATATGTCGGTGTTTAATAAATTATCTCCAGAACATCTGTATCCACAGTTTTTGTTTTCATCGGTGGATTGTTTTCACTGTGGATCATCGGGTCTCCCCATTTTTATTTTTTTTTGTTGTATTTGACAAAATACCTCATGAAAGACTTCTGAGGAAATTAGAAAGCCATGGGATAAGAGGTAATGTCCTTTTATGGCTTGAGAACTGGTTGAAAGACAGAAAACAGAGAGTGGGGTTTTAAATGGTTTTATAAGTGTGTTTAAGTAACTTGGAGGTCAGTGAGTCATGTCAACATACTCCCCATAAGGGAAACTGGCATGATATTTAACTTTTTGGAAACAAAAAACAATAATAAAACAAAATAACCCCTTTAAAACATTTTCTCATGTTTTCTCCTGCTCTCTTCCGCTCCCATCTCTCACACGGTTTCATCTGAAGAACAATATTTTCTGCATAGGAAAGTGGGCATATTTTTAAAGAGTACTAATATGCAGAACTGTTAAAGAAGTTATAAGCACAGAACACATTATGCAAATCTAGATACTGAAAAACCTCATGCGCTTTTAAAATATAGTCAGCAACATTCAAATAAAAAAAATCACTAAACAAGATTTAATTGTTCCTTCACAGTAAGGCAATGTGGTGGCTCAGCAGTGATCAGAACATTGCTGATATTAAAGCTATCCCGTTGAATGAAAAGCAAACTAATTTACTGAAAGCAAGATAAATCATGAAAAAAGGTAAAATTATCAGCATTTGCCGGGGCAAAGCAAAGTTATTGGCTGCCATGGAAGCCTGTAGAGAGAGGAAGAGGCTCCCAGGGGATTGGGTCTTGCGTTGGTGAAGATTAAGAGGTGGAGGAGTGCACAAGTGTGGAAGGTGGGGCAGGGGAGCGCAAAAGGAAGGGGGGGGGGACGCCTCTTACCCTTATTATGCCACTAGACAGACCAAAGGTGCATCAAGCCCACTATCCTGTCTCTAACAGTTGCCAACCCAGGTCCCAAGTACCTGGCAGAAACCCAAAGAGTAGCAACATTCCAGAGCTGAAATTGTGATGTCAACCTCATCAGTGATGTCACAATGGCTTGATTGTCCTATACTCATCTCATTAGAACATAAGAATTGCCATACTGAGACAGGCCAAAGATCTATCGGGCCCAGCATCCTGTTTCCAACAGTGGCCAACCCAGGTCCCAAGTACCTGGCAGAAACCCAAAGAGTAGCAACATTCCAGAGCTGCAGCTGTGATGTCATAATGCCTCATTCCACCACTGCCTAAGAGCCAACCTCATCAGTGATGTCACAATGGCTTGATTGTCCTATACTTGGCTCACATAAGAACATAAGAGCTGCCACACTGGGACAGACCGAAGGTCCATCAAGTCCAGTATCCTATTTCCAACAGTGGCCAACCCAGGTCCAAAGTACCTAGCTAGATCCCAAGTAGTGAAACAGATATTCTGCTGCTTATCCTAGGAATACGCGGTGGATTTCCCCAACCCATCTCAACAATGGCCTATGGACTTCACTTTTTCCATGTATGACATGCTAAGCCCTCAAAAAACTCATCATACTTGGACCTCTAACCCTTTATTGTAGTTCCTTTCTATCCCATCTCCTGTAAACCGTGCCGAGCTCTACGAATGTGGAGATGATGCGGTATACAAACCTAAGGTTTAGTTTAGTTTAGTCTTGGGAAGGACAGGAGGGAGATAGTGGCAGAAGGAGCAAGTCAAGCCCAGGACAGAGAGAGGTGACAGCTGCATCAGCTGATTGATGCCAGGAGGACATACCAGCAGCATAAGAGGGCCTTGGAGAAAGGGGAAGGTAACAGCTGCAGTGGTGGACTGGATAGAGAGAATGGGTTTTGCATTGGAAAACACCTGGCCTTTCTTTTAATAAAATTGGCCCCCGAGAATAATCAGACCCCAATATAAGGGCTTCGCAAGGGTGATGTCGCTTATGAACATTCAGGGGCATCAAAAGCTCGCCCTGATAGGGTACAAAGAAATTATTTGAGAACCTGCAAAGAACTCCGGCTTTCTCCAGGACAAACACAAAAGCGTTATGCGTAACCAAGCCGCTGTGCGAATCCTCCACCATTCTGTTCATTTTCATGACGAAGTTAACATCTCTCCTGCTACCCTGAAGTACCGATGTTGGCAAATATGTCAATATTTCAAAGCTGTAAGAGTAAATGCAATCCCAAATAGTATATACTGTCTGAGAGCAAATCAATCAGATCAATTGCTTATAGATGTAACCTTTCACTGCATTTATCATGTGAGCATTATAGGTTTAGTGCAGCGTGGGGAGAGAAATGGAGATGTACAGAACAACACCAAGGATTAATGAAGCAAGTCAGTGACAATTTGCTTGTTAAAAAGAAAGGAAGTGAAACGGGGCAGGTAAACAGCCCCAGCCAGACTGTTAGCCAATGCTTCAAAATGTGAAGGATGAGCTGGGTAAACAAGTGTGTCACTTTCTGTGAAAATGAAGCTTCTTAACCTCCAGAGAACGCTCTCTCTTGAAATCCTTCTTCGACGGGCAATTAGCAGAACAAAACTCACTCCTGTTTGAATCAGGTGCTATTTCACTGGTCAAACTATGCAACAGAGGTAAAAGCAACATCGAAACAGAGAACCTTTCCAGATTACGAGGAAGGGATATTTTTAACAGTAGGGAACAATCTCCATTTTATACGATAGTGAGAAGCTAATCCATACTCAACAAAGTTGTATACATTTCCCAGAGGAACAGCTGGACCAAGGGTGAAGCATCAAGGGGAGAAAAAAGGCATTTGATGAGCTCCAGACTTGGATGGAACAGGGGAGAGGGAAAGGGGGTGTAGGGACAAGCATTATAATGGCAGTGAAAAGATGGCATTACACAGAGACTTCTATGGCTCGTACTCATAGCTTAATTCTGGAAAATAATCTGAAAGTTCACAGCTTTCGGGTACTGTTACTATAGGATTTCGATTTTCAGGTAAACCCATCTTCTAATTAGGCACAAAATAATACCACATCATATGTTAACTTCACATAACACTGGGTGATTAAACTATGCTGATATCAAATTGTTGGGCAGACGAGATGGGACCATATCATTTAGTTTATCTACCAATATTTTCTAAATTTTAAACTTAGAAACATAGAACATGACGGCAGAAAAGGGCCACGGCTAATCTAGTCTGCCCACCCTAATGGCCCACCCCCTAACTACCTCCATGAAGAGACAGGGAAATTGAGTTCCTGCGGGGACGAGGACAAATTTGTGTCGTGTCATTCTCTAACCAGGAGTAGGTGAATTGATGTTCTAGGGCCCAATGTAATATATGTAGTGCTGCCTATTCTTTGGTAGGATTCATGTTTAAATTACTAGAATTAGTGCTATGATTAGTGCAAATTCATTTTATTATACTGTATCTATGTTGAGTTAGGGGTTTTTCAAGTTTTGTATTATTTTACAAAGTGCAAAATATCCACTCTTTCTATATTTAAAGGTGAATATTTAAACTAAGTACAACAAAGTGCTCAGAACCAATCAACTGGTATTAAAAAGATCACGCCGGGGTTTTGTCCCTAGAGAAAATCTTCATTTGTTCAATCATCGCACTTTAAGTATTGTACTATATTGATTACTATTCCAATTTCTCAAAGTGTTATAAACATTCAAAAGGTTTTTTGTGTACTCATCTTGGGTGTCTAATTGTTCCAGGTTCTGACGCGTTTCGCCAGACCAAACTTCTTCAGAGAACCCACACAGAAGTCTCAAAACGATTGTAATCAATATAGTACAATACTTAAAGTGCGATGATTGAACAAGTGAAGATTTTCTCTAGGGGAAAAACCCCGGCGTGATCTTTTTAATACCAGTTGATTGGTTCTAAGCACTTTGTTGTACTTAGTTTAAATATTAACCTTTAAATATAGAAAGAATGGGTATTTTTGTATTTTGCATTAGCTAACGTTTTGCCTACTTATTTATTATCACTTTCCCATTTTTCATTTAGTTATTTTACAAAGTGCCTGTACTGGAGAGATTTATGTTGCTGTTACTGGTGAATGGATTTTTCTTTTTTTTTTTTGTAATTTCCAAGGATAAAATGTGAGAAATTCAGGGAAATTCAAAGTACCTGATTAGATTTTTGGCCATTACTTAAGTGAATTTAATTGTTTTGTAAATTGCTTCAAATCCTTTGGGAGATTTAGTGGTATATAAGCCACCACATTAAATTAAGGTTATTGTGGATGCAGAAATGTATACAGTTGATTCATAAGAACTGTCACACTGTATCAGACCTAAGGTCCATGAAGATCATGTATGCAAGCATTGTCCACCAGGTTTATCCTTTCTTTAAAAAGCTTGGGAATTACTGACTTAAAGGGAAGGCAGGAAAAAGAGCAGGCCTCATTAGGTCAAGCTATAGAGCAGAGGAAAGATGACAAGAATCAAGCAGTGAGAATGGAGGAAGGGAGGAACACAAGGGATCAAGATGGAGAGATTAACAAAATGAAATGATATATATGCCAGAACAATTTATAATCTACACACTACAAATGAAGCATAAATTATAAACAATTCTGACATTTCTTCTTACATGTGTGAAAATAAAGGTAAAAAAAAAAAGACACTTTTTGAAGCCATAATAATAATAATAATTTTATTTCTTATATACCGCTGTACCGTGAAGTTCTAAGCGGTTTACAGTTGAAACAGAAGAAATGCAATAAGTAAGATTAATTAAGATGAAGAGAGAGTACTTAGAGTTCCCTGACTGTCCCAAAGGCTCACATTCTTGCTAAAGTACTTGAGAAAAATAAATTAGTTAGGTTATAAACATAGAGTAGAAGAAGGTAGGAAAACAGTTCATAGGAAAATTAATTTCGAGTACATTATACATTATATATTGTTCAAGGCGGAATACAAATTATAGGAATTACCAAAAGAATTGCGTAATAAAGATTATCTAGATAAATTACATAACAGTGATTCATGTACATTACATGGTGTGGTAGGGGATTCAATTATGAAAATTACATATCAGGGAATCAAGTGATAAGAGAATATAGTGGAGAATATCAGTATATACGGTTTACAGATTGGAAGTTACCTAATAATGACATAAGAAGTTTATTGGATAGTGTGGAAAATGTTTATATAGGAATCAGTTCAACAGATCAGTTTTCTATATATAGCAAATATCATGTAATTAATCAAATTTTCATAGGGAGTATGTAACAGTGTAAAAAATATTAAATAGAGGCATATACACTTCTCCCTCCCTATTTATGGTTTCAGCAATTGGGGTTTCGATTATTCACGGTTTTTAGCTTGCTGGCTCCTCCCCCCCAAAAAAAATTCTGTCAGCTTGCATATAGAAATCGCTGGTTCCAAGCGTTTACAGAGAAAATTGCCGATTCCCAGTACTTTCTCCACCGTGTTTTGCCTCGCCTTCAGATACAGGCCAGGTCTCCAACCATGTTACTCACGGTCTCACCACATTCACGATGGTTTTTAATAGAAAACAGCGAATAACATATGAAAAAGTTCTTCGGGTTTTTATGTATTCACGGGTCTGTTAATCCCCTGTCACAGCGAATACGGAGGGAGAAGTGTAATGTGCAAAACTTTGGGAGGTTGAAAAGAGGTCAGTGCCCCCCCAAAAGGCTCAGAGCTCCCTCTCTAAAAGCCAGCATGAAGCTGTGCTTTGAAAAACCACGAACCAGGTGCAACGCTAGGTTAAAAAAAAAAAAAAAAAAGTTACAGCAGGCAAAACTGAAAGAAAATACATTTTTCTTTCTATTGCTTTTGAAATGAATTTCCTGCATATCTATAAATAAAAGTGCCACAAATGTACATTGTTGATCCTGTCATGTTGTACCTGACTTTAGTTGAATCATCATTTCTATTATGAAGGTTTGCAACAGCACTCAAGTTGTACAATTGATACTCCTGACAAGGTTAACTTCTGATCCTTTTCTTATCTTGCTGTAACTGGTAGCTTTCATCGGAGATAGCCAGATGACAGGAAAGCAGCTTACTGGGGGTTTTTTTTTTGCTGTTTGTTCCTGTGTAGCTCTGATGCACACAGAGCCAATGGGATTAGCATGGCGCTTCCTCAGCAAAATAGGTGTCCTTTGTCTTGAAAAGTATGGTGCAATCCCTAGGAGATGTGCCAAATGAATTGTGTGTAGCTGCACTGATGGCAGAGAAGGACAGCATGAGTGTTGGAAATGCTCTCTGTCAAGCGCTCATGAAAAATGATGTGATGCACTGGGACAGCCACTTAAGAGTTATACATGAGTGAGTCACCATCACTGGACTCTCCCAGAATCACTCAACTTTGCTGAAATCCCCAGGGTAGAATTCTCTCACTCACCCCTCCAATTAAATATAGATTCTATCTACTCTTACTCTTTTCTAAAATCAACAACAGTTTGATTCACTAACCCTTCTCCCCCCCCCCCCTCCCCCGATAGAAAAACCCTTCAGGAATCAGTCTGAGCACAAGCCGCAGGATCACAATCAGACAGGCAAGTGTGGTTTGTTCTCATCATGTTTGTGACCACAGGGTTTGTTCCTGTTTCCTAGTGGGCATTCTGGCATATGGTATATGGCAGGGGTAGGCAATAGAGAGTTGCGTGGGGACAGAAATCCCACCCATCCCCGCCAGGATCCTCTCCATCCCCGCCAGGACCCTCTCTGTCTCCACCCATCCCTGCAAGGAATTGCCTCCATCCCCGCCCGTCCCCATAAAAAGCAGCAATTACTTCTGACAGGATCATCAATTCCACAGTTACTTTTGTGTTTGCGCTGCTGTTTTCCTTGTGGAATCTCTTTGGTGGAACCCTTTTTTTGTTTTCTGTTCAGGTAATTAACTCATAAACCCCCTCTTTTACTAAGGCTGACGTGTCCATTATATTATATGGATGAACCCTGCTTCCAAAGCCATCCATCCTCTTGGGAGTCCCGTTGGCTAGAGGGGGGTCCCCGTGGGAGTCCTGTGGGCCAGAGGGGGGTCCCTATGGGAGTCCCGTGGGTTAGGGGGGGATTCCCATGATCCCTGTTCCCATGCAGACCTCTAGTAGGCAATTCCAGTCCTCGAGAGCCAGAGCCAGGTCAGGTTATCAGGATCTCCACAATAAATATGTATGAGATAGATTTGCATCTCAAAGAGGCAGTGCATGCAAATCCATCTCATACATATTCATGGTTGAGATCCTGAAAACCTGACCTGGCACCGGCTCTCGAGGACCGGAATTGCCTACCCCTGGTATAGGGTAACTGAACAAAAAAGTCACTACTCTGTGAACTGTCACTGTACACAACAACTTAATCAAAACGAGCCTCAGACACACTGACTGAATATATAATTACAAATATTATTAAAGATTGAACTAGGCCAGTTACTGGGAAGACTTGTACGGTCTGTGTCTGTGTATGGCCGTTTGGAGGAGGATGGGCAGGGGAGGGCTTCAATGGCTGGGAGGGTGTAGATGGGCTGGAGTAAGTCTTAACAGAGATTTCGGCAGTTGGAACCCAAGCACAGTACCGGGAAAAGCTTTGGATTCTTGCCCAGAAATAGCTAAGAAGAAAAAATTTAAAAATTTAAATTGAATCAGGTTGGGCAGACTGGATGGACCATTCGGGTCTTTATCTGCCGTCATCTACTATGTTACTATGTTACAAGTCAGGTACTTTTAGCCAATAAGGCAACATGTCCTTAATCATCAACTCCCCTTACATGTTAGGTGGGAAATTCAGTAAAAAACTCAAACATTTAGGGCTCCTTTTACTAAGGTGCATTAGGGACTTGACGCGCGGAATAGCAAATGTTAAATTGCCACATGCGCTAGACCTTAACGCCAGCATTGAACTGGTGTTATTCTAGAAGCGTACCACGTGGTAATTTCGTGCATGTGCTAAAAACGCTAGCGCACCTTAGTAAAAGGAGCCCTTAGTCTGAGAAAGACCTGAACACCACCTGACTGTAGAGCACAGGTGTCAAAGTCGGTCCTTGAGGGCCGGAATCCAGTCGGGTTTTCAGGATTTCCCCAATGCATATGCATGAGATGTATTTGCATGCACTGCTTTCAATGCATATTCATTGGGGAAATCCTGAAACCCCGACTGGAATACGGCTCTCGAGGACCGGAGTTCCCTACCCCTGTGCTAGAAGATGATTAGAAATGATCTTAGAACAGGGGTAGGGAACTCTGGTCCTCGAGAGCCGTATTCCAGTCGGGTTTTCAGGATTTCCCCAATGAATATGCATGAGATCTATTTGCATGCACTGCTTTCAATGCATATTCATTGGGGAAATCCTGAAAACCCGACTGGATTACGGCCCTCGAGGAGGGACTTTGACACCCCTGCTGTAGAGTAAGGTATAATCACCAGTGTGCCACAAAGTTAAACAAAAAAGTGCACAAAACACAAAAACACCCAAAAAAAACCTTACTCTACAGTCGGGTGCTGTTCAGGTTTTTCTCGGACTAAATATTTAAATTTTTTTTACTGAATTTTCCACCTGTAAGAGGAGCCGATGATTTTGGACATGTTGGCTTAATGGCCAAAAGTATCTGACTCGTAATTATATGTTCAGTCGATCTGAAACCGGCCTGTAGATAAGATGGTGGCGGCGTGAGAGCTGTTAGAGCCAGAGTCTCTCTTACCTTAGGCTTTGAAGCTTTTCCTGGCATGATTTTGATCATGCCTCACACCAAACACAAAGGCGTTATTCGGGGGGGACCTTTCCACACTCGGACAAGCACAGATGGACCGGTTTCTAACGAGCTCACCGGTCATTGAAGGAGGGGGAGTCTCGTCCGCTGTTGCACCGTTGGAAGTTGGGCCTTGAAACATCGCTATCCTCTCCAATAGCTCGATTACTGCGGAATCCAGCACAGGGCAGTGTACCACATGGCAGCGCCGAGAGCTTGATCAGCGCGGCGTCCCCAGATGGAGGAGGCCAAGACGCTGCCCCAGTCGCTGAGTCGATATCTCCAGCAGGAATTGTGCAAATCGATTCCTCAGCGGCGGTTTTACAGAACATACTGAAGACTCTCCAGAGACTCGAAGCGGCCACCACGAAATCAGCAGAAGATATTTCAAAAGTAGTGAGTAAACTAGAAGAGTTATCTACTTCTGTTCAAAATCTTCAAACTGATACAACCAAAAAATTTGAAAAAGTAGATGGATTGAATGTTTCTTCAACGTATAATTGAACAATTAGAGAATTTCAATAGAAGACTGAATTTACGTGTATTGAATTTTCCCAAATTAAGATTGACTGCACCAATTGATGTCTTTAAAAGATACTTAACAGAGATTTTAAAAATGCCTGTTGAATCGATACTACCGATTAATAAAATATATTACTTACCCAAAAACTTGGAAAATTCCTCTCCTAAGGAATTAGACTTAAAAAATTTAACTGGTCTACTTGAAACATCACAGGATGAAATTCTATATCGGGGTACTTTGCTTGTTCATTTGTCTTTGAGCAGGACTGAAATATGATAATGAAAATTTTCTTTCATTTCCCCCAGAGTTTATTTCTGGGGGAAAAGATATGGATTTTCCCCAATGTAACCAAGTCCACTTGACGATGAGGGAGGAAACAATTAAAATAGGTGCTACCTTTTTATTTAGTTACCCTTGTAGATGCTCGGTTAAATATGATGGAACTAAATATGTCTATTTTGTGCCGGAGCAACTTCGTAGTTTTCTGGATGAGAAAAAGCTGATTCATATCGAGCTAAGGATCTGGGTCATTGGCACTCAGACTTAATGGGGTGGGTCAGAGGAGTGGGCAGACTTGATGGGCTGTAGCCCTTTTCTGCCGTCATCTTTCTATGTTTCTATATGTAGAGCTGTATTTCAGATTGTACCAGAAAAAGTCATGTTAAGCCATTTTCTTTGGTAAAATTAAGTATTGTTGGAGATCTCCTTATCTCTTTAAGTTCTTGTCTCATGCAGTGGTATAGTGGTCTAAGAAAGAGTGATTAATTACTTTGGATTAAACTGCATATTGTTTGAGATTGTATTGTTTTAAAAATTCTCTTCCTGATTGATTTTCACTTATTACTATGCAATATATTTATCTTCTCTTTGTATTACTTCTCTGTATTACTGTAACAAGAGGATTCTTGTATTTGTATTATGAAATTTATAAAGAAATAATAAAAAAAAATTATATATTCAGTCAGTGTGTCTGAGGCTCGTTTTGATTAAGTTGTTGTATACAGCGACAGTTCACAGAGTAGTAACTTTTTTGTCAATTTATTATATATCTTAAAATTAAAAATTTGACAAAACTTCCTTTACAATATGGTACACGGAACATCCATTAGCCCATTGATTTCACCTTATGCATCCGTGGACTGCAGATTCTCGAAGATAGGGGAAGCATAGCTGCGTCAAGTTGGGCAGAAGTTGCTCAGTATAGCTGCTGCCCCTGGTTTCTCCTTGAGTAAGGGAGGAGGAGAGCTATGGCAGAAGGGGGCAACCTTGTTTCCTGAATGCCGCAACCCAGTTGAGCTTCAGTAAATATCCATAAGATCTATTTTCCTGCGCAACCTCCACCATAGGCAAAAAGATCTCATGCACCTCGTGGGACAGTGGAAAGACAGGTAAGTTGCCCAGAATCATAAGGTGCCACAGTAGAAATGGAACCCAGATCCTGGGTTCTCAGCCCACTGAACAATTAGGCCTACTCTTCAACTACAATTTTGTAATTTGGCATAGTTTATTGATTTATAGTTAAGTGGCCAATGTATTAAGGCAAATAATCCCAAGAAAAGGCAGGAAATGTTAACAACCCTATAATCTAATCCACAGGTGTCAAAGTCGGTCCTCGAGAACCGTAATCCAGCCGGGTTTTCAGGATTTCCCAAATGAATATGCTTGAGATCTATTAGCATACAATGAAAGCAGTGTATGCAAATAGACCTCATGCATATTCATTGGGGAAATCCTGAAAACCCGACTGGATTGCAGCCCTCAAGGATCAACTTTGATACCCCATCTTCTATTTCTGCGTCGCTCATACCTAGGCAGACTCAAGGTGACTTATAGAGAGGGGCAGAGATGGAGAAGGGAGGAGGAGGGGAAAGGGAGAAGAGAAGAGGTAGGAAGGAGGGTGGTGGAGGGTAAGGTGACTAAGTGTCAAATAGATGAGTTTTCAGTTTCTTCCGGAATATGGTGTGATTAGGTTTTGTTCTGGTCATTTCTGTAAGGTCATTCCAAGTTTTTACTCCTAGAAAGGTGAACATGGAGTGGAAAACACGTTTGTATTGAAGACAGAAGACTCCTTCTTTATGACAGGTTTAGTAATGCAAAAAAAATAAACGAATAAAGACCTTTTCCACATACAATGAACATAAAGTTTTTAACAAGGTGAATGAATTATCACATATCTTTACTTTCCTTCATCACTTATCTTCAATATAAAATATAAACAGAAGCCCAGTGCCCACCCTTTCACCCCCACACTCCCCTTCTTGATTTTCTCTGTCCAAGAGATGTTGCCTCTATTTATCAGTCTACTTAATGATAAAGGTACCCTGTAATCCATTTTATCCATATATTTAATAAGAGGCTCCCAACTAAATAGAACTGAGAACATCTGTCATTGTGAAGAGCTGTCAGCTTTTCCATTAGATAAGACACTCCACATTCGCTTAATCCATTCTTGATTTCCTGAAGGGGAAATATTTTTTCAGGCTGTTGGTATTTCACATCTAGCTGTCGCTAAACTGAGTGATCAATGTCTATTTTTGCTTATGTATTTCTCTATCAAGAAACCCAGCAAGAATATTCTGGGATCCCAGGGCTACTTTACATTTGTTATTTGGTAGATTGTAATTCAGATTTTTGTCCAGAAGTCAGTCACCTTAGGGTGGTTCCCCCATACATGGATGATAAAAAGTTTACCCCTTCTGTCTCAAGATTTCAGTTCATGTACAAGGAGGCTACCTATCAGTTACACAGCCCAAACAGGCATTGGGTATCCCAAATATTACCAGAAACAAAATATGGCTTTAAATTTCTCCTAAAAGGTTTTTCCTAACTATTGAAAATTTCTTTTCATTTCTCCAAATCTTACCCACAGTTCACCTCATATCTTCACACTAGCCCCTCAAATCTGTAACTTCTATCTCCCTGTCTCCTACAACTTTCTTGGGTTTTTACCACGCTTGTTCTTTCTAACTGTGTTTAAATCATTTTTACTGAAATTTGTACATGGAGCAAAATACAATAACACTATGCAAGAAAATAATCCATTTCTCAACAATACACAAATTCAAAACCATCCCCAAACCCCTCCCAACCCCTTCAACCCCCCTCCCATCCACCCTCCTTAGGAGCAGCAGCAGCAGATAACTAAACAAAGAAAATCTGTAGGAGTACAAGCAAGAGCACCAAAAAAAAAAAAAATTAGGAACCCCAAAGTTGTCGTCGAACGTATGGTGCTGAAGAGTGTCCAACATAGTTGGAATAAATGTCCCGCACGAGAATACATATCAGCAATGTCCTGTCGCTCCAGTAATACTTGAGTCAACATGAGGGATCTCCAGTGAGCGATGGTAGGAGGCTGTGGTGAGAGCCATTGCGACAAGATGCTTTTCCAGCCCATCAGTATAGTTTTCTGAAAAAATGCTGAACAGCCAGGACGAGCAGGATGAAATTGGACTTGCAGTGTAAATAAAAAATTTGGATGGAGTCGCCAAGAACAGCCCCATAAATGCGCTGCATATGACATGAGGCGCGTCCAAAAACGAGAGACCAAAACATATGACCAAGACTGGCCTGAGGATGAGCACACTTGGCACAACAATGTCCTGCACAAACACTCATTTTGTAAGCCCTATTTGGAGCGCAAAATGCACGCAGGAAAAATTTGTAATTCCTTTCTTTCTCTATGGCTTGAGAGATGAATTTATTGCCAAGGGAGATACCTTTTTTGATCATGTCATCTGTGATAGTAACATTTAAGTTCAAATTCCATTTATGGGCTAAATCTGCACAGTCCGAGTCACCTGATAGCTCCTGTAGAAACTTGTGGTGAAATTTCAATGTTAGAGGGACTTGTGCCGTTAAGCAGACCGCCTCTGTCAACTTTTCCTAAACTTCCTCCATTAATACTGACGGGGTCAACTCAGTCAAATAGTGACTGTCTGTGAGCGTACCAGTCTGAGACCGGCAAGTGATACTGCTCTTGAAGTTCCGCAAAGTTGATCAGTGAACCATCCAGTGTCACCACTTGAGGCAAATATTGAAGTCCACATTGTGACCACTGTTGAAAAGAGGGGGGACAGTAAACTTGGTGGGAAGTCCCCATTACCTGAAATAGGGAGACAGGGTGTTGCGGTGAAATTTTAAGTAGTCCACACACAGTCCTCCAAGTTTTACGCATTGCAGGCAGTAAAGGATCCATCTGCAGCTGCGGTAAAGCAGGTCATTTTTTAACATGAAGTAGGTAACTGGTATGGGTTGTGCAGATAACACTCCACCCCAGGCAGGGAGAAATGTGTAGTATCACAGAACCAATCATGAATGTGTCTAAATTGACTAGCTAAGTTAAATCGAAATATACTTAACAATCCGAACCCACCCTGATCTTTGGGCAACTGCAATTTGGACAACGAAATCCGAGCCCGTTTACTCTGCCATAAGAAAGCTGTCGAGTGTTGTGAAAGATGACACTTAGATATCATCAAAGGGAGCATTTGAAATAGGTAAAGCCACTGAGGTACCACTATCATGTTGTATAATGCTCTGCGCCCGGAGAGAGAGAGTGGGAAAGCTCGCCAGTTGCGTAAGGTAACCTCAGTTTGTTGACGTAAGGGCAGTATGTTTAAACTATATAATTTGGTCAAGTCATTCGGAATTTTTACCCCCAGGTAAACCAAATGTTGCGGTGCCCACTGCAAAGGGAATGTGCCCCTCCACTGTGCACGTACTTCTGGAGCCGTAGGGAGAGCTAGAGACTTTTGCCTATTCAGGGTCAGTCCAGAGTACAGATGAAACTCATCCAGTAATTCCAACGCTCGAAAAAGCGAGCGCTGGGGATCCCCCACAGTGAGCAAAAGATCATCTGCAAAAGCTAATACCCTCCGGCATTCCCACAATCTCATCTAACTCTCAACTGTATCTAAAGCCATCAACTCTCTCATCTTCTGTGAGCCATTCTCCTCCTTTCATCCCCTTTCCACCACGTCCTGCTTCTCCTTTTGAGTCTTCTTCAGCTCCCTCCACCAGCATGATTTCAACTTGTTTCACTTATTCTTCCCTCCCTACCACACCCTCCTCCCCTAATGCACAGAACTGCCAAGGGGCCCACCTCCAGTGAGCGATGGTAGGAGGCTGTGGTGAGAGCCATTGCGACAAGATGCTTTTCCGGCAGGAGTTTTAGGGCCTGTCCCCATCATGCCCTGCTCTGCCTATAATGCTGCCCAGCCCCACCCATAATGCCACCTAGAACTCATTTCAGCCCTGCCCATAATTCTGCACAGTCACATCCTCAGCAGCACCAGCAGCAGCCTCTCCTTTCAGCGGCAGCAGGAAAGGGCTTCCAAAAACATTTTCTGCAGCTGCTGATCCTGCGGCAGGAGATGACGTTTTAGGAAGGCCTCTTCTGTTGCCGCTGGAAAGAGAGGCTGCTCAGCGGGAGATTCCCAGCTCCTTAGCAGGAGTGTGGGAGATGACGCGCCAAAGTGGGAGACTTGGCAGGTCTGAATGCACTCCATGCAGTGACAGATCCTTCCCTGAATTACTGTGGGCTTTTCCACTGGCAGCAGGAGCCAATTCTAGGTGCCACTGCGACAGTGATGGTTAATTGTGAAAGAAATGTGGAACAGAACTGAGCCAATGTGTGCGCGCTCGACTTCCAGGCTCCACTTTCCTTAGGAAAGCCAGGAGGGTATGAGACCTGGATGTTCAATATAAATGCTGACTCAGTTCCCATTTGCACTTCCATAAAAGTCAATTGCTACTGCTACTGCCATCGCTATATTAGGGTCCAGAACTGATTTCTGCTGTATGAAGAAAGGGCTGTGACAGCATTTCAGGGAACAGAGATAAAATGAATCATGGATGCCATATATGCATGTACTTCTGCTTGAAAACTCATGCTTTATGGCCAGGAAGGTAATGCCTACAGTCTGGTGGCTTGGTTTCTGAGTCGATGCACCTTACCACAACAGAACTGTTCACTGTGAACATGTTGACATTTTCTTCTGATGCCCAGAGAACATTTGTCAAAAGTAAATACAGCTAGTTCCTCCTTACAGCTAGGATCAGAGAACAAACATGCATGTAATTCAATGAAATTGTTTCCAAAGGGCAGTACAACCATGCACATTATTCCATCAAGGCTCTTACTGAGCAAACCGTCAGGCCTGCTGAATGGAAGATTAGGTTTTTACCCCATTAATCTTCTTTCTGTTAAAAGACATAGGATTCTGTACCATAGCTGTTGCTTCCCATTAATCGCAAATGTGAAGAAGGGTGTCACTCAAAACTCTGAACTCCTCCCTTCTGTAGTGGAGAACAGTTCCTTCTTCAGTTAGTACCAAAGCAATCGAACTCTACTGAAACAGAAGAAAAAGGGTCACAGGGAACTTCTCTGGCTACAAGACATGTTCTGTTCTGCTCTGTAACTTATGGCAAAAGAACAATGATTGACAACAAATAACAAATGACACTGAATAACAAATTAAGCACACGAGTAGCTAGGAACCAACCTAAGTGCAACTAGCAGGAGCCATAAAAAAAAAAAAACCCAAGAAGAAAAGGAAACAGGAGAAGGTTGCAAGATGGCCGCTGTACAGACGTGCTGAGAGGTAAGCACCTGTACCGCTCCACTTTGTCTTCTTTTTTCTTATACTGATGGCTTTGCAGCCTAATTTCTTCCTCCAATGCCAAAGAGAAGGGGCAGGAGTGCGGCGCTCGGATATGCCCTCCCTCGGCAACATTGACGGGTTGTTGCGGCGGATGCAGAGAGCAGCATTGCTAACGTCGGAAGTTAGCCCGCTGAGAGCACCTGGACACGGCGAGACCAGAGTTGTCTCTCCTGGGCTGGAAACTACACTCACCCCCGATGTGAGAGCTCCACCCCTGCGACCTCAGTCCAACAGTTCTCCAAGGGCAGAGGAAACCCCGGAGACGAGGGAGGTACTTTCACCTGAGGCAGCAAGTGTGTCAACAGAGATGGTGGAAGCAGTGCTCCCTGTTCAGGGAGTTTCTGCAGGAGAATCTGGGGTAGAATTAGCAACCGGAGGTGAAGGAAGCCAGCCGGAACCAAGCAAGGAACTTTCTTTCTCTTCTGAGGGTGAGCATTTTTACACTCAGCAAAGTTTCCAATATGGGAGAAGCCAGCACAAGTGACCCTGGAGTCCTTATGGGATTTAGTTGCAAACTTTACTAAGACCATTAGTCCCAATTTCCAGTATATTGAAGGTAAATTGATTCAACATACTAGAGAGCTGAAGGGTTTAAGTGAAGATCTGAAGGTTTCAAAAGCTTCAATTCAAAAGCTGGATCAAGACTTCTTGTTGACTAAATAAATACAAGAGTCCCTAATCAAGGACAACATTAATCTTAGAAAGAAATTAGAAACACTTGAAAAGAATTCACGGAATAATAACTTGAGACTTATCAATTTTCCTAGACTAACTATGGTTACTCCTAGGGAAATGCTTAGGAGATACCTGTTAGAAATTTTACAAGTTCCGGAAGAAACTTTACCACCATTTACTCAAGTGTATTACTTGCCAAATAAAAATGGGACTCAATTACAGTGTAAAATATCTGACCAAGCACCACAATGTATCGGAAATTTTAGAAACATCAGATACAGAGATAGCAGTACCATCTACAATGACATTGACCATAGCTCTTTCAATTGATAAAATATAGTTATTGAGACTTTTCTTCAAAAACAAACAGAAAGAGTTTATTAGAAGTAAAATTAAAATGTTTCCTGATCTTTCTAGAGAAACTCAAAAGCGTCATTGAGAATTTCTTATTCTGAAACCTGGGGTCATTTCATTGGGGGCAACATTTTATCTAAGACATCCATGCACGTGTATTATTTGCCACCGTTCAGTTAAATACATTTTCTTTGAACCTCAACAGTTAACTGCTTTTCTGGCTTTGTCTTGACTGGATAAAGAGGAACCAACTGCTCTATAGTTTGTATAAGGCGCAGCTCTGCCTGTAGTTTATCTTGCTATATATCTTCAATTTCCTTTTGTTCGCTAGTATGTAATCTTGGAACCACAGCTTGAGGACTTGAGTTGAGTTAATTGAAAAGATTTTTCTTTATTATTAAATTATGTAAAGGTGTAAATGAGATTTATACTTCTTATAAGTCATATCCTCACTAACTTACTTTCTGTACAAGTGAATACTTGCTATGTAATTTGAAAAATCTATAAAGAAAGAAAGAAAGAAAAAAAGAAAAGGAAGCAGAGCCCTCATTAGAAACAGGAGAAGAGATTCCAAGATGGACACTGGCAATGTCCGAGGCAGAAATCAAGCGATTCAAAGGTCTGCACAGGGCAGGTTGTACAGAATCCTATGTCTTACAAGTATACAACAGAAAGAAGGATTAATAAGGTAAAAACCTAATCTTCCATTCTCTTGCAAAGACAAAGGATTCTGTACCATAGCTGACGGTACCAAGGCAGTGCCAGACATTTAGGGAGGGACAGATAAGCCTGCCTGAAAAACTAAGGACCCAAAAGTGACATCCTCTCGAGCCACCACATTCACTCTGTAGAATCTCATAAAGATGTGGAGAGTAGACCAAGTAACTGCTCTACAAATTTCATCACACGAAACAGCCCGGGACTCCGCTCAGGAAGCAGCCACACTTCTAGTCGAATGTGCTTCGATTGAGATAGGGGGCTGTTTACCGCAGGCAATATAGGAAGAAGAAATTGCCTTACAAATCTATCTGGCAACTGAAGCTTTGGAAGCTGGTTTGCACGGTCTTGATTGGCTGGTCAGCAGAAAAAAGGTGGTCAGAAAGCCGGGAATCATTAGGCCTCTCCAGGTACTGAAGGACTCTATGTACATCTTCAATCATTAGTAGTGGTATAGAAGCTTTCAAGAATCAATATTCTAGGCACTGAGTTGGTTTTAGGTGACTTTTCAGAAGCTGACTATCCAACAAAATTTCAGGAGGAGATCCACCACCTGCCACTGTGAGATCACCCTCTTGATGAGATGGGATCCAGATAAGCCAATTGTCCAGGTAAGGATGCACTTGTATGCCCATTCTGCAGAGGTGAGCCACTACTACCACCATTACTTTAGTAAAGGTGCGTGGAGCCATGGCCAATCTGAAAGGGCAGTTCCACAAACTGGACGTGCCACTGGAGGATATAAAATTTTACATTTCTTTCTGTGCTCCGGAAAGATAAGAATGTGAAGATTGTGACCTGCTAAGGTCCCAATGAATGCTGGGAGGAAAGGGGATAAGAAACCCAGAAAGGGGATACCCAGAGTCCGGCCCAGTCACTATGTGGATCTCCCGGAGCCTACTAACCATCCAGAGTCAGGGGCTGGGAAGACTTGTCACACACATAGAGAACATAGTAGAACGAAGAGCACACAGAGTAACCGGTATCCAGGTCACCACCGGGGGAGCCCGAGAGAGGAGCAGTTCCCTGCTGACTCAGGCAGAGCAGGGCGTGTCCCTCCCCTAGATAAACCAGCAGTCTGGAACAAGCAATTAGGCAGGATAGGGAGAAAGTTGAGGTCTCTCTCCCATGATGACCTCCCTGGCTCAAGCAGGGGTGATGGCTGTACACCCATGGAGGTAAAAGAAGCTGGGGCACCTCCAGAACTAACAGTGCCTGAAGATGAAACTCCCATGGAACTTCAGGGAGAACTACCTGAAGAGGAGTTAGCTGAGTTTCCTGAACCCATGGAAGTGGGCTTGTCAACCAGGTGCAAGGACTAAGTCTAAACTGTGAGTTTTTGTTTTTGGACTTTTTGGACTCTCTGCATTGTGTTGGTTTAAGAAGCTGAAAGTGCCTTTTCTGGGGAGAGGTTTGCTAACACCCAGGGAGGGATTTTGAAGGCTGTCTTGGAGCTTTTGACTGGCAAACCTGAGGCACTCTCCTTTTCCCAGCAGTGCTCTAAAAGCTGATGGAGGCTTTGTTATTTGGAACTGTGAATATTGTGCAGCAAAGCAGAGAACTGTATTTTCTTTTACAACCTGCTGGGGAGCAGGCTGTGAAGGCCCTGAGATAAAGAAGCTCTGAGGAGAGCAGTATCTCGGAGCAAATTATGGACTGTGCTTAGAAGAAAATCCTGAACTTTTCTCAGTTTTCCTTTTTAATGTTGTTTTTGTTGGACTTTGCAAGTTGCATTATTTACTTTGTTTTGGCCATTGGTCATTCTGACAATTAAATTTTCATTATTGCCAGGCTACCACGATGTTTGTGGTTTTGTTTGATTTCAGTTCCTTTTTTGTAAATCCTGCAGGGTGACTCCAGTCTGGGTCACATGCCGGTGCACTTTTTGTGTATAGCCACTGAGAGCGCTGCTGAGCCCCGGCCTAGGGCTGCAGTGTGGCTATAAGATACACCTCTGCTAAACCCAAGAAGGCTAGGAATTCTCACGGAGCCATCGAGGGGACCATCTCCATGCAGAAGCAGGGAACTCTGAGTGCCTCGCTCACGGACTTCAGGTCTAGGATAGGCCACCAACCTTCCGTGCCTTTCTTGGGCACTATGAAGTATATGGAGTATTTGTCGGAGGTGGGGACCTTTCTAGGGCTTCTATGTCCAAGAGATGTTGTACTATCGCTTGGACCCTGGTCAGCCTGCTGGGGAATCGATGAACAAATCTGGAGGAGAACGATAAAACTATCTTGTGCCCTTCACAAATGATGTCCAGGACCCACCGGTTTGATGAGATCTCTTCCCACTCCTTCCAGAAAGCTAACAGCCGCCTGCCAATGTGCAAGGGAGAAGCCGATAGCTTGGCATCATTGTGGGTTTTTCTTGGCTGAACTGCCATGGGGACCTGAGGGTTGCTGGTATCTGTAATTGTCAAAT
Organism: Geotrypetes seraphini; assembly: GCF_902459505.1. Lineage (NCBI taxonomy): Eukaryota > Metazoa > Chordata > Amphibia > Gymnophiona > Dermophiidae > Geotrypetes > Geotrypetes seraphini. The sequence continues at coordinate 17,265,702 of NC_047094.1, read as the reverse complement.
CTCTGGTAGGACCTCTGGAAGGACCTCTGGGAAGAAGAACCGGAGGAAAACTGGATGGATCTCTGAAAGGCACGAAAATTGCCTCCGTCAGCCCTGGCGGAACAACAGCTCTTGCTGTCAGGGAGGAATTTGGGACAGTAACATAACATAGTAGATGATGGCAGATAAAGACCCGAATGGTCCATCCAGTCTGCCCAACCTGATTCAATTTAAATTTTTTCAATTTTTTCTTCTTAGCTATTTCTGGGCAAGAATCCAAAGCTTTACCCGGTACTGTGCTTGGGTTCCAATTGCCGAAATCTCCATCAAAACCTACTCCAGCCCATCTACACCCTCCCAGCCATTGAAGCCCTCCCCAGCCCATTCTCCACCAAACAGCCATATACAGACACAGACCGTGCAAGTCTGCCCAGTACTGGCCTTAGTTCAATATTTAATATTATTTTCTGATTCTAAATCCTCTGTGTTCATCCCACGCTCGGGTCGCCTTGCTGGCCATAAGGTCATTTAAACTTTTGCCAAAAAAGCATTTGCCCCTTGAAAGGCAGTCTGCTGAGTGTGGCCTTAGAAATCAAGTCCCCCTCCCCTCCTCCCATGTCTGACCAAGAGCATCTGGCGAGCAGAAATGAAATAAGCTGAAATTTTGCTCAGGACTCTTAATGATAACATAAAGAGCATCAGCCACATAATCCACTGCTTCACAATCTGGTATGATAGGCCCTTGCCATGGCGGCAGCAGCTGCTGCTTTGATATCCAACGCCGTGCTTCAAACTTTCTTTTAAGGACCACATGCACCTTACGACTTTGTGTGTCTTTTAGCATCACTCCACCCTCACTAGGAAGGGAGGTATGCTTAGTCACTTGTGATGCTGCGGAATCCACTTTCGGCTAAGTCCGGAGCCACAGGATAAAGCATAGACATAGTTTTGGTCACCTTTAGGGAGCCTTCAGGTGATTCCCATTGGTCAGTGTCCAAGCAGGTGATGTCCGGATGAGCCAGAAAACCATTAGTGCCGCTCATGACGGAACACAGAGGTGGATGGTTTTTAGGAATCCAGCTTCAACGCGCAGAGGGAAACGGAAGTAGATTTGAAAATACAGCGCATGGAGGGATCGTTCCTAAGATCAGTAGCCTCCACAGCCTGACTTCCAGTCCCTGAAAGGGAGTTCAAATCATCCACAGACGCAGTGGCGCCGTATATTTAATATTTATAAATCACTAATCAAACAATGCACTAAGTTGGTCCAATACAAAAAGGTGTTTTGGATTGGAGTGTATATAGTATATGAGTATTAAACGGTTTACAATACTAATATAATCCTATATAATAAAAACCTAGCCGCGCATGCGCACTCCTACCTGTGTGTTCCATTTTCCCTGTTCCGTGAGATGTAGGTCCGTGATGGCAGGAGTGCGCATGTACTGGTCCCCAGCCTTGGCCCCTCAGTACCTGGTCTCCCACTTCAAACTAGACCGCTCCACCAGGCCTACACGCAGAATACGCATGTTCAGCAACCCTATAATAAAAACCTGCCGATACAAAAGATTCCTTGACAGAACGCTTGCCTTCCAAGCAAGCTTACGGAACGACTGGCTAAGCAGCACCATCATGCACTCCTCATCCTACCTCAACTTCAGAAAACTAATCAAAACCGACCTCTTCAACCGATTCGTGACCAGGAATGCCTAAAGTCTTCACTACTTCCCCTCACTGTATTACCTACCCTTCTTCGTAAATCTCCTCGATCTACTTCTCATTGACCAAGTTCTCCCAAAACCTTCACTGCTTACCCCTCTGTACGACCTGCTCCCCTTTGACTTACTCTTATTGTAAACCTGTCCCTACAAGGTTACCTTACTCTATATAAACAGCCATGTACTCAAAGACTTCATTGTTTTTTCGCTGTATGTCCAGCTCTTCTTTATTGTAAACTGCCTCGAACTACCTTGCCTTTGGCGGTATATAAACAATAAATTATTATTATTATTATTACAGCACCTAACTACACTCGCCGGAAGGACTGGCTGCCAGCGCTGGACTCCCTGCTCTGGTAAAAGTAAGTTCTTCGCCTTGCCGCCCCCCCACTCCCCCTTCCCTTCCCGTGGTCCCGACTCCAAACCTGCCGACTCCAGTAGCGACTGCATCACTCTACACATGCTTCTTCGGGGCCGTAGAAGGCCCCGAAGAAGCGTGTGTACAGTGCTGCAGACGCTGCTGGAGTCGGCAGGTTTGGAGTCGGGACCGCGTAAAGGGAAGGGGAGGCAGCGGCAAGGGACTACGAGAGCCGACCAGACTTCTAGCACCCGTTAATGTAACGGGCTAAAATACTAGTACATTAGAAATGAGGGTTACATTTTCGATCATTAGAAGAATTTCTCTCTCTGTCCTAGTGGGCTCAAATCTAATCGCCTTTATTCCTTTTGTTTTGATTTATTTCTAAATAATATCTTATAAAGTGAACGCAGCTACCTCACTATCTTCCTCTTTTATAAGTGATGCATTGTCAAAGATGGGCAGACAAGGCATATTTCTAAACGGTCTTTACTTTTCCAATGTTGTGTTGACTTGATGTAATCCTATGTGAGGATGAGATGTCAATAATTCAGTCACGGGTATACAGTTCAAAATACACTTTATTGGTAGTAGAACTGCAAAGACTCGACACTGACAGTGTTTCGGAATCAATACCTTTGTCAAAAGTCTATTTGAGCCATAACATATTAAAAACAATGAAAATAATAGTCATGTTAATATAGAACACATAATATAAACAAATAAAATGACATCAGGTGAGAAATAATAATAAAATCAAGTGGTACATGCAAATTGTAACGAATATAGCGAAACATATTGTTAAACATTTACAATCAAATGATGTTATGGCTCAAATAGACTGTTGACAAAAGGTATTGATTCCGAAACACTGTCAGTGTTGAGTCTTCGCAGTGCTACTACCAATAAAATGTATTTTGAACTGTATACCCGTGGCTGAATTATTGACATCTCATCCTCACGACTCCTGTCATCATCGAGGCCTTTTGGGGCTTTCTCTCCAGTGTAATCCTATGCGATCCATGAGGTCATATTAGCATTTGGAAGTAATGTTTAACTTGCTCTGAGTAAGTATAAGGCATGCTTTGCCATCCTATATAATAAAAGGTTAGTGGTGCATGCGCTTTTAAAAAAGCGTGATTACTGCGGCCGTGGTGTGTGATCCGTGGCCGTGTTCCATTTTAGAACCCGGCCAATGATCACTCTGGCCACGCCCCTCCTCCCGCCCTCACCAACCCAAAGGAAGCTCAGCAGACCTCCCGCCCTCACCTCACCAAGCTGGAACCATACCTCCCGCCCTCGCTCACCGCTGCTCCTCCTCTTCGGGCCAGCCTGCGATCGTGGCCGGCTTTGGCGGGCCTCGCGTGCCGCTTTCCGGCCTCGGTGGCACGTTCCCTCTGACGCATGGGATCGCGTCGGGGGGAGCGTGCTTCCGGGTTGGGGAGCGGCCTGCGAAGTTTGCTGGGGCCGGCCACCACGATCGTGGCCTGCTTTGAAGAGGAGCAGGCCAGGTAAGCAGGGGGATTAATTCAGGGGGCCAGAGGGAGAGGGAAAGGGGCCATGGAGAGATAGGGAGAGGGAAAGGGGGCTTCTTTGGGGGGGGGGGAGGTGTGCTGGGGACAGACAGTTTTACTCTGGGGGGAAGACAGAAGGGCTCATGGAGAGACAGGGAGAAGGAAAGGGGGCAGCTTTGGGGGAGGGGTGTGCTAGGGGGAGATAGAAGGGGCCATGGAGAGATAGGGAGAGGGAAAAGGGTCTGCTTTGGGGAGGAGATGTCTGGGGACAGACAGTTTTGCTCTGGGGGGCAGACAGAAGGGGCCATGGAGAGATAGGGAGAGGGAAAGGGGGCTGCTTTGGGTGGGAGATGTGTGCTGGGGGCAGACAGCTTTGCTCCGGGGGGGGGGGGGAGAGAGACAGAAGGACACAGACAGCAGCCAAGGAGAGAGAGATAAAGAAACACAGGCAGACAGACACTCTATTCTAGCACCCATTAATGTAATGGGCTTAAAGACTAGTTTGAAATAAAAGGCAGGAGAACTGTACGTCACTTAGGAAGACTACGGAGTGCAGATGTAAAAATGTTTTTACTTCAAGGGCATTTGTACATGTTTACAATTCAAAATGGGAGGCAATTATCATTTTGTGAATCTTAAATGTTTGTAGGAGGGTTTCTTTGGACTCTTATCACATTGTTTTATTTTCCTGCTGCTGTCTCTTTCCCTTTTACATACTTATTCAGTCTGGCTTCAAAGGATTTCAGAAACCATTTAAATAAGGTGAGGTGCTGAAAGAAGTGTCAGCAACCATTTTTGGCTTCCCGCCATTAGTTGGCAGAGACTTCTTTTGCCAAGCATGTTCTCTGCGCTTCCTCCCCCCGGATGTTGTTGCCTTCATCAAAGTGCCTTTGCATGTCCAAAAAGGAATAATGCAGACTTATTTTAATGAGGTAGAAAATGCATTCTCTAGCTTTAGAGCTGCATTGGCTCCAAACATCTCATTAACAGCATATTCACTGTGTTTCGGGCTCCTGACAATGGATTTCCTAACAAGGGATAGCATTTCAAATACTCACTGCATCCTCCTTTCTGGCTTGAAACTGGGTGAATCAACTCCAAGTGATTTCTTGAAAATGAATACATTCAGGTTCTTCTGAGACTCTAGGTTTGTACTCAGATGTTTCATGCAAATAACTACAGAGCAGTTGGATTAAAAGCAACTTTCTCAAAATAATGGACACACAAAAGGTAACCTCATTTGAGGGTAACTTATGGCAGAAATGACATATAGGTGTACATGTTTCACCTGGTACATGAAAGACAACATAAGCAATTATGTGCCTTCTAAAATAACATACAAGGGTGTCTGTCTGCTCTGAGGCAGTGACCAGGTGTACAGAATCCTATATAATAATACCCTTAGTGCGCATGCACACTTCAATCTTCGTGGCTCCACAGCCAGCAGAGAAATTGTAAAGCAGAGAAGGTGGTAAAGCGTGCGATGCTTGCAACGCATGTTTGATTTACTGCGAGTAGCGGTTTACTTTATCCAGCAGCGGTTACTCTGTGCTGGTTGCGGTTTCCAACACAACGTGTGATAAAAAAAAAAAAAGGTAGGTGGGAGAAGGGGCACAATAATTGACATCCCCCCCTAACATCCCCAATATTCCCCCGACATCCCGGACCTCCCCCGACATCCCCCTGACATCTCCACACACACACACACACACACAGAAGGACAGGGGGGCCAAACAGACGGGACATTGACAGACTAACTGAAATAGAGACGTACACACTGAAAGACAGGTAGGTGGCAGTGAAAGACACACACAGAAGAGGGCTAGGGAGACAGATTGAAAGAAAAAAAAAATAACAGACAGCGGCCAAGGCGAGAGACAGCAAAAAATAAAGACAGTTAGACAGCGGCAAAGGAGAGAGAGAGAAAGAAAGAAAGACAGACAGAAAGCGGCCGAGAGAGAGAAAGAAAAACAGACAGACAGTGACCAAGGAGAGACAGAAAGAAAGAAAGACAGACAGACAGAAATCGGCCAAGGAGAGAGAGAGCAAGAAAGAAAGAAGGACAGACAGAAAGCGGCCAAGAGAGAGAAAGAAAGACAAACAGCGGCCAAGGAGAGAGAAAGAAAGACAGACAGAAAGCGGCCAAGAGAGAGAAAGACAAACAGACAGTGGCCAAGGAGAGAGAGAAAGAAAGAAAGACAGACAGACAGAAATCAGCCAAGGAGAGAGAGAGAAAGAAAGAGACAGATACACACATCTATTCTAGCACCCGTTAATGTAACGGGCTTAAAGACTAGTAATCTATAAAATAGTACTGATAACATTCAAGGCTCAAATTGCAAAGGCTCCCAGTTTCATTGACAAAATCCTCATACCCAGACACCAACTCGATCACTAAGATCTACTGCCCATAATGCAAATTACTTTCAAATTAAAAAAAAAAAAAAGATGCTTACTACAAAATGTTTTCCTTGCTGTCAGTGAGCAAGAAGTAGTGTGACATAAGCCAGTGGTATATTTTTTGCAATAACCCTAGTGGTCTAGTCATCTGTTTCTTAACTGATGTCCCAGATGGCATCCCTCACAACTGTCCCAACTTAAGCCAAGCCTCCCTCCCACCCAGTATATTTTTTTTTTATAATTTCTTGGTGTCAAGCGGCATCCCCTCTCCCTCAACATGACTAAGAGGAAAAATCCTTTACTGTATTTGGAAGTATCATCCCAGGATGCATCACTTGGGCCAGGTGCTGCCATTTTGAAAAGATGACAGCGTTGAGGCAGGGTAAGGAGGGGTGGGGTTTGGAGGAAGAGGGGTACCACTAGATATCAGGGCTTTTTCAAGGGAAAGGAAAGAGGGTGGCTGGCTATTAGACACAGGGTGGATAAAAAGCAATGATTTCTTTTTTAATTGGAATTTTAAAAAAAATTTAAATGATTTTTTTTATTTAAAGGTTTTTTTAAAATAAAATGAATTTTTAAGGAAAAATCTAGCTGAAGATAGTTTTATATTTAAAATACATTATGAGTGTAATTCAAAAGTTATTCATCATGAAATAAGGACTAGTTGGAGAGTGTGGCATAATGGTTAAAGCTATAGCCTCAGCACCCTGAGGTTGTAGGTTCAACCCCCCACGCTTCTCCCTGTGATCCCAGGCAAGTCGCTTAATCCCCTCATTGCCCCATAAACTGTGAGTCCACCAGGACAGACAGGGAAAATGCTTGAAGTACCTGCATATAAACCAGCTTGAGTGTGGTTGTAAAACTACAAAAAGGCAGCATGCAAGTCCCAATCCCTTACCCTGATGTCATAATGCCTGGCAGAAACCCAAAGAGTAGCAACATTCCAGAGCTCATATTATGATGTCATAATGTCTAAGAGCCAACCTCATCAGTGATGTCATAATGGCTTCACTGTTCTATACTTGGCTCACGTCTGATATTATTGGAGGAGAGTGTGGTGCAGTGGTTAGAGCTACGGCCTCAACACCCTGAGGTTGTGGGTTCAAACCCCGTGCTGCTCCTTATGACTCTGGGCAAGTCATTTAATCCTCCACTGCCCTAGGTACATTAGATAGATTGTGAGCCCACCAGGGCAGACAGGGAAAATGTTTGAAGCACCTTATGTAAACCAATTTGAATGTACTTGTGTAACTACAAAAAGGCAGTATACAAGTCCCAATCCCTTTCCCTTTTTAATGATATAGCATCAGGCTGTATATTCATGCAATGATGACATTTTTTGGTAAATGAATTCCATTTGTCCATTCACAATGTCACAGGCCTGATTGAAATCAAGTCTTTCTGCACTGCTTGGCCAGTAACCTGCACGTTAACCTTGCAGTGACCAGGCTGTTTGACTGGCAGTAGTTTTCTGCATTGGCCTATGAGTTCTAAAATACTGATCTACATGGGAGACTAGGCATCAAAATGGCAGACGAGGTTTTATGTGGACAAGTGCAAAGTGATGTATGTAGACAAGAGGAACCTGAACTATAGCGACGTGATGCAGGGTTCCACGTTAGAAGTCACGGCCCAGGAAAAGGATCTAGGTGTCATTGTTGAGGATACATTGAAACCCTCCACTGTGTACGGTAGCGGCTAAGAAAGCAAATAGAATTTTAGGAACACCAGGAAAGGAATGGAAAACAAAGATGAAAATGTTATAATGCTCTTGTATCGCTCTATGGGATGGTCGGACCTCGAATACTGTGTATAATTCTGGTTGCCTATCTCAAAAAAGATATAGCAGAATTAGAAAAGGTCCAGAGAATGGTGATGAAAATGAGAAAAGGGATTGGACAACATGAGAAAAGGTTAAAGTGGCTAAGGCTTTTCAGCTTGGAGAAGAGACAGCTCAGGGGTGATATGATAGAGGTCTATAAAATACTGAGTGGAGTGAAAAAGGTAGATGTGAATCACTTGTTTACTCTTTCTAAAAATACTAGGACCAGGAGACAAGCGATGGAGCTACTAAGTAGTAGATTTAAAACAAACCGGAGAAAATATTTCTTCACACAACGTGTAATTAAACTATGGAGATTGTGGTGAAATCAGCTTAGCGGGGTTTTAAAAAGGTTTCAATAATTTCCTAAAAGAGAAGTCCATAAGCCATTATTGAGATGACTTGGGGAAATCCACTGCTTATTCCTAGGACGAGCAGCATCAACTCTGTTTTACTACTTGGGTTCTGGGTCGGCCATTATTAGAAACAGGTTATTGGGCTTGATGGACCTTCAGTCAATCCCAGTATGAAAATTCTTATGTTCTTAAATTATTTACATTATCCCCTTAAAGCAGGGCTGCCTAAGTCCGGTCCTTGAGATCTACTGGCAGGCCAGGTTTTCAGGATATCCACAATGAATATGCATGAGAGAGATTTGCATACCAAGAAGGCAGTGCAGGCAAATCTTTCTCATGCATATTCATTGTGGATATCCTGAAAACCTGGCCTGCCTGTAGATCTCAAGGACCGGACTTGGGCAGCCCTGTCTTAAAGGCTTATTATATGTGACTCCTTAATATTCCCTTTTCTTCTTTGGAAACAGTATTACAAAATCAAAACAAATAATTATCACTTCTAATACCTAAGGAACAGAAACAGCTTCTAAGTTAAGCAACAAATCAACAGATATGCACGGGATAAGCTCACGAAGCCAGCTGTTTGAGAAATTTCATAGCAAAATGATTCTGAAACAGCTCATGACCTAAGCTTCTTCTTCACATTTATAAAGAAACTTCAGTCATTCACTAGATAACTGCTCAAAAATTGAAGGCATGGAAATGGAAAAAAAAATAAAAGGCTGAAAATAAGCAAACCTTTTCTATGATTCTCTCATGCTGAAAGATTTTCTACCTCATTCATAATTTTACAGGTTGTTTAAAGCTCTATAAAATTTCCTTAAAATATACGTGTGTCTGTTTATATCAGGGGTAGGCAATTCCGGTCCTCGAGAGCCGGAGCCAGCTCAGGTTTTCAGGATATCCACAATAAATATGCATGAGATAGATTTGCATCTCAAGGAGGCAGTGCATGCAGATCCATCTCGTACATATTCATTGTGGATATCCTGAAAACCTGACCTGGCTCCGACTCTCGAGGACCGGAATTGCCTACCCGTGGTATATACTCATATATCTCTATGTTCAGTGGTATGCTGGTAAGCAAACACTCTCTCCAAATACAAAATAATGTCAGCGGTAAAGGTAAATTACCCCAAACGCATCATTTCCTCATTATTTTCTTGCATTTTACTATTAGGTATGGTTTATATGACATATTTAATTGTAAGTTAATTTAATAGGGGTGGGAGCACACACCAGCAAACCACTCTCTATGTCTATATAACTATATTTTTATTATGTTTTTATTAAGAACTTTATATACTGCATAAAAGCCTAAAAGGATCTAAGCGGTTTACAATACACAATTCATATTCATCAAGAAAGAACTCCATTAAAAATAGAAAAGCAAAGATTAAGTTCTGTGTGTGGGCTCACTGCAAATTGAAAATCATACACTAATATGGCATTCGCTAAATATCAACAAATATAGAACTCTTCACACGTATCATACTGATATGTTATAGACAGGGCAAGATTAATTCGTCGAGGGCCCTAGGCACACAAGTACACTGGGCCCCATGCCCCGCCCTACCCCACCATGCGCCCAGGCGGAAATAGGAAGCTTTGGGCAAGCAGCACCGCTTGCACAATTACAGTTCCGTTGCCTTTCTTACCCGTGTTGCTTGCTTGTCTTACTTTCCGTCGATGGGGGGGGGGCCGCGTTGCCGATTGGGGTGGGGCCCGCGTTGCCGATCGATACTGGAGGGGCCCATTGCCGTTTGGTCGCGCCTCCCTGATCATTTTGGGCCCTAGGCACGTGCCTACTTGGCCTATTGGTTAATCCTGCCCTGGTTATAGATCACAATGGGGATTTTCAGAACGCCACCCTGTCCAAGATACATTTATAACACTCTCTAAAATTAAAAGGAACATAAGGAAGTTCTTCATCCAGAGAGTGGTGGAAAACTGGAACACTCTGCCGGGATGTCAGGTCAAAAGCGCGCCGGGACAAAGGCACGCGCAGACAATTGAGCGCAGCGCGGAGGCGCACGCTGTAGAAAATTACTGTTTTTACGGCTACGACAGGGGGGATGTGGGGGGGAACCCCCCCACTTTACTTAAGAGAGATTGCACCGGCGTTGTGGAGGGTTTGGGGGGTTACAACCAGTGTTCCCGCTAAGCTGCGCTGGCGTGCGCTGGCGCACAAAATATTACATTGCAGCGCACAAGTTTCTCGTCACAGCGCACGGCGTATGGCAGATGGCAGGGCGGCGAGAGGAGAATCGGGCGAGTTGGCTCATAACTTGCTGGCGCCCGATATTTTTAGCTCACAGCGAAAAAAGTTTGCTCACAACACCCGCCCGCTTAGAGGGAGCACTGGTTACAACCCCCACATTTTACTGAAAACTTCACTTTTTCCCTGTTTTTCGGGAAAAAGTGAAGTTTACAGTAAAATGTGGAGGGTTACAACCCCCCAAACCCCCCACAACGCCGGCGCGATCTCTCTTAAGTAAACTGGGGGGGGCTCCGCAACAAAAAAACCCCCGTCGGAGCCCCTAAAAACTGTAATTTTCTTCGGCGTGCGCCTCCATCTTGCGCTCAGTTGTCGGCGCGCGCCTTTGTCTTTCGCGGGGTTGTCTATGAACCCTCTGCCGGAGGGGAAAATACCCTCCAGGAATTCAAGACAAAGTTAGACAAGTTCCTGCTGTTAGGGCTAGTCTCAGGGCGCTGGTGTTTGACCAGAGGGCCACTGCGTGAGCGGAATGCTGGGCACAATGGACCACTGGTCTGACCCAGCAGCGGCAATTCTTATGTTCATTGGGTGAAATCAGTGGAGTGCCACCGTGCTGTTCCTGTTTGGACAGGGTGGTGTTCTGAGAATCCCCATTGTGATATATAACATATCAGCATGATAGTGAAGAGTTGTATATAAGTTTATTAATACAGTAAATATGAGATAACTACCGATTTCCATAAAACAGCTGAAATTAGTGTATACAAGCTGCTAGGGCAGAATGCAATTGTTTTGCCTTTTGAGAACAGAATATGGCTATAGGAAAACTTGCTGCCTTAGGACTACTAAATGAAGCATCTGTAGAAAGGTCCTTGAGAGAGAAGAACTGTTAAAAGACTGAAGCCCAGCAGAGCTCAGCAGGTGACAGATTCTCCCTGGAAGCAGGGAAGAGCTCTGGCTTCCTTACTGCATGAGGAATACACGAGAGCCGATGCATGAAGGAAATAAGCTGAACAATCCAATGGGAATCCGGATAGGATTCTAGATGAGACGCGGGGTGCAATAAACAATGCGAGCACCAATCTAGACTGGCAGGCGAGCTTCTGTGGCTAGGCTTATTTGTCAGGAGCATCCAGAAGTCATAAAGTTGATTGCAACAGTTGCTTGGGGGGAGGCGGATTATGATCAACACAATTTGTAAATCAAAACAAAGAGCCAAAGTTATGGACAAGAGATGTTTCTTCTTTTTCAGTCCGATTGCAGGTTTCTACTATCGCAAGAACTCCCTCTAGCTTTCTTCTCACATTCCTGCACTGAAGAGTGTCTTATTTTTGCTTAAAGAAAAAGTGAATCAGTGTGTGCCAGGGGATCAGGAGGGACAGACATGGAAAGACAAGCAAAGAGAGGGGATCGGGAGGGAGAGACATGGAAAGACAAGCAAAGAGAGGGGCTCGGGAGGGAGAGACATGGAAAGACAAGCAAAGAGAGGGGCTCAGGAGGGAGAGACATTGAAAGACAAGCAAAGAGAGGGGCTCAGGAGGGAGAGACATGGAAAGACAAGCAAAGAGAGGGGCTCAGGAGGGAGAGACATGGAAAGACAAGCAAAGAGAGGGGCTCAGGAGGGAGATACATGGAAAGACAAGCAAAGAGAGGGGCTTAGGAGGGAGAGACATGGAAAGACAAGCAAAGAGAGGGGCTCAGGAGGGAGAGACATGGAAAGACAAGCAAAGAGAGGGGATCGGGAGGGAGAGACATGGAAAGACAAGCAAAGAGAGGGGCTCAGGAGGGAGAGACATGGAAAGACAAGCAAAGAGAGGGGATCAGGAGGGAGAGACATGGACAGACAAGCAAAGAGAGGGGATCAGGAGGGAGAGACATGGAAAGACAAGCAAAGAGAGGGGATCGGGAGGGAGAGACATGGAAAGACAAGCAAAGAGAGGGGCTCGGGAGGGAGAGATATGGAAAGACAAGCAAAGAGAGGGGCTCGGGAGGGAGAGACATGGAAAGACAAGCAAAGAGAGGGGATCAGGAAGGAGATACATGGACAAACAAGCAAAGAGAGGGGCTCAGGAGGGAGAGACATGGAAAGACAAGCAAAGAGAGGGGCTCAGGAGGGAGAGACATGGAAAGACAAGCAAAGAGAGGGGATGAGGAGGGAGAGACATGGACAGACAAGCAAAGAGAGGGGATCGGGAGGGAGAGATATGGAAAAACAAGCAAAGAGAGGGGCTCGGGAGGGAGAGACATGGAAAGACAAGCAAAGAGAGGGGATCAGGAGGGAGAGACATGGACAGACAAGCAAAGAGAGGGGCTCAGGAGGGAGAGACATGGACAGACAAGCAAAGAGAGGGGATCAGGAGGGAGAGACATGGACAGACAAGCAAAGAGAGGGGATCAGGAGGGAGAGACATGGAAAGACAAGCAAAGAAAGGGGCTCAGGAGGGAGAGACATGGAAAGACAAGCAAAGAGAGGGGCTCAGGAGGGAGAGACATGGAAAGACAAGCAAAGAGAGGGGATCAGGAGGGAGAGACATGGAAAGACAAGCAAAGAAAGGGGCTCAGGAGGGAGAGACATGGAAAGACAAGCAAAGAGAGGGGCTCAGGAGGGAGAGACATGGAAAGACAAGCAAAGAGAGGGGATCGGGAGGGAGAGACATGGAAAGACAAGCAAAGAGAGGGGCTCAGGAGGGAGAGACATGGAAAGACAAGCAAAGAGAGGGGATCAGGAGGGAGAGACATGGACAGACAAGCAAAGAGAGGGGATCAGGAGGGAGAGACATGGAAAGACAAGCAAAGAGAGGGGATCGGGAGGGAGAGACATGGAAAGACAAGCAAAGAGAGGGGCTCGGGAGGGAGAGATATGGAAAGACAAGCAAAGAGAGGGGCTCGGGAGGGAGAGACATGGAAAGACAAGCAAAGAGAGGGGATCAGGAAGGAGATACATGGACAAACAAGCAAAGAGAGGGGCTCAGGAGGGAGAGACATGGAAAGACAAGCAAAGAGAGGGGCTCAGGAGGGAGAGACATGGAAAGACAAGCAAAGAGAGGGGATCAGGAGGGAGAGACATGGACAGACAAGCAAAGAGAGGGGATCGGGAGGGAGAGATATGGAAAAACAAGCAAAGAGAGGGGCTCGGGAGGGAGAGACATGGAAAGACAAGCAAAGAGAGGGGCTCAGGAGGGAGAGACATGGAAAGACAAGCAAAGAGAGGGGCTCAGGAGGGAGAGACATGGAAAGACAAGCAAAGAGAGGGGATTGGGAGGGAGAGACATGGAAAGACAAGCAAAGAGAGGGGCTCAGGAGGGAGAGACATGGAAAGACAAGCAAAGAGAGGGGATCAGGAGGGAGAGACATGGACAGACAAGCAAAGAGAGGGGATCAGGAGGGAGAGACATGGAAAGACAAGCAAAGAGAGGGGATCGGGAGGGAGAGACATGGAAAGACAAGCAAAGAGAGGGGATCGGGAGGGAGAGATATAGAAAGACAAGCAAAGAGAGGGGCTCAGGAGGGAGAGACATGGAAAGACAAGCAAAGAGAGGGAATCAGGAAGGAGATACATGGACAAACAAGCAAAGAGAGGGGCTCAGGAGGGAGAGACATGGAAAGACAAGCAAAGAGAGGGGATCAGGAGGGAGAGACATGGACAGACAAGCAAAGAGAGGGGATCGGGAGGGAGAGACATGGAAAGACAAGCAAAGAGAGGGGATCGGGAGGGAGAGACATGGAAAGACAAACAAAGAGAGGGGATCGGGAGGGAGAGACATGGAAAGACAAGCAAAGAGAGGGGATCGGGAGGGAGAGATATGGAAAGACAAGCAAAGAGAGGGGCTCAGGAGGGAGAGACATGGAAAGACAAGCAAAGAGAGGGGATCAGGAAGGAGAGACATGGACAAACAAGCAAAGAGAGGGGCTCAGGAGGAAGAGACATGGAAAGACAAACAAAGAGAAGGGATCGGGAGGGAGAGACATGGAAAGACAAGCAAAGAGAGGGGATCGGGAGGGAGAGACATGGAAAGACCAGCAAAGAGAGGGGATCGGGAGGGAGAGATATGGAAAAACAAGCAAAGAGAGGGGCTCGGGAGGGAGAGACATGGAAAGACAAGCAAAGAGAGGGGATCAGGAGGGAGAGACATGGACAGACAAGCAAAGAGAGGGGATCAGGAGGGAGAGACATGGACAGACAAGCAAAGAGAGGGGATCTGGAGGGAGAGACATGGAAAGACAAGCAAAGAAAGGGGATCGGGAGGGAGAGATATGGAAAGACAAGCAAAGAGAGGGGCTCAGGAGGAAGAGACATGGAAAGACAAGCAAAGAGAGGGGATCAGAAGGGAGAGACATGGAAAGACAAGAAAAGAGAGGGGATCAGAAGGGAGAGACATGGAAAGACAAGCAAAGAGAGGGGATCAGGAGGGAGAGACATGGACAGACAAGCAAAGAGAGGGGTCAGAAGGGAGACACATGGAAAGACAAGCAAAAAGAGGGGATCAGGAGGGAGAGAAATGGACAGACAAGCAAAGAGAGGGGCTCAGGAGGGAGAGACATGGAAAGACAAGCAAAGAGAGGGGCTCAGGAGGGAGAGACATGGACAGACAAGCAAAGAGAGGGGATCAGGAGGGAGAGACATGGAAAGACAAGCAAAGAGAGGGGATTAGAAGGGAGAGACATGGAAAGACAAGCAAAGAGAGGGGATCAGAAGGGAGAGACATGGAAAGACAAGCAAAGAGAAGGGAACAGGAGGGAGAGACATGGAAAGACAAGAAAAGAGAGGGGATCAGAAGGGAGAGACATGGAAAGACAAGAAAAGAGAGGGGATCAGAAGGGAGAGACATGGAAAGACAAGCAAAGAGAGGGGATCAGGAGGGAGAGACATGGACAGACAAGCAAAGAGAGGGGTCAGAAGGGAGAGACATGGAAAGACAAAAAGAGAGGGGATCAGGAGGGAGAGACATGCACAGACAAGCAAAGAGAGGGGCTCAGGAGGGAGAGACATGGAAAGACAAGCAAAGAGAGGGGCTCAGGAAGGAGAGACATGGAAAGACAAGCAAAGAGAGGGGATCAGGAGGGAGAGACATGAACAGACAAACAAAGAGAGGGGATCAGAAGGGAGAGACATGGAAAGACAAACAAAGAGAAGGGATCAGTAGGAACAGACATGGAAAGACAAGCAAAGAGAGGGGATCAGTAGGGACAGACATGGAAAGACAAGCATAGAGAGGGGATCAGTAGGGACAGACATGGAAAGACAAGCAAATAGAGGGGTTCAGGAGGGATAGACATGGAAAGATAAACAAAGAGAGGGGATCAGAAGGGAGAGACATGGAAAGACAAACAAAGAGAGGGGATCAGGAGTGAGAGACATGGAAAGACAAGCAAAGGGAGGGGATCAGAAGGGAGAGACATGGAAAGACAAGCAAAGGGAGGGGCTCAGAAGGGAGAGACATGGAAAGACAAGCAAAGAGAGGGGATCAGAAGGGAGAGACATGGAAAGACAAACAAAGAGAGGGGATCAGGAGGGAGAGACATGGAAAGACAAGCAAAGAGAGGGGATCAGGAGGGAGAGACATGGAAAGACAAGCAAAGAGAGGGGATCAGGAGGGAGAGACATGGACAGACAAGCAAAGAGAGGGGATCAGAAGGGAGAGACATGGAAAGACAAACAAAGAGAGGGGATCAGGAGGGAGAGACATGCACAGACAAGCAAAGAGAGGGGATCAGGAGGGAGAGACATGGAAAGACAAGCAAAGAGAGGGGCTCAGGAGGGAGAGACATGGAAAGACAAGCAAAGAGAGGGGATCAGGAGGGAGAGACATGAACAGACTAGCAAAGAGAGGGGATTAGAAGGGAGAGACATGGAAAGACAAGCAAAGAGAGGGGTTCAGGAGGGATAGACATGGAAAGATAATCAAAGAGAGGGGATCAGAAGGGAGAGACATGGAAAGACAAGCAAAGGGAGGGGATCAGAAGGGAGAGACATGGAAAGACAAGCAAAGAGAGGGGCTCAGGAGGGAGAGACATGGAAAGACAAGCAAAGAGAGGGGATCAGGAGGGAGAGACATAAACAGACAAGCAAAGAGAGGGGATCAGAAGGGAGAGACATGGAAAGACAAACAAAGAGAAGGGGTCAGAAGGGAGAGACATGGAAAGACAAGCAAAGGGAGGGGATCAGGAGGTAGAGACATGGAAAGACAAGCAAAGGGAGGGGATCAGAAGGGAGAGACATGGAAAGACAAGCAAAGAGAGAGAGAGAAAAACAAGAGGAAAGCGGTTAGAGATGGAGAAAAAAGTTGGGTTTGTAAGCTACTGAAAGATTTTGCAGCATTCATAAAATGAAAGTACTTAAGACAACTGAATGGAGTTTAAGTAACAAACTTTACGACTGACTTTATGAGTAACGCTATGAACATCCAGCAGCTGCAAACGTCAGATATCAAGAGGGGCACCAGACTTGTCAGGATATTTGGTTGATATGTTTCAAGGTCATAAGAGATTCCACAAAACTCTTTGGCAAACAAAGCCTGAACATATGGCATGCGATGTGCTGAAACTGTCAAGCTCATAATTAACTGATTAGAGTCCACAAGGTGTTCTGAGTCGCTGTAAATCACTTCTCAGCACAAAAAAGGCTCGGCACTACAGAAGGTATCCATGTGTCTCTTCCAGCACATCTCCACCCATTAATGTTTCATATGGAGCCAAATGTGTTATAATAAAATAGCTATTAATTTAGTTATATTTTTTCTGCACACTAGAGTTAGTCTTTGAAGCCCTACATTTGCCATGAGATTACTCCAATTATCAACGTTGCTTCAATAATTCTAGCCAATCTTACATCGCCCTTCCCTTCAATCTGGAGGTCACATGAACATTAGTGATCGCCAGAGGAAGAAATATCGTTATGATAAAGAGATCTGGCACAGTCATCTGCGAAAGCGCTGATGCTATCTGTGAGAATAAGCATCACTGGCTAGAAGTTGATTGTCTTACCAGAACTTCTCCTGGCCAAAACATTCAAAAGGAATTAAACAGATATTGTAGGTCAAAACATATTACAGGGTCCCTCAGGCATTGCTCTGAAGGTAGCCTATTTTCAAGTCAGCTTCCTGACTTATTGTTGCATAAAGAATGGGTCTTCTTTCAAAAAAGATATAAACTGAGCATTTGGAGATTGGAAAAACAGGCAAGGTTTCTCAACTGCACCAGTGAAATGTTTTCATAACAGGATATAAAAGATGCTTAGGAGTATTAAAGACATATTTGAACTAAAAACTGGAACGAAAACGAAGTCAGACCATCATTAATATCCAAACCTGCTGTGTTATAACAGGAAGATCATGCAGTGTACTGCAGGTGCACCTCAACTCCAAGGTTAGGAAAGCTTGGCACTGCAGAAGTCAGTGTCTTATTGGCAGTGGAGGGTGGAGGGTGAAAAGAGGAGACAAACACTTGAACTGGTGCTGCCCGAGTCACAATTCGAATCGATTCACCGATTCACTTTGGGTGAATCGATTTGAATCAATTAGTTTTTGTAAAAAAAAATTGAACTCACCGATTCGTTGGCCCCCTTGCTAGAGACCCGTTTAGGCTTTCCCTCTGCCACCAGAATCCTTCCATCTAATGTAACTTCCGGTTTTGTGAAACCAAAGGGAATAGACTTGGTAGATAAGGACAGGCTGTTCACACTCTCCAAGGTAGGGATAACGAGAGGGCACTCTCTAAAGTTGAAAGGGGATAGAGCCGTACAAACGTAAGGAAGTTCCTCTTCACCCAGAGAGTGGTGGAGAGCTGGAATGCTCTTCCGGAGTCTGTTGTAGGGGAAAACACCCTTCAGGGTTTCAAGGCTAAGCTGGACAAGTTCCTGCTAAACTGGGACTTACACAGGTGAGGCTGGACTCATTTTAGAGCACTGGTCTTTTAACCTGGGGGCCACTGTGTGAGCGGACTGCTGGGCACGATGGGCCACTGGTCTAACCCAGCAGTGGCATTTCTTATGTTCTTGTGTATTTCGCAAAAACCTACATCTTTGGGCATTCCATGTTAACAGAACCAGAGGTATAAAAATACCAAACAAGAATCTGAAGACAATGCATGCACATTTGAACTGAATCCTAATAAAAACAGGAAGCCAATGAAGTTTTTCCAACATAGGGTATACCTTTAGAGGGAAATTCCAGGCCAGTTTAATTTGTAGACCAACTGCTGAGGTGCAAACCGATGAATACCAGTTAACATGCAGTTATGTGAATAATGCAATCAGGCAAATTTATTATTTTAATAGAAGGACAAGCACCTACATGAACAGTGAACATAGCAACATTATACAAAGGCATCTAACAGAAGAAGTGGACAGAGATTTAATTGAAGATACAATATAATTATGAAAGAGAAATACTACTAACATGTGATTTCAATATTCTGGATGTTTCTGGGGCATCCCTGTGGTAGGGTTATCTAGAAGTATGGAGATCCTGGATTTTGTTTAGGGAGCACTGTTCTAACAGTTGATAATCGAACCTATGTACAATGGGGACATTACTGGACCTAGTGCTTATGAATGGGGAGAGTGTTTCAAATGTCATGGTGAGTGAACATCTGGCACACAGTGATCACTAGATGGTGTGGGTCAATATTGTGACTCATGGAGAGAGAGTTTATAGACTTAAAAAAAACACAATTATCAAGGTAAGAAAGCACCACCAGAAATAATTATCTGAATGGAACATACAGGGGAAGTAGAAAGGCAGAGGGCAAAACTGAAAGGAGATAATTTAAGGGCAATAACTTTAGAAAAGTAAATAAAAGGCAAAAAAAAAGGTCAATTTGATTCTCAAAAGCAATAAATAAAAAGGTAAAGTAAAAGAAGCTAGCCTTCTTTTCTAGTAGATAGATGTGTCATTCTGGACAGTAGGTTTTCTCCCCATGCTTGCAAGTCATGTAGAAGGAATCCATTACAGGTTTTCAACTCCTCCTCCAGAGGGCTTTGCTACCCCCTTCAGTTTGTACCAAAGCAGGCAATAGCCCTATATAGGAACACATAAGGACAAGGGGTACGGGAAGTATAACAAACATGTTAAACATATTAATTGGACCAGTGATAGTTCACTTTAAGTCCCTCTGTTTGGATATACAGTCAAACCTCGGTTTGCGAGTAACGCAGTTTGCGAGTGTTTTGCAAGACGAGCAAAACATTCTTTCAAATCTTGTATCGCAAACCGAGCGTTGACTCGATTTGCGAGCACCCCACCCCCGAGAACTGGCATCGCTCCCCCCTTTGCAAACCGGAACCCCCCGCCCGCCCAGACAGCATTCATCCTTACCCCATCTGGCACCGGCACGCAGCCCATAGGACGTGCCGGTGCCGGTGAAAGAAGTTCCTGCCTCTTGCCTGGGCCTTGAGCATCTGTGCATGCTCAAGGCCTTCTGGTTCTCGCTGTTCGGGCAGGTGGTGCCAGTTCGCGTGGGAGGGGAGCGATGCCGGTTCTCAGGGGGATGGAGCAGCGCCGCTGGCCTCGGGGGGTGGGTGGGAATGAATCAAGTGGGTTTCCCTTACTTCCTAAGGGGAAACTCGCTTCGATATACGAGTAATTTGGTTTATGAGCATGCTTCTGGAACGAATTATGCTCGTAAACCAAGGTTCCACTGTATTCCATTTTCAGTTGGATATGAACACTTGAGGTCTTTCCAATTTCATCGCACCAGGAGGTTTTTTGGTCCTAGGACTAAATATTTTGAGGTTTTGTTGAAATATTAATTGAACAATCAAAACATCAAAATAACTATACCAATCAGAAGCATTTAAAGAGCTCAAAGATTCCCCCAATGTGTTATACAAGAGATTATTCTTCATACCCTTGAGGACAGACTGACATCAGAATCTCAGTTTTGACTCAAACTTCCTGACTGAGACAGTAAGCAGGCAGAGTAAATAACAGATAGGGCAGAGTTTCAGAATGACATATCTAACTACTATAAAATATATTAGCCAGATAAGAACTTAATCTCTTTTTCTAGTAAAAAAAAAAATGGTGTAGCAGTCATTTTAGCCCACTCAAAGATACGTAGAATAAAAAAATATATAAAACAAAACAAAAAGAATCCAAGTAACACTCTTTTTATTAGACTAACCAGAGAATGGTTTGAATAGCTTTCGAAGGTAATCCTTCTTCAGATCAGAGATAAGCAAAAGAAGGCAGCTATCAGTATATAGGAATAAAACATCAAAATATTCAAATGACAGTCTTACAGGAAGAGGGAGGTGTGAGTGGGAGACAAAGAATGGTGATATGAAGGTGTCAGAGCAGTAAAAAATTATGTTTTGTAATGCAAGAGAAAACAAATGTCAAAGGGCTAGATTCACTAAGCACGCAGTGCGGGGAAGGGCAAGAGAACGACGATGTGGCGAGCAGGAAGGAGAGATTCAGGGAAGGGCAGGAGAGATTCGGGGAAGATCGAGGCAGAGCAGGGCGGCATGCAGGGTGAGCAGCAGGAAACAGAAGCGGAGCAGAGCAGGGCAGCATGCAGGGCAAGCAGCAGGAGAAAGAAGCAGGGCAGAGCAGGGCGGCATGCGGGGCGAGCAACAGGAGACAGAAGCGGGGGTACAGCAGGGTGGCATTCGGGGCGAGCAGGCAGGAGATATTGCAGAGCAGAGAGCAGGGCTTCCAGTCGGAAAGACATTTTCGAAGGGTCCCCAGCAATCGCTTCTTCAGGTGATCAGCCAGCCCAGTCGGATGTGAAATTTGGTGTTGTGAATCGCTGCCTTCCCTACTTTTGAATGTCCCTCCCCTCATTTGCATGTGCGGATCGGAGGATGGTCGGCAGAGAGGGAAGTGAATCGGGCCGGAGGGGAATTTGGTCACTAAGGGGTCGCAAACCGATCGATTTCCTTTGTGAATCTAGTCCTTAGTGGATGCCCTCTTTGAATCATTTTAAAAACTGACCAACAAAAGCCTACTAAAAGAGAAACCAATAGTCACAGTCTACTCTGTGTTGGGATCAGTTATTCTTTTTATTAGCATGCAAACTAGTACTCTGTAAATTGTATTTGAAGTTTATAGATTGAACTATTATAATTTATAAACAATTTTTAATAAAGTTTTCTAAAAGTACCTTCACATTGAAAAGTTAAGCAGCTACAGCTTTTTCAGGACGTAACAGCAAATTAAGAAGTAGGAGCCTCGGCTCTTATAGCCCCCACTTCTCATCTCTTCCAGAAGTTAGTTTTAAGGCAAATTTTAACTGAATTTTGTTGTTTTAAGTTTTAATTTGTGCATTTTTGTTCTCTAGGAATACCGTATTTTCACTCATATACCGCGCACCCGTGTAAAACGCGCACACGGGTATAGCGCGCGGGAAATTGCAATTTATGTAAAGAAATTTTTATATACCGCACACACTCGTATACCGCGCATGCCGCCCCGACTCTCCTTTCGCCCACCCCGACTCTCCTCTGGCCCGCACCGACTCTCCTCTCCCCCTTGAAGTCCTGTCCCCACCCTGAAAGCCTGATGCCCCCCCCCCCCGACGTCCGATTCACCCCCCCCCCGCAGGACCGCTCGCACCCCCCCCCCCCCAATGTCCGATTCACCCCCCCCCCCCGCAGGACCGCTCGCAACCCCCCCCGACATCCGATTTACCCCGAAGGACCGCTCACACCCCCACAGCCTCCCCACCCCCCCATCATGGAGAAGCTCCTACCATGAAATGCTTCCTCTTCCGGCGGTCCCGGCCCTTCTGTGAGCCCTGCTCTGAAATGCTTTCTCTTCCGGCGGTCCCGGCCCTTCTGTGAGCCCTGCTCTGAAATGCTTTCTCTTCCGGCGGTCCCGGCCCTTCTGTGAGCCCTGCGCCTGCGCTGCTTCCTCTTCCGGCGGTCCCGCCCTTTCTCTGATGTCAGAGAAAGGGCGGGACCGCTGGAAGAGGAAGCAACGCAGGCGCAGGGCTCTCAGAAGGGCCGGGACAGCCGGAAGAGGAAGCATTTCACGGTAGGAGCTTCTCCATGATGGGGGGGGTGGGGAGGCTGTGGGGGTGCGAGCGGTCCTTCGGGGTGAATCGGACGTCGGGGGGGCGGGGTGTGAGCGGTCCTGCGGGGTGAATCGGACGTCGGGGGAGGGGAAACTATGTAAAAAAAAGTTGTAAAACACGCTCACGCGTATAACGTGCAAGGTTATGCACGGTTTGTAAAAATCATGTATAACGCGCGCGTTATATGCGTGAAAATACAGTAGCCTAGATTTCTTTCCTTTGTGATTCGCAAAGAACCATGTGGGTAGCCGTTGAATATAACAATGTCATATAATGTACCTCTATGGACGTCTAGTTTCTAATCTGCGATGCCACTCCTGTGACCTACCTCCATCTCAGCATTTTGAACATGAACCTTCTGTAACATCTCTTCAGCTTCACGTACACGCCGGCTCAACTGTGGTGAGTACTCGGAAGGCATTAGCTCACTGTCATACGAATCCAGAATTGCTCTCATACCATCTCGTTCCTGCCCAAGACAGAAAAATAGGGGTCAAAGCAAGCCTGTCGAGAAGAGAAACATACTCCTATAGCTCACCAACAAACAGTAGCTTTTAATGTTACTATGTTTATTACATTACATTAGAGATTTCTATTCCGCCATTGCTTTGCGGTTCAAGGCGGATTACAAAAGAATTACAAAAAATGTTTTACAGGATGATATCTGGTAATTTCTAGAGGAGATAAAGAGTAGATGAGGTTGCTTTAGGGAATCGGGAAGGTATTGGGAAGTGGGAAGGAGCAAGTAGTATTAAGCCGTTTGCAGGAATTTCTTGAAGAGTAGAGTACAGTCAAACCTCGGTTTGCGAGTAACCCTGTTTGCAAGTGTTTTGCAAGACAAGCAAAACACTCAGCAAATTTTTGACTCGCAATCCGAGTGTTGACTCGATTTGCGAGCACTCCCCTCCCCCAATAACCGGCATCGCTCCCCCCCCCGCTCGCAAAGGCCCCCTCGCTCCAACCGGCACCCCCCCCACCGCGTGAACTGGACCCCCGCCAGTACAACTTAAATTTACCCACCTTCCCGTCTAGCACCAGCACGCAGGCACAGCTCGTGTGCCTAGAAGATCTTCCAGCTTCGGTTCATAGACAAAGCGTGCCTTTGTCCCGGCGCGCTTTTGACCTGACACTTCCAGCTTCTGCCTGCCTGCCTGCCTTGAGCATGCATCTGCGCATGCTCATGGACTTCTATTCTCCCTCTCGCCAATGCATGCTCAAGGCAGGCAGAAGCCGGAGGTGTCAGGTCAAAAGCGCGCCGGGACAAAGGCGCGCTTTGTCTATGAACCAAAGCCGGAAGATCTTCTAGGCACACGAGCTGTGCCTGCGTGCTGGTGCCGGTGCTGGTGCTAGACGGGGAGGTGGGTAAATTTAAGTTGTACTGGCGGGGGGGCCGGATCGCGTGGTGGGGGGTGCCGGTTGGAGCGAGGGGGGGGAAGCGATGCCGTTTATCGGGGGTGGGGGGGTGGGAACGTATCAAAGCAAATTTCCATTATTTCCTATGGGGAAACTCGCTTTGATAAACGAGCATTTTGGATTACGAGCATGCTCCTGGAACGGATTATGCTCGTAATCCAAGGTACCACTGTATTTCTTTTCTGAATGTTTTGTAGTCTGGGGTCATAATTAGTAGATTGGAGATTTGGTGTATTTTAATATTTTATGTTTGTATGGTTGTAATCCGCTATAAGTCTTTTAAATAAAGAAAAAAATTGGAAAATAAATTCCGAGATGAAGATATGAAGGCAAATTAACTGAATGTCCCTCTTCTCTCCACCTGAGGATTCTCTTCTGAACTGAGGCCCCTACCTATGACCTCCTAGGCCTGGTTTATCAGCCCTTTAAAGGGCTGCGTGTCAGGCGGGCCTGCACTATCGAGGGCCACGCCAAAGGGCTCTTCGTGCAGACCAAGCTAAAACCTCTGCCCAATTTCACCTATAAGTAACAGTCCACAAAGCTGTTTAATTGAGGACCAATACATCAGAGGAAGTCGCTCTTCGAACCCACCTTCGAGTTTCAAGGCCCCAACATTTGGAATTGTCTCCCGACCTGCTTACGTCAGACTTCCTCCTATCTTCAATTTAGGAAGGTGCTAAAAACGCATTTGTTTTCATTATAGCCTTGCTATGATTCATAATGTCCACATTGCTAACCTTATTCCTGCAGTGATTCCCAGTTGACATTTGTGGGGTTTAAGAAACAATATGATGTGATACGAATGAAGAGAGTTGGACACTGCAAAACAAATTCCTTATATCAGTCATAATAGCTGTATCACTGGTTGTTCTGCTTGTATTTTAAAATTCTGTATTGTACATCATCTAACAAGAACAGCTGGCACTTTCATTCAACTTTCTTAAAGGCATATGGGGTTTTTTTTTAAACCAAGCAGAGCAAGTTCATGAAATCATACTAAACTAAACCTTAAGTTTATATACCGCATCCTCTCCATAAAGATAGAGCTCGGCACGGTTTACAAGAACTTTAAAATAAGGAAGGGAAAACATAATGAGAATTAGTGGCTATAAAGAGGGCAGCAAGATTTACATTTTTGAGAATAGCCACGTTTTCAGATGCTTACAGAATAATTGGAAGGAGCAGCAGGGTAGGAAGATTATTCCAAAGCTCAGTGAATTTGAAGAAAAGAGATTTCCCCAATTTTCCCGGATAAATGGCGTCTTTTAATGAGGGGAAAGATAGTTTAAGGTTTTGGGTGGATCTGGTAGTGTCAAGTCTTGAAGAATTAGGGGAGGGAGAAAGTGCAGTATAAGCAAAACGGCTGACAATCCTCCAATGACTTCCTATCTATGTACTATCCTTCTGGCACAAATCTGGGTATAAGTTGTCCTTGTTTAGAGAAGATGCCAAACCAACATTTCAGCATCACTTAGGCGAACAAGCTGTCAGCTGCGAAGCTGCAAATCTACAGCTACCAACTTCTGCTGTATCTTTTATATATAAGCATCTTCATACCGAGAGCCAAGACTCCAGCTGGATAATCTGTCTCCAACCAAGCTATTGAAATGCAGTTTGAGACTTTCAGCAGTGCCCAAAACAGCTCCAGCGAGGCTGAGCGCAGTGTGAGCATCCCGAAAGCAGAGGCTCGTCGACGCACACTAAGATTCCAATAGTGCTGGCATCTTTCAGTCAAGACGTGAGCAATGCCATCTACTCTGACAGTATGGCGTTTCAGTGCTATTCAAGGCCAAATGTCCTAAAAAAATATTTCTGATTTTGTCTCTGAGAGAAAATGAATCTGTCCATCTGGTCTCAGATTTCCCCGAAACGTCCCTGCCAAAACAAATATGGATTTTCGTGTATTTATCATATTTAGGACCTGCCACTCCAAACGTTCAAAGGCAACACACAAGAGCTAAACAAATCACAGATTGCTCACAGCGGTGTCCTGTCAATGCCAGCCTGGAGTCCAGAAGCATGCTATCACCATGATATTTTTAATATCAGCCATAACTTCAACAAAGCAAGGAGAGTAGATTAACGATTATAAATCCACCTTGCGCCAGAAGACGTATGAGGAGAGACTGGAAGCCCTAGAGGAAAGGAGAGACAGGGGAGATATGATTCAGACGTTCAAATACTTGAAGGGTATTAACGTAGAACAAAATCTTTTCCAGAGAAAGGAAAATGGTAAAACCAGAGGACATAATTTGAGGTTGAGGGGTGGTAGATTCAGGGGCAATGTTAGGAAATTCTACTTTACGGAGAGCATAGTGGATGCCTGGAATGCGCTCCCGAGAGAGGTGGTGGAGAGTAAAACTGTGACTGAGTTCAAAGAAGCGTGGGATGAACACAGAAGATTTAGAATCAGAAAATAATATTAAAGATTGAACTAGGCCAGTTACTGGGCAGACTTGCACGGTCTGTGTCTGTATATGGCCGTTTGGTGGGGGATGGGCAGGGGAGGGCTTCAATGGCTGGGAGGGTGTAGATGGGCTGGAGTAAGGAACAGAGATTTCGGCAGTTGGAACCCAAGCACAGTACCGGGTAAAGCTTTGGATTCTCGCCCAGAAATAGCTAAAAAGAAAAAATAAATAAAAAATTTTTAAATTGAATCAGGTTGGGCAGACTGGATGGACCATTCGGGTCTTTATCTGCCGTCATCTACTATGTTACTATGTTACTATGTTACACCTGCACTGAAAAATATCTCCATTTCCTTTGGTCTGGAAAGCTCATGAACCTCAATCTGATATTTCTGCAATATTTTCTAAAAGACCAATAAAAGACAAGACTCCTTTTTCTCCACAACCATTAGGATGGTTACAAAGGTATACAGAAGTGAAATTTCAAGCTTTTGATAAGCATATCAAAACATAGACACATTCACAGCACAAACACATTTTCCAATCATTTATAATACCTCAAAATAACATAAAACCTCTCTCTTGCTAGAACAGATTGCCTAAGTCAGTAAGTCAAGCTCCATCTCTGGCAGTATTCAAATCCAGGCTAGAGAATGACACCGGGAAAAAATCAGTCCCCGTCAATGCCCCGTCACCGGACCACCGTCCCCTTCACCGCCCCATCCCCGTAGCATCCACCCTTCCCTCTCGCCATCTCATTGCCCTTCGGCGCCCCTCGGGCGCTCCGTGCACCTCCCTCCCCCTTACCTTCGTGGCGCGTTTTAAGGTTTGAGTAGTTTGTTGAAAGCCGCCGGAGTGTTCGTGCAATCGCGTGTGCGTATGGGCGGAAGCTTCTCCTCTGACGCAACCGGAAGTTGTGTCAAAGGAGAAGCTTCTGCCCACGCACGCAACTGCACGTACGCTCTGGCGGCTTTCAACAAGTCTCAAATCTTAAAACGCATCGTGAAGGTGAGGGAGATAGATAGATTCGGGTAGGAAGGAGGGAGGGGGCCGCGCGCGTTTCCTCCCTTAACTGCGGGGACAAGGCCATTCACCTCTCCACGGGGTGGTGGATGGCCTTGTCCCCGTACCTTTCCACCGTTTTGGCGGGTTACCCGCGTCATTCTCTAATCTAGGCTAAAAGTCCACTTTTTCAATGCTGTTTTAACTCCTAACCCCCACTTGCTGGTGAAATACCCATGCCTGAGAAACTCCCTAACTACCTGTCTTTTTGATTAGATTGTAAGCTCTACTGGGCATGGACTGTCTCTTGAATGTTTTAATGTACAGCGCTACAGAAATTAAAAGTAGTAGTAATAGTAATTTAGTGAATACCAGTGGATCAAATAAAGAGAGGGAGGGGGAGAGGAAGTGCAGAGTGTGCCCAAGAGTGGTTCTGTGTTTTTTCTATGTAATGAAAAAAAAGCAAAATGACAGCAGCACAGCAGAGGGAGCAAGTGGCAATGCCACAATCAAGATAGACAGGCTGATGTCATAAGATACACTAAGCTTTGAATGTCTTTTTACTCACACTTTTTATGCATTAAAATTTTACTCATGATTTAATAAGGTTTTTAACTCCCTAAAAAAGTGCATTACAATTCTATTTAAATGAAAGGATTATCTATTGCTCTTCAATGCAGGGAAGGTAAACCAGTGAGCTGGAGGGTTAACTCTCTTCCTTTTTTTTTTTTTTTTTAAATGCTGGAAATTTAACTTCTAGCCTAGAGGTGAAATTAATTTAATGCACATTTCAGGGGCTAATGTTACCTCCCTGGACCTATAGTTTCTGAGAACCCAGATTTGGGGACAAAACTGGTACAGCACCAAAGCTCAATGGTCTATTTTACTCATATTTTTTTTGCCTCTCTTGATAAACTTTCAACAGGTCATCTAAAGCAGTGATTTTCAACCTTTTTACACCTATGGACCGGCAGAAATAAAAGAATTATTCTGTGGACTGGCATCAGTCCATGGACTGGCGGTTGAAGAACACTGGGCTAAGTTGTGGGCAAGACCCCGCCCATCTCTACCCAATCTCCACCCCAGACCCCGCCCCCATAATAGTACTAATTGCACCTTGCACGTCCCATGCCTCATCTGGAAGCCTTCTCTCTGACGTTCCTTCCCTCTGACGTTGCAACGTCAGAGAGAAGGCTTCCGGTTCAGGTGCAGGATGCCCTTAGGAGCCGCTGCCTGTGGCTTTGTGCACTGAATCAGTTAGGAAGAGGGAGCTGGCTCGAAGATAACGCCGCATCGATCGCACCGTGGACCAGCAGTTGAAGAACACTGTTTTGGGCCTGATGCACGTGCTGGCCCTGTGGACCGGCAGGAAATTTCTGTGGACCGGCACTGATCCATGGATCGGTGGTTGAAGAACACTGCTATAGACAATGCAAATAGCCAGCAGTGCATAAGGTAAAGAACAACTTTCTTTTCCTTACAGGTCTGTTATATCAAGTACACACAGAGAAACCACATAAATGAAAATGCAAACCCAGCTCTTTCCAAGGAAAAATGGTACATAACCTGACCCAGGGCACAAGATACAATAGCAAAGTAATCACTCTCGTCACAACTGTAGAGTCTCATGTTCAAATTTATAGGTGGCCTGATTGAAATGTATGGATTTGACCCCAGGCTGTTCTTCATGTAACCTCTAACAATAGTTTCACTTGTTCTTCTGCTGTTATTAGAATTACAGCTTACAACAGGCAGAAAAGGGGATGAATTAGCACAAATGTGAAACTTGTGTGCAATGGTGCCAATAATCATAGCTTCAACCATGTCTTGCAATGTCTTCAGCACGCATCACTAACGAATGCCAAATAAATAAAATAACTAAGGCTGGTACTGGACAGACTTGCTCGATCTGTGTCCCCTATATCAGTGGTTCTCAAGGCGCGGTACGTGTACCCTTGGGGGTACGCGGCCTGGCCGCTGCCATGGATCCTTCCCTGCCTCCCTCCGGGGATCTCTGCCTGTCCCCCCGCTGTAGCAACTGCCGCCGGGGATCCTTCCATGCCTCCTTGTTTGCCAGCCCGCTGCACCACCCACTACCCCCAAAGCCAACGCTGCCACCAAGCCGGAGCCCAGACACAGAGAAAAGAGGGAGATCCCTCCTTGAATCATGAAAGGCAAAGAAACAAAGAAGGTGACTGGTTCTTGCGCAATCTCCTTTATAGGATAATATAACATTGTAGACAAAAAGTGTGGTTGTTTGATGTGAAATGAAGTTCAAAATGTCCATCTTCTAACACACATGGAGTGGTTGAAGGCAAGGCTGCGAACCTCTAAGGAAAGGATCACAGCCTTGCCTTCAGCCACTCATGTGTGTTATACGGTGGACATTTTGAACTTCATTTCACATCAGACAACCACTTTTTTGTCTAAAGGCGTACAAATAAAAGTCGTTTTAAAGACTACAAGAGAAGTGTCACACATTTGCGCATCTCCTCAGTTCACAGAATCAGACTCCTGAGACAGGCCTTTTTAGGCCGAAACATAATCGTGTCGTCAGTGTTATATTATCCAATAAAGGAGATCAAGCACCAACCAGTCACCTTCTTTGTTTGTTTCTTTAACAAGTCGGAGCTGACATGCTTCATCCCCCACCCCATACACATCCCCAGCAGCAACTCCGCGCAGGGACAGGCCACAGCGCATGCAGCGACTCACAAGCTGCACACGGCCGGCCCACAAGCCTTCCCTCCGAAGTCAATTCTGATATCAGAGAGAAGGTTCCGGGCAGGCCAATCGCTACCTGGCTGGCCCTGAACCTTCTCTCTGACATCAGAATTGACGTCAGGGGGAAGGCTTGGAGCCGGTTGCGTGTAGTGTGTGAGTCGCTGCACACACCGTCATGGCCCATCCTTGCACGGAGTTGCTGTGGGGGGGTTGGAACATGTCATCTCCGGCTTGGTGGTAGGGCGGCTTCAGGGGTAGAGGGTGATGCAGCAGGCAGGGCAAATAGGGAGGCATCCCCGGCGGTAGCTTAAGCTTCTGCGGGGGGCAGGCAGGTATCCCCGACAGCACCTGTGGCTTCTGTGGATGGGTTGGCTTCGGGGGAGGGGGAGCACGAACTCGACATATGGGGACACTAACTTGGGACATAGGAGGGAGGGAATGGAAAGGGAGAATTGATGGGTATGAGTGTGTGAGTGAGAGATGGTGCAGATGGGGAAAGGAAGAAAGGAAAATTGGGCATAGAGAGAGAGCAGTGAGGTAGAGATACATGAGGAATAGAAGGATGAAAGGGAGAAATGTTGGATATGGTGGTGGAGAGGGCAGATTGAAGGGGATGCAAGGGCAAGGAATGTTGGACATAGTGATAGAGGGAGAAATGTGGCATTGTGCTGGAGCGGTGATAGAAGGAGAAATGGGCATGGGGCTGGTGGGCAGTGGTGAAAAATGTTGCACATGATACGGGGGATGAGAGAAGGAGAAATGTTGGATGTGGCAGTAGAGGGGGTGGGAGAGAGGCCTGGATCTCTCAAGACAGATAGACAGTGAGAGTGAGAGAGAGAAAGAGAAAGGGAGACATATTGCCAATAGGGGTGGAGGAGAAAGGAAGAAAAGTTGGAATCATGGAGGGACAAAGAGAAAGAGATGTTGGGGGAGGAAGGGAATTAGGGGGGGGGGACTGGAGGAGAGGAAGCATGCAGGAGGCAGAAAGAAAGAAATATTGGAAATGCAACCAGAGACTACTGGAATCACCAGACAACAAAGGTAGGAAAAATAATTTTATTTTCAGTTTCGTAAATAAAATGTCAGATTATTGAATTTATATCTGCTGTCTATATTTTGCTCTATATTTGTCTATTTTTCCATAGTTATTACTGATTGAATATTTTAGTTATCTGCCTTGACCTCTTTGAAAAAAAACCCCCAAATATAAATGATAATTAACAGTTTATGTGCATACAATTTGCTTTATGTTTTTTAAATTTTGTGGTTACCATTATGTATTAATAAGATTATTTTGTGTGTATTTGAAAAATGGATGGAAGAAATTGCATTACAATTAGTACTATTGTTATGGGGTGCAGTCAGGGGCGGAGCTTGGAGCGAGGGTCCTCGGTTGGTATTGGTTAGGCTTAGGGGGTTCTTGGCTTGAAGAACTTGAGAAGCACTGCCATAATATGGCAATTCGGTTGAGGATGAACTGGAGAGGGCTTCAACAGAAACTCTAGTCATTTGGAACGTGAGGACAGTGCTGGGCAAACTTTTACAGTCTGTGAGCCAGAAATATCAAAATGTTTGGATAGGCTGGAGCGGGCTTCAATGGCATCTCCAGTAGTTGGAACCTAAGGATAGCGCTGGGCACACTTCTATGGTCTATGGCACAGAAATGCCAATGAAGGACAATTTAATTGTGTGCTGGACAGACTGGATAGACCATTTAGGTCCTAATTTGCTGTCATTTACTGTTATTATACGAGAGATCTTCATAAAGTTTCTGCACTTTTATTTTTTAAATACTATTTATTAAATATCTCAAAAGCAAATTACAGCACCACCTGCAGGGTGAGCTTGACATGACATTCGACAACACGCCCTCTTACCACTTCTCCCGCCACAACCATTTCCCCGTGTACAATATGAATGTGCAGAAACTTTTTGAAGAACTCTAGTATTACAGATATATACAAAAGCATAGTCCAAGAATGATAGATAAGTTTCATAAGTTTCATTTTATATACAAGAATCTTATTTCTTCATTCCCAAACCATTGTTACCCCCTTTTTAGCTAAAAGGACTGCCTTCAACCTATCAAGCAACTTTTATTTATTTATTCAGTTTTCTGTACCATTCTCCCAGGGGAGCTCAAAACAGTTTACATAAATTTGTTCCGATACTCAAGCATTTTTCCCTGTCTGTCCTGGCAGGCTCGCAATCTATCTAATGTACCTGAGGCAATGGGGGGATCACAAGGAGCAGCATGGGTCTGAACCCGCGACCTAAGGGTGTCGAGGCTGTAGCTATAACCCGTGTCACACTTTCAGATAAAAGTGTGGTAGGAGATAGCATGGCAAGCATTATCAGACAGATATGGTAGACATAGTTCAAGTTAAAAACGGTCTGCAGTTTGTTAAGTGCTAACCAGGGGGATGGGAGGGAGGAATGGAATGCTGCTGAACAGAGGGATAGGAGGGATGGAAAGCTGCTGTACATAGGGGGAGAGAGGTGAAAGGAAGAATTGGGCATGGGGTGGAGAAGATGAAGGGAGGGATGCAACAGAAAGGGGTGAGAGAGGGAAATTTGCATATGGTGGAGGGGAGGGAAATATGCATGGAGAAGAGAGAGAAAAATGTTGGACTATAGAGTGGAGGGCACGGAGAGATGGAGCATGGGGAGAGAGAACAAAATGTTGTACATGATAATGGAGGGGAGGAAGGGAGAGATACTGCATAGAGAATAGAAAGGTTTGACCCAGGGAACAAGGTAGGGAGAGGGAGAGAGAGATGACAGTGGGAAAGAAACAGAAATGTTGGATATGGCAGTGGAAAGGAAGGTACAGAGATGGAAGGTGAGCACACAGAAAGAAGAAAACATCAAATGAGCAGGAGACACTGGTGAGCGAGTTAACAGAAGACAAACAGCCTGGGACCAACATGATTTGAATAATAAAATGACCAGACAACAAAAGGTAGGAAAAATAATTTTATTTTCTGTTTTGTGATTAAATATGTCAGATTTGAAATGTGTATCCTGCCAGAGCTTGTGATAGACAGCAAGTGTGAGCTAGGACCTAAAAGATAGGAAAAGTCTTTTTTTGTTTTGTTTACGCCATAGTTGGAGAGGCTACAAAATAAACCTAAATAAACTAACCCAAGTGGTAGAAATAATCCAGTACTATAATAGAGAAAATCCCACTTAATTCGAGAAGTGTATTTCCTTGATAGTTTTTAGGTTTTTTACTATACGGGAAAAGGCCTCAGAGATGGATGACTGAAAAAAGTGATTTAACCGTCATTTAAATTTCACACTTAGCTTAGCACAGAAAAGAGTTGACAGGACAACACAGTGTAGAATTTTGAAATGCCTAGAACTCGGCCCTGAAGCAGTGGTTGCAGATATTCCCACGAAACGTTGGCCGCGTTGGCCTCTTTGAAGTGGCATTTCCTGAGATCAAACACTGTGCTAAGCTAAGTGTGAAATTTAAATGACGGTTAAATCACTTTTTTCAGTCAAATAAGAGTTGTGCATGCATAAGTGTGGTAGTACGAAGCTATCTAATGAATATAGAAGGTGATAAGAAGAAGAAAAAATTTTAAAAAAATATATACACTTTTAGAAGTTAAGATTTTATGGTAAAATAACATTTAAATATTAAACACTTATTTAATGTGACCGGGTTTTTGGTGTCCGATGATTGGAGCAAGGAGCGTGGCAACTAAGCTGATCAATCCAGTCGATGACTGTGCGTAGGCTCCATCTCTGAGGCCTTTTCCCGTATAGTAAAAAACCTAAAAACTATCAAGGAAATGCACTTCTCAAATTAAGTGGGATTTTCTCTATTATAGTACAAAATAAACCTGCCAGGTTGTTTGAAAAAAAAAAAACAAAAACGCCCGATTGGGCAGGAAAAGTGAATCGAATCAAATCGAAAAATCAATTCAATAGGCCTAATCAAACCGACTCGGAATTTTTTTTCCCCTGAATCGGCCAGCACTAACATGGAGGAAGCCAATGTTTGCTACCAATTTGGGTACCAATTTTGGATACAGGCCTACCAACGTTGGTACTACATTTGATCTGGATTGGCCACTGTTGGACTAGATGGACCACTGGTCTGACTCAGTATGATTATTCTGTTGTTCTTTGATAGTAGGAAGAGAGGAACAGAGACAAAGTCAACATCGGTCATTGCCTTTGCAAGAAGTGAGACAGAAAACAGAGTAGAGCAGCAGAGAAAATGGAGAAAAGAAATCAATTCCAGTCATCTACATTGCTTTTACTGCTATCGATGAAGCTTATTTGCTAAGCTACAGCTACACATGCGCACTACACATATACCATCAGCTCTTTTGAGAGAATCAGCCAGTGACTTTCTAATTAGTTACAAAAAAAACCACCCCCAAATCAATGAGAAACAAATTAAAGTTACAAATCTAAGTGAAGCAAGGCCCAATCCCTAGTGAAAATTTTTCCTGGGGTAAAGTTTATCTCGTGTCATATTTTATTGAAATCCTATATCTTTCTATTGACTTTTATAGTTTCCAGCTAGATGCCAGAGTTATCATTATTAGAGCCTCAATGTTGCTCTAAGGGCTGAGAAGATTTTTTTTTTCTTTTATAAACAAGCTGTAATTGTCTGCTTTATTGATCCATAAATCTTAGAACTGCCGCCTTTCACCAAAGCTCTCTTCTAGTCATGCTTCGGCTCTATCTACCAAGAAAGGGGTAGAGGGAATAACATGAAGGGAAAAAAAAGAAAAAGATATTTTTGTCATTAGCAGTAAAAGCGCAACGTTTAATGTGTGCCTTTGATAACTGCTTTTTAATGACAGATTCTAGTCACAGTAAAAATTTGGTTCATTTCCACATGAACGGACTTCACCCATTAATCCCAAAACAAACACAAATACACACAGCTTGCTTCAGTGTTGATTAAATTCTAAAAGACTGCTTTAGAAAGACCAGTTGTAATTATGTTCTCTGCTCTCTGCTTTTTCAATGGGGTGTCTGTGTTGTGTTGTGTTTTCTGTACACAAATACTTTTTAAAAAAAACCTGCCCCCTGTTTAACATTTACCAAAGGAGAATTGTAATAGACTACAAGTAAAAACATAGAAACATAGAATATGACGGCAGAAAAAGGCTATAGCCCATCGAGTCTGCCCACTCTAATGACCCACCCCCCTGACTTTACTCCCTTAGAGATCCCACGTGAATGTCCCATTTTCTCTTAAAATCTGACATGCTGCTGGCCTCAATCACCTGCAGAGGTAGACTGTTCCAATGATCGACCACCCTTTCTGTGAAGAAGTATTTCCTGTAAACACCTCGAAATTTCCCTCCCCTGATTTTCAGCGGATGCCCTCTGGTGGTCGAAGGACCTATAGGACAGAAGATATCATCTTCCACCTCGATACGGCCCGTGACATATTTGAACGTCTCAATCATGTCCCCCCTCTCTCTTCGTTCCTCTAGTGATTTATTTAGCCTTTCTTCATACGTGAGATCCCTGAGCCCCGACACCATCCTGGTGGTACTGCTTACGAAGAATCAACTGGCTTTCTCTCATTAAGCTCAGATGCCAATCTTAACCAATGACAAGGAACAAAAGGAAAAAAAAAAACATTTGAAAACACAACTGCAAACTTTAAAAGAAAAATCGCAAAAGCCTTCAAAATGCATCCTTTGTATCACTCTTTCCCTATTCTCCAAGGCTTATTTTTTTTAATTAAATATCACTTTGGCATGGTGCATAATAAAATGAAGATAAAAGGAAGTTGCTTTCATACCAGCAAAAATTAAAATAGCAATTTATTTTTTCCTCGTACATACTCCAAAAGAATAATGTTGAAGCAGTAAACAATCTCCTCAACTCATAAGAACAGTCTTATTGGGTCAGAACAATGGTCCATCAAGCCCAGTAGCCTGTTCTCATGGTAGCCAATCCAGGTCACTAGTACCAGGCCAAATCCCAAGGAGTAGTAACATTCCATGCTACTGATCCAGGGCAAGCAGTGACTTCCCCCATGTCTGTCTCAACAGCAGACCTTTCCTCTAGGAACTTGTCCAAACCTTTTTTAAAACCAGCTACATTAACCGCTCTTACCACATCCTCTTGCAACGTGTTCTAGAGCTTAACTATTCTGAGTAAAAAAATATTTCCTCCTTTTGGTTTTAAAATATTACTCTGTAACTTCATTGAGTGTCCCCTAGGCTATGTAATTTTTGACAGAGTGAAAAATCGATCCACTTGTACCCGTTCTACACCACTCAGGATTTTGTAGACTTCAGTCATATCTTCCCTTAGCCATCTCTTTTCCAAGCTGAAGAGCCCTAACCTCTTTAGTCTTTCCTCACACGAAAAGAGTTCCATTCCCTTAATCATCTTGGTTGCCCTTCTTTGAACCTTTTCTATACCTTTTTTGAGATAAGGAGACCAGAACTGAATGCAATACTCTTCTACATTTTTGCTAGAGGGCTGAAGTCCGTCCGTAGACATGAATGATAGCTGAGGTAGGAGTTACCCTTTCTATTTGGTTTCTTTGTTGGACTTTCCTATAACATAAGCCTCTCCTTTCTATCCCCTTCAAGCTATGCAGATTGATTATATTTATTGTATGTTACTTCCTGTGTCATGCCACTTAGTAATTCCTTCGAGTGCTATGCACCAGATACCTTATGAACCTCTCCCCTTGACATCACACTCTTCAGTTAATTCTGGTGCTTTATTAGCAGCAATGGTTAACCATAGCAAAGACCAGTCATGGAAAATATCCAGAATGACTCATTAAACACATATTCATAGAGCAGAACTGAACGATCCTTTTAGCCCAAAGACTTTATTGCGGTTAGGGCCCGAACAGGTTGGAAAAGGCTGTTCTCCCTGGAGGTCCAATGGCTGACCACAATCATCCCTTCTGGATGAAGTCAAAGACTCACCACTAGAGGATCAAATTAAAATCCTCCAGAGACTGTAATTTGCAGACCTCTACCATTAAGACTGTCTCAATACCAACTTAATACGAAAGATGATGTCATAACATTAAGGAATTGCTCAATTCCTGAGCGTGAAATATGATTTTTATAAAGTTTACGGCACAAGAAAGAAACAAGGATGAAAATAACCCAAACACAATCATGTTTTGCCATGTGAAAAAGGTCTTTTTCACAATCAGTTATGTAAATGAAAGGATTAAAAATAATTTAAGCCACACCAAAACTGAACATTGCTCTTAAACTGGTTAACTATGTTCTCATTTCTTTCTGTTTTGACAGAACTGCAATTTCCAAACCAAGCCATTTGAGCCACTAGTTGAACGGTGCTCCTCATTGCCCCAACATTTAGCAGATGATCTTGTTGAATTACCGTAAACCGCTACGTACCTGAGTTTTCAGTACATTTTAAGCTAGTACATGATTGACCAACATATGAGCTATTTATTTTAGGCTAATGCCTACTGTGAATCCCAAAGCAAACCTATCATGAAAGAGCCTCAAAACTAGATGTGAAAGAGAAAAGATTGTTCAATATTAGCCCCTGGCAGTACTCCAGGTGAGGGTGCACCATGGGCCGGGTTATCATGCCGCTGTACCGGGCCATGGTGCACTCTCACCTGGAGTACTGCATCCAGCACTGGTCGCCGTACATGAAGAAGGACACGGTACTACTCGAAAGGGTCCAGAGAAGAGCGACTAAGATGGTTAAGGGGTTGGAGGAGTTGCCGTACAGTGAGAGATTAGAGAAACTGGGCCTTTTCTCCCTCGAGCAGAGGAGATTGAGAGGGGACATGATCGAAACATTCAAGGGACTGAAGGGAATAGACTTGGTAGATAAGGACAGGTTGTTCACCCTCTCCAAGGTAAGGAGAATGAGAGGGCACTCTTTAAAGTTGAAAGGGGATAGATTCCGTACAAACGTAAGGAAGTTCTTCACCCAGAGAGTGGTGGAAAACTGGAACGCTCTTCCGGAATCTGTTATAGGGGAAAACATCCTCCCGGGTTTCAAGACAAAATTGGACAAGTTCCTGCTAAACTGGAATGTATGCAGGTGAGGCTGGACACATTTAGAGCACCAGTCTTTGACTTGAGGGTCGCCGCGTGAGCGGAGTGCTGGGCAGGATGGACCACTGGTCTGACCCAACAGCGGCAAGTCTTATGTATTTAATTTGCCACCCCACATCATGTTAATGACATAGAAACCTAATAATCAGTCTTAAGGCAGGGGTGGGAATCTCTAGCTCAGAGAAAGATTGCCGTCCTTCTTATCATGCTGCTTACTCTTCTCCCTCTTTCTGGAAACATAATTGAGGTGGGAGTGCTTCCTTTGTTTTCGTCACCCACTCCAGCATCCACTTAACACCTTCAGTCATTATATCTCCTCCTCCCATGGCTTGCAGAGTCAAAGCACCACTTACTGGTACTTCCTCGTCTGGTTCTCCCTCCCTCTTGTATCATTCACCACTGCCCCATCTTGCCACCTCCATTGACATTCGCTACTCTGACCTGGAAGTTAAAAAGACTGTTAGAGTTCTAGTTTGGATATAGTGGTGACTGAGGTGGCAGTCTCTGCTGCAGTCAGACAACCAATGAGCACTGCAGCAGGTGATACCCTCCCCTCCCTTAATCCGCTTATATTTGATTTGGGGCTGCTGAAGGCCAGAGTCACCCCAAGATCAGAGGCTAAGCAAACTTTTTTTTAATGGTAAATCTGTTTTATTAAAGAGAAAGAACCAATGAATGATACAAAGCATGAAAAATAACATTTTCAACATTCAACAAGGATATATATCCTCCCCCCCAGGTTGCTTAAGGCCCCTCCTATGGGTGGGGCCTTAGGCGTCCGGGCCAATCAGAGCCTTAGGCTCCTCGCCGATGAATCTGGGGAAGGACTTAAGGCATTAATTGGCTCAGACGCATAAGGCCCCTCCCAATTAGAGCCTCAGGCTCTTCCCCAGTGCATCACAGGATGCATTGGGGAGGGGAAGGCCCATTTTGAAGAGGCAGGCCAGCTGGCCAGAGGGAGTATGCATCCCTCCAGTCAGTCATCTAAATCAAGGTAAGGGGGAGAGGATGCCAGTCATCAGAGGCACATGGGGTGGGGGTGTTACATGGCAGCGGGAGAGAATGAGCATCTCTCCTGCTGCTGGGGGAGGGTTATTTGCAGCATGAGAGAATGGGGGGGGAGGAGTTGGTTGGTGTGGGATAGAGTGGCCGCTGCAGTGGGGGTGTTCTTTGCGGCATGAGAGAATGGGCATCTCTCCCGCTGCCGGGATTTTAAACAGTGCTGTCACTGTACCGGCACCCCCGAACCAGTCACAGATTTTTGTTGCCAAAAGCCGACACCGCTCTTGGAGAATAGCTCAGCGATTTTTAAGAATCCACCAGAGTGCTCATTTCAATCTTGAACAGCCCATTTGCATGGCAGTGTTGGAGTCTGCTAGAAAGCTCACTAAATGCTAAGATAAGCCATTTTGATAATCCACTGCTAAAATGTGTGCAGACTAAACCATCGGAAACCAGTTTAGCAACCGCGTTAAAGTTTTGAGAATCTGGCCCTAAGTACCATGGTATAAAACAGAAGAAGCTATCAGATCGGGATGGTGCAAAACATTATACAAGGGGGAGGGGACTCTTCTTAATACAGCCTTTGGGTGAAACATGTCGGAGAACTGACAGGTCCCTTCCTGATATTAACTGCAAAACAAAGATAAGTTCAGGTTTGAAAGAAAAAGTTTCATTGTTTGCACGGAGCACTTTATATACACAAAACCAGTGTGGATCTGATGACGAGGCCAGTGCCGAACAAGTACTTAGCCACTGAAAACACTTGGCTATTACTGGCACTTCTGAAGATCCTGAAGAAAATATAAAAAGTAAATGTTATGTGACAATTATAGGCGATACTGTCCAGGATAAGTGTGATAAGTATTAATGACAGTGTCAAAAATTTGGCTGCAGAAAAACACTAATGGCATAAAACAGGACATGCAGCATTTAGGGCTCCTTTTACAAAGGTGTGCTAGCGTTTTTAGTGCACACACAGGATTAGCACACGCTAGCCAAAAAATTACCGCTTGCTTAAAAGGAGGCAGTCGCGGCTAGCGCGTACGGCATTTTAGTGCGCGCTAAAACCGCTAGCGCGCTTTTGTAAAAGGAGCCCTTAGTGTGCGAAAAGCTTTAATAAAAGAGCCCATAAATTAATTGGCAGTCAGTATGGTATTAGCGTTAAGGGTTGCCTTTTATCTGAAATTAGCTTCAGTTTAAAATAAAAAAGCAAAAACTAAAGCAAGTCTAAAGTAGAGAGTTGCGCGGGGACAGAAATCCCACCCGTCCCCGCCAAAGTCCCACCCGTCTCCACCCGTCCCCGTGAGGAATCCCTCCATCCCCACCCGTCCCCGCGAGGAATCCCCTCTATCCCCACCCGAACCCGCAAGGAATCCCTTCTGTCCCCGCCCGTCCCTATAAACTTCAGAAATAGTTATTTCATTTAATTATGCTACTGCATTAAAGGCTCTGGTAGAAACCCATTTACAAATAAGCAAAAAGACTTTATTAATTTGGAAATATTAATTGGGAAGAATACATACTTTGTAAACGGGTTTCTACCAGAGCCTCTAATATTTATAAATTTTATCAACACAACTAATATACTGCTTTATCCTGAAGCAAATTTAAAAAAAATATATATAATTTTTTTCCTACCTTTGTTGCCTGGTTTCTGCTTTCCTCATGTTCTCATTCAATTCCTTCCATCCACTATCTCTCTTCTCTCTGCGTCTTCCATTTGCTCTGTTACTGTGCCTCTCCCTTTCTCCCCCCTTCCAAATTGGTCTGGCACCCATCTTCTTCCCTCCGCTCCCCCCATAGTCTGGCATCTCTGTCTTCTTCCCTGCCAGCGTCTTCTCCCCACTCTCTCTTCCCCATTTCCTTTCAGCGTCCTTCTCTCCCCCCATCTTCCCCATGTCCTGTCAGCGTCCTTCTCCCCCTCTGTCTTCCACATGTGCTTTCAATGTCCTTCTCCCCCTCTGTCTTCCACATGTCCTTTCAGCGTCCTTCTCCCCCTCGTCTTCCCCATGTCCTTTCAGCATCCTTCTCCCTCCCGTCTTCCCCATGTCCTTTCAGCGTCCTTCTCCCCCTCTGTCTTCCCCATGTCCTTTCAGCATCCTTCTCCCCCCATCTTCCCTATGTCTTTTCAGCATCCTTCTCCCCCCCCCGTCTTCCCTTGTCCTTTCAGCGTCCTTCTCCACCCCTTTGTCTTCCCCAGTGCTTTCAGCGTCCTTCTCTCCCCTCAGTTTTACCCATTTCCCTTAAGCGTCTTTTCCTCTCCATTCCACCTTTCCTCCCTTTCTCTCTCCCTGCCCCTTACCTTCGTGGCGCTTCCCCGCCCGACCGACAACAGAACAGGCCCGGTCCGACAAACCTCCCTGCCCTGTAGCCGCGAATCTAAATTACCTTCTTACAGCAGCTGGAGTATTGAAGCTGCTATAAGAAGGTAATTTAGATTCGTGGCTACAGGGCAGGGAGGTTTGTCGGACCGGGCCTGTTGTCGGTCGGTCGGGGGAAGCGCCACAAAGGCAAAGGGTCCTGGCCGGCTGTGCACCCCCTCTAAGGCTGCACCCGGGGCGGACCGCCCTGGCTGCACCCGGGGCGGACCGCCCTCCCCGCCCCCTCTCCTTGGTACGCCATGCCTTTCCCTACCTGCCCTGCCGCAGCACACAGCTGACCGGAAGTCTTCCCAATGTCAGC
This sequence comes from Geotrypetes seraphini, assembly GCF_902459505.1. Lineage (NCBI taxonomy): Eukaryota > Metazoa > Chordata > Amphibia > Gymnophiona > Dermophiidae > Geotrypetes > Geotrypetes seraphini. The sequence goes on along the minus strand of NC_047094.1, from coordinate 17,224,037 downwards.
GCTGACGTCGGAGGAAGGGAGGGCTTTGCTTAAGCCCTCCCTCCGACGTCAGCGCTGACATCGTGAAAAACTTCCGATCGGCTGTGTGCTGCGGCAGGGCAGGTAGGGAGAAGACAAGCCTCGCGAGTATATCCAACCCCGCAGGAACCCCGCGACCCTAGGGGGCGTCCCCACGGGATCCCCGTGACCCAAAGGGGGAACCCGCGGGATTCCCGTCGTCCCCGTTCCCGTGCAGCTCTCTAGTCTAAAGATGGACTCTCCTTTGCATTTCCCCTCTCTTTTTCAGCATCCTGCATGCAATAAAACAGGTTGGCAGCCTCTGCTGGAACAGTGACCCTTGCATATAATGCATATTTATTAGTATTTATATGTGTGTTCTGCTCCGATAATAATGACTTCATTATGGGACAGCAACAGAAATCTTTTTGACAAACAGACCTCTGCTCTGGAATATGCAATGAGATCCTATTTTAAGTACCGTCAACCTTTTGCACTCCATTCTATGAAAAACACAGCATATACATACCAGAAAGCACTTCTGAAAACAATGAAAACTCTTATGTTGAGAACTGCTAGACACTCCTCTCCATTCTCCCTCTCAAGTCAAGAACGTAAATAAATAAGCTTACAAATTAATTGGCAGTAATGATCATCACTTCTTTGAAAACGATTAGGACCACGCAGCGTAAAAATTGACATCGGAGCTTCTTTCCATTTTGCTCACTTTCGAATTACTGCACCGCGTGCTAACATGAAATCACATATTTCACGTTTCCAAATGCTTACTGAGCACAACGTGCACACTCGTGACCATTCAAATTTGGGTGTATACAAGTTGTGGAGTAGCGCCAGTTGTTTGCCTAACTTAATTAATAAATCAGAGGTCAATTGGCTAGCATGCACTTACCACAGCTTAAAATGGCTTATTATGAAACACATTCAGGCTTCTTGCAGTAACTTTCAAATTGGTGCCATCTAAAGTTTTGTTGGAGGGGGCATCTCAGGAGGCAGAGAGTAGGTGTTCCTGTCCTAATCAGCATGTCTGCAATACCACATGCTAACTGGAGAGGGCAGGATAATCACATGAGCTCTTAGGACCTGATTCTATAAATGGTGCCTGTTAGGGCGCTGCTCTGCACAGTTGTCAATCAACCGCTAAGCGTCCTTTATAAAATCATGCCTAGCAGCAACTAAGCGGACTTAGGTGTCGCTGGGTGTCAAAGAGGTAGGCACTAGAGAGTTGGACGGGGACAGAAATCTCACCCATCCGCGCCCGTCCCTGCCAGGATCCTCTCTGTCCCCACCCATCCCCATCAGGATCTTCTCCGTCCTCGCCAGGATCCTCTCCTTCCCCACCCGTCCCCGCCAGGATCCTCTCCATCCCCACCCGTCCCCGCCAGGATCCTCTCCGTCCCCGTCAGGATCCTCTCCGTCCCCACCCATCTCCGCAAGGAATTACCTCCATCCCCGCCCGTCCCCATAAAAAGCAGGAATTGCTTCTAACAGGATCATCAATTCCACAGTTTATTTTATGTTTGTGCTGCTGTTTTCCTTGTGGAATCTCTTTGGTGGAACCCTTTTTTGTTTTCTGTTCAGGTAATTAACTCATAAACCCCCTCTTTTACTAAGGCTGATTTGTCCATTATATTATATGGATGAACCCTGCTTCCAAAGCCTTCCATCCCCGTGGGAGTCACATTGGCTAGATGGGGGTCCCTGTGAGAGTCCCGTGGGCCAGAGGGGGGTCCCCGTGGGAGCCCCATGAGTTAGGGTGGATTCCCGTGGGACCCGCGGGATTCCCGCGATCCCCATTCCCGTGCAGACCTCTAGTAGGCACTGGTACATTAGGCCAGGTTTTACTTGCCTAATTTTCTAATGCCTATCTCAAACATCTGGCGACATCTAAATCAATCATGCCTATTCGCCGCACCTAATCACGCCTACTTAGGTGGCCCTAGGTACCGCGTGGATATACACCACGCCATTTAAAACCAATACAAAAACAATTAAATTCCATTCAGAACTAAGTTGGGTGTTGCTAGGCATCTATGATTTGGGTGTGTAACCTAGGCGCTGTTTTTCAGCCCCTTACCGCCGACATAATAGGTGTCACGCTGTAACTCTTTTTAATAACTATACGCTGATGGTAACATTAATGCATGAGCATTAATAGAAAATGCAGAAATTGGCCATTTTCCAGCTGCAATCAAAATGACCTTAGATTTCAGATAAAACCCAAGTAAGGGCATTCTAAGGCCACTTTTTACTGCAGCTTAGATTATAAGAACATAAAAATTGCCATCTCCTGATAAGACCCTGGGTCCGGTGATCCGCACACGTGGTGTACCCTGGCATAGTTTTAGTCCCCATATCACTGTATCCTTCTCAAGGGAGATGTGCATCTAATTTACCCTTCCCCGTATCACTCTATGCCACTCTTAAGGAGATGTGCATCTAGTTTACCCTTAAATCCTAGAACGGTGGATTCTGCAATTACTTCCTCCGGGAGAGCATTCCAGGTGTCCACCACTCGCTGTGTGAAACAAAACTTCCTGATATTTGTCTTGGACCTGTCCCCCCTCAGCTTCAGTCTATGTCCTCTTGTCTGTGTCACATTGGACATTGTAAATAACTGCTTTCCCTTCTCCATTTTGTCGAATCCTGTCAGTATTTTGAAAGTCTTGATCAGATCCCCTCGCAGTCTCCTCTTCTCAAGGGAGAACAACCCCAGTCTCCTAAGTCGTTCCTTGTAGTCTAGGTTCTCCATACCTTTCACTAGCTTCGTTGCTCGTCTCTGCACCTTCTTTAGCAGTTTTATATCCTTCTTTAGGTATGGAGACCAATGCTGGACGCAGTATTCCAGGTGTGGTCTGACCATGGCTCTGTATTATAACTTTCTCTGATCTACTCGTAATTCCCTTTTTTATCATGCCTAGCATTCTATTTGCTTTCTTTGCCCCCGCCGCACATTGCGCCGACGGTTTCAGGGTCCTATCTATCAGTACACCTGTTCGGTCTTTCCCAGAGTTACACCTGACATACTATACTTGTGATCTTTATTTTTTCTGCCTAAATGCATCACTTTGCATTTTTCCATAAATGTCAAAATGCTACAGAGCACAACTACAAAAGGGACGGGCGGATCAGGGAAGTGTCTTGCGGTTGCGAGTGTCATTTGAGCGTCGGGCACAACCATTTACAACAGCCCTTGACATAGTGTGTGCTTGCTGCTTGCGCCTAAGTTAAACATGTGCACGTCTACATGTTCCATTCTATAACGGCAATTTTGTGCGCAATTGCCACTTGGGGCGCCGGCTGCATGTAGAGCTGAGTCCTGCGCCGCTTCCGGAATTGCCGTGTGCAGGGACCCTAGGTGCTGGAAGTGTGCGCAGGGGTTTAACAGGCCTACATTAATGGCGCCTAGGGTCCCAGTCAGAATCGCGGTCAGATGCACATAAGTTTCAAGTTTTTATTATATATTTGATTAATCGCTTACTCAAATTTCTAAGCGATGCACATGTCATTAAAAATATACACAATTAAAAGGGCATCAACACAGACAAATTAAACAGACTGTATATGCATAACATGATAAGGACTGACAGTACGAATATGCAGAAACAAAAGGAAAGGATGGGGCTTTATTATAATTTAAAGCAAGTTACCTATTTAGGAGAAAGAATATTTGTATATCCTGATGTTTCCAAATGGACAGAAGAAAGGAATTCTTATGTTATCGTGTTAAAGTGATTTCATTGGGCGCCTCTTTTCAGTTAAGGTTTCCATGCAAGTGTTTTCTTTTGTATCAGAATAATAACTATATATCTTATGACCCCGATCAGTTGCATTTCTTTTTAGAAGGGAAAGGGATTTCTTTTTGCACCCCAGTGAATGATAAAGTAACTCAAGTCTGTAATTACAGCCGAAGTTAATGCTCTAATTTCCTATAATAATATTGATATGGCGTTTTTCTGTCCTGGAAGAATTTCTTTCTTGCCTCCTTCCTCCTTAATTTGAGGACTATGTATTAAGGTATATTGTTTCACAGCCAGTTTGGGCTTAATTATAATTTCTAAATCCATTAGTAAATTGGATGTATTAATTTATGTGAATTTCCTGATAAGCACAAATATGTACTTAAATGAAAATCAATAAAAAAAGAAAGGAAAGGATGGGTAAGAACTACATATTGCTGATAGAAAAGAGAACAATTATGGTAAAAAAACAATAGGGAGGGAATAAACAATGAACCTTAAAGAGAGGGAATGGAACTCCCAATTAGACTGTTTTAGGTATCAAAGGCATTCCTGAAAAGAAAACTTTTTAATTTGCTCTTAAATTTATCTAGATTGTTTTCTTCTCTTAAGTAAATGGGGAGGGCGTTCCATGTTTGCGGAGCCATAACAGAGAAAATAAAATGCCGCCGTGTATTAATAATTTTGAGTGAAGGAATAACTAATAAATGTTGATCTATAGATCTGAATAATCTGGTTGGAGTATAGGGGATCAAAAATTTGTAAATGAAAGCCGGAGTTTTATATACCAGGGACTTAAAGGTAAGCAGGCTTAGTTTATACTGTATACGATGTGCGACTGGGAGCCAATGCGCTTTCTTAAGTAGGGGAGTGACATGATCAAATTTCTGAGCTTTCATAATCAGTTTTATCGAAGCATTTTGAATAATCTGTAGACATAGTGACGCTGAACTCTAGCGCTGCCCCTAAACAAGCCCATTTCCAGGCTTTTGCATCATTATGGGTCGCTAGCCGCCAGGGACCTAAGCACTGGTCCTAAGGCTGCGAACCAATGGATATATATATATATACACAGTGGTACCTCGGTTTACGAGTGCACCGGTTTGCGAGTGTTTTGCAAGACGAGCAAAACATTTGCAAAATCGGCGCCTCGGAAACCGAGTGCGCTTCGATTTGCGAGCGCCCCCCTGTGAACCGGCACCCCCCCCACCGCGACCCGGCCCCCCCCCGCCGCCATCGGGCACCCCCCCCCCGCCGCAACCTGAGGTCCCCCCAACCCACTCTAACCCTCTTCTTACTTTGCTGTAGCCTCCGCAGCGGCACCGGCACCAGCATGTCCTGTGCGTGGTGCCAGTGCCTGAAGATCTGCTTCCTGTGCTGGGCCTTGAGCATGTGCCTTCGGGGGGGAGCAATGCCGGTTCTCGTGGGGGGGGGGGGAGCAGCGCTGCTGGCCTCAGGGGGGGGTTGGAACCTATCAAAGCGAGTTTCCATTATTTCCTATGGGGAAACTCGCTTTGATAAACGAGCATTTTGGATTACGAGCATGCTCCTGGAACGGATTATGCTCGTAATCCAAGGTACCACTGTATATATATATATATATATATATATATATATATATATATATATATATATTTTCTTTTTTTTTTAAAGGGTTTCATTGGGCTTTAATTGCGTGACCAATTATTGCGCATCTTAAACCACTTATGTTAGGTGCCCGCAAGCATTCTATAAGATACATGTATAGAGCGAGAACCAGATCTATCTATGTATACACTAACCTGTAAAACTATGTTACTGTACATCCCAGACTGAAATAAATAAGAATTTTCTTCATACTGCTGGCTCTTGCAGAGTGCTCATTGCTCGTTCCCACTGTCTTCTTTGATGTAAGATATGTGCACATTTACAAAACAGGGCTTGGGCATATTTGTGGCCCTCACACACACATATATACTCATATACATACATATATATACACATATAAATGAAAACAATGGCTTTATAGAAAGACCCAATGAGCATCATAACCACAGATGTGTAAAAAAAAAAAATTTTTTTAATGGAAATCGCTTTTAAAAAAACCCAAAAAACCTTTCCTTTAAAGAAAGACTAATCAAACATTTTTGGTGTTGTGCATATCCCTGCTAAATCGTGCATCCTAAAGAACAAATTTAGATTTAATACAATAATAGAGTCACAAAGGCAACAATAAAGGCATGGAGAATCTGTTATTTATTTATTTAAAAATTCATATACCGCATAATAACTATGCGCGACAAAATACCAGGGGAATGCTAGGAGATCGTATTTACAAAGTCACATTACAACAGAAATGCATCAGACACAATGCCTTGGACATACAAAACAGAAACATGAAAAAATATATTCATCTATACTGGCAGCAAACAACTTTAAACAAATACGTCCACTAAGCTTAAGCGGTATGTCAAAGATTAATAAAACATAAGAGTGGAAAACTCTGCTGCACAACTCATCTTCTACAAACCCCGCTCCTTAAATCACTTCACTGGCTCTCTATCCACCTTCACATACACTTCCTCCTTTGTATTCGCGGGGGTTAGGGGCAGAGCCAGCCCACGAATATTAAAAAAACGTGAATAATATTCAGGCTGGTTCTGCCCCTAACCCCCCACTCTCCCCGGCTATTTTAAGTCCTGAAAGCCCCCCCTTAAGTCTTACCTGGTGGTCTAGTGGGTTTTCGGGGCAGAAGCGATATTCCTACGCTCCTTCCCCTTGCAGATCACTCACAGGAAATGGCTGCCTTGAGCTCCCGTAGTCTCTCGAGCCATTTCCTGTAAGCAATCTGCACGGGGCAGGAGCGTGGGAAGATTGCTCCTGCCCCGAAAACCTACTAGACCACCGGGGGGGGTAGGGGGGGAGGGCTTACAGGACTTAAAATAGCCTGGAAAAATGAAAATGTATTTTTTGATTTAAAACCACGAATATGGAGGGGGGGAGTGTACTACCCTAGCCAGCAGATTAACCATTCCCCCTATCCATGGGGGCCTGTTTGTCTGCCTAGATTGTAAGCTCCTACGAGCAGGGAGTCTTCTTCGTGACTCTGTACAGCGCTGCGTAAGTCTGATAGCGCTATAGAAATAATAGTAGTAGTAGTCAGGGCTGTGGAGTTGGAGTCGAGGAGTCGGAGGAAATTTTGGGTACCTGGAGTCTGAGTCGGAACATTTATCTACCGACTCCATTTTTGAACTTGGCATACCAATCACGAGCGATTCTTTCAGCTATAGCACCCACTATATACACAGCACAAACGTTGCGAGCAGCTTCTGCGGCCTTAAAACCTTGATTAAAAGCAAAAAGAAGGTGGTGTCGAAAATGCTCATTTCTCTCAACTTGACATTCCATTTTAACGATCTGAAAATTAACCAGTGCTTTGAGTCGGAGTCGAGAAGTCAGAGTCAATTTCGGGTACCTGGAGTCGGAGTCGGAGTCTGAAGTACAAAAAACTGAGGAGTCGGAGTCGGAACATTTATCTACCGACTCCACAGCCCTGGTAGTAGTAGTAAGAGTATAAATTTGTGGGTGTGGCTTTCTTGGAACTCCTGAGTTACCAACTATCCAATAGGAGACTCAGAAGAGGTTACAAACATATCCCGCCCGGCACAAGCTTCTAACCTCCTTTCATTTTCTCTGTGATATGAGCTTACAGACAGATAAGCCCAATATGTGCATAAGACATCCTTGTTATTCTTCACGATAAACTATAATAAGTCCCAAAATCTAATCTTTACATTGATAGTGTTGGTATTGCTCTGTGTTGTGCGTTTTCTTTCAGAACTGCTGAGGTTGCCAGAAGCCTCCCCCATGATTCTCTACCACCTCCATCTTCTCTCTCTAACTGAATTACCAACCACTTTTTTTTTTTTTAAACCCCACTGGTGCTTTGCGATATTAACTGGGTCAGTGTTGACTGTGGAGCTTTATATGAACCAATTAGAGTGGGTGTTAAAGAATGCTATTACTCTGAAGAAGACCTCTGAAGGCAAGGGACTGATAATTTAAGAGTGCTGGGCTCATTCCGGCCCTTGTGGCTTTTAGATTCGTCAGCTGGGCTTTCTCTGTAGCCAGGGGCATGATTCATTCTTGCTGAAATTTTCTTTTGTTAACTAACGTGCGGAGTTTTGAAGATAAATTGAGGACAATTATGGTAGCACTATAGAATCAAATTAATTTGCACCTTTCTTCTTTTCCCTCCTATTTTTAACTGGTGAACAGGATGACCTCCATAGTTTTCCATAATAATGGGAGCATCAATATATGTTGGCTTATAACTGTGACAAAATCATTTTGGTCAAAAACTATTCTAGGACTATTTTGTTTTCTTTATATTTTATACGCAACTTGTAAGAGGTAGTAGGGGCGGCACTGCTTAGTACAGGAAAAAAACAAACATAAAAGGCAATTTTAGAAATAGTGTACAGCACATTAACATAGTAAATGACGGCAGATAAAGACCTGAACAGTCCATCCAGTCTGCACAAAAGGGTTCTCTGTGGCTGCCACCAAGAACCCTATGTAAATGCATTGCAAGGAACTCGGTAGTATTTAAATGAGCTATCCTTTCAAATGCACAAAAGAGAACACCCCCTTTTATGGGACAAAATTTTCTGGCAGGTCTGGACCTGCTGGTAGCTGGTCCTGCATGTGTTGTGAGGCTTCTGGCTCAGCTGTGGTTGGCTTCTTTTTATTTCTAGCTATGCTTCTTCCCTTGGTGCTCTAATCTTCTCTCACAGCTTCCAGTACCATCTCTAGGCAGACGACTTGCAAATCTACCTCTCTACACCCAAAATTTCTACAGGAATCCAGGTCCGAGTTTCAGCCTGCCTGGTTGGCATTGCTAACTGGATGTCTCAAGGCCAAGACTGAACTCCTTATCTTTCCTCTTAAACTGCTTCTCCCCTTCATCCATTCTCGATTTCAGTGGATAACACTCTCACCCTCCCTGTCTAGTCAGCTTGCAACCTCGGGGTCATCTTTGATTTATCTCTATCCTTCTCTTCTTATATCCAACAGATCGCCAAACATGTCGCTTCTTTCTATACGTCATCGCTATAATCAGGACTTTACTTTCTGAGCACGCTGCCAAGACCCTCTCTCATCACCTCTTTCCTAGATTACTGCATCTTACCTCTCACAGGTCTACCGCTAAACCATCTCTCTCCCCTTCTTCTATTCAGATTTCTACTGCATACCTTGTATTCTGCCAGTATTGTTATGCTCATGTACCCCTCTCTTCAGGTGGGGATGGAGAGGATCCTGGCGGGGATGGGTGGGATTTCTGTCCCCGCGCAACTCTCTAATCTGTACCCTTCTCTACTGTTAACTCCCTTCTGCCTTGCTGCGCTGTATGCCTGGAACCACCTGCCTGACTCGGAATGTCAGGCTCCATCTCTAGTGGTATTCAAATCCAGGCTAATAGCCCGCTTTTTCAAAGCTGCATTTAATTCATAACCCTTGTAAAGCAAATATTTGTTTGCCATTTCTTCTCTAGTCCTCTACCCTCTCTACCTCTTCATCCCTTTGTATTTTCCTATATGAGCAGCATATATTGATGCACCATTTTTGCCCGGTGTCTGTCATAATTAGATTGTAAGCTCTTTCAAGCAGGGACCGTCTCTTCCATGTTTAATGTACAGCACTGCATGTGTCTGGTAGCACTATAGAAATAATAAATAGTAGTAGAAGATGTGTGGGAATTGGATCATAGGAGCAGGTAATGAGTTGCATCTTCTGTGATTTTAGAAAAGTGAGTGAGTGACAGGAGTTAAAGGAAAGAAGTGAGAATGAAATGGAGAAATGAGAGGTAAGCTGGTAGAGAAATCAAGATTAGCCTTCTAAATTTTGTAATAAATGTACTTGGCCATAGTCATAGAAACATAGAAGATGACGGCAGAAAAGGGCTACAGCCCATCAAGTCTGCCCACTCTACTTACCCACCCCCTGTCTATGCCCTAATGACCCAATTTCCTTATCTTGACCCTCGTAGGGATCCCACATGGGTATCCCATTTATTCTTAAAGTCTGGCACGCTGTCTGCCTCGATCACCTGCACTGGAAGCTTGTTCCAATGATCAACCACTCTCTCTGAAGAAATACTTTCTGGTGTCGCCATGACATTTTCCGCCCCTGAGTTTGAGCGGGTGCCCTCTTGTGGCCGAGGGTCCCTTGAGAAAGAAAATATCATCTTCCACTTCGACACGTCCCGTGAGGTACTTAAATGTTTCGATCATGTCTCCCCTCTCCCTACGTTCCTCGAGAGTGTTGAGCTGCAATTTGTTCAGTCTCTCTTCATACGAGACCCATAAATAGGGGTCAGCCCCTACCCACTCCCTCCCGGACCTGTTGCAGGCCTGCCATAAGTTGCGGTGGCCCGGGACAGGAGGAATCTCTCCCACCTCAGTCAACTCTGACACATCCCATCTCTCAGACTTTAAAAAAAAAAAAACCCTACTTTTTAAAGTCCTGGTGGTCTACCAGTGAACCACAGCAGGAGCAATCTTCCTATGCTTCTGCCCTGTACAGAGCCACTATCTGAATGGCTGTCACAAGTTCTTGCAGCTACCTTATAAGACTGCAGGAACTCGCAAGGTTGTGGTAAGAACTCATGGCAGCCATTCAGATGGTGTTTATGTAAGGGGCAGGAGCGTAGGAAGATTGCTCCTGCCCTAGTTCACTGCTGGACCATCAAGGCTTTAAAGGTAGGTTTTTTTTTAAAGTCTGGGAGGCAGAATATGTCAGAGTCAGCCAGGATAGAAGGCAGGAGGTATCCCTCCGGTTCTGGCCCACCAGGCCTAACAGTAGATCTCGGGGAGGGAGGCTGGGTGCAGAGCCCACTCACTGCTGTCAGATATCTAGACCCACTGTATCATTTCCTCTACCATAGTCTCCCCAACCCTAAATGTCCTGTTTAAATTAGATTGTAAGCTCTCCTGAGCAGGGACTGTCTAGTGTATGTTAAAATGTACGGCGCTGCGTACGCCTTTCAGCACTATAGAAATAATAAATAGTAGTAGTGGGGTATGGAGGGAGGGAGGGGGGCTGGGTGCCCAGCCTGGCAGGTCAGGGAAGGAGGGGGGCTGGGTGCACAGCCAGCAGGTCAGGGGAGGGAGGGAGGCTGGGTGCAGAGCTTGGTAGGGCAGGGGAGGGAGGGAGGCTGGGTGCAGAGCCTGGAAGGGAAGGGGAGGGAGGGGGAGGACTGGCTCTATAGCCTGGCAGGGCAGGGCAGGGCAGGGCATTTGAATCTAAACGCCCAGTTTATATTCGAGTCAACCCTTTTCCTCTTTCCTCCTTTTCTGAAGAAAAAAAGTCACCTCTTGAATATTCAGATTGTTTTATATTCAAGTATATAAGGCACTTTTGTTTGGCAAGTGCAATAGCAGACTGAAAGGAGGTCAGCAAGAATTTAAAATGGATGCAGGATTTAGCCATAGGTGCTCTGCAAAGTGGACACAGGAAGACTGCTAGCAGATGTTGGAGGTCAGCCAAGGCTAGGGTTTGGTATACCTTACAGGAAAGGGAATAGGAAGAGCATGATTGTCTAAAGCAGAGGAGAGTATAGTGATATAGGGTAATGCGATTTGATATGACTTTCTGTAGTACAGGGCTGCCCAAGTCCGATCCTCAAAATCTACTGGCAGGCCAGGTTTTCAGGATTTCCACAATGAACATGCATGAGAGAGATTTGCATACCAAGAAGGCAATGCATGCAAATCTCTCTCATGCATATTCATTGTGGATATCCTGAAAACCTGGCCTGCCAGTAGATCTCGAGGACTGGACTTGGGCAGCCCTGCTGTAGTATAATCAAAGTGGTTTACATTTAATATATGCAGCTACATTCTCTGCCCTAGGAAAGACCGTCTAACTGATAGTCACTTAACATGGTGGATAAGAGGGAAATGAGACACTGGTAGACAGAGTGTAGAACAGGAATCTAAGGAGTCTGGAATTAAGCCAAGGATGACGCACATCATTCAGTGACTATAGAGATCAATCTCTTGAAACTCATTTCCATCCCTTTATAAAACAGATAATTGCATTGTTAAAAAGACAAAAGAAAAAAACTTGCCCAAGAAGCAGAATATATGCATCTAGTATTTCAAGATAAAATTGGATTTGCTTGTCAGATCTCAGCCAAAGCCTTGGTTAAATCAGTTTACCATACTCTGCCGAACCTTAACCCTTGCGCTGAGTACTAACTGCCTCCTAATGCAATGTAATTCCTTTACAACTGTGAATGTCAATTTGTAACCTGGAGGAGGAGAAGATATGAAACCAAATAAAGAAACATAAACAAATATCTACAAATAATTTTGTTCCCAACATAGAGATCTATGCACACATACATCATCACAGTCTTTTGAATGGTTGTAGCTTCCATGAATTCAAGTCCCATCTCAAGGACCTATGACTTTTAGAATTTATGCAATTTCAAAAAAGGCTAATTTTGAAGATGGTAAGGTGGTAGTCCTCAACATAGAGGTACCTAATAATTCTACAGGCGTAAAGGAGAAACCAGGAACAAAGAAACAAAACTGCGGGGACAATGTTCTTGGTAAAAAAAAAAAAAGATTAAAAGTTTACTGATACATATGGTAAAATCCTAAGGAGAAGGTTAAAATCCAATCAATGCAAAAGTAGATAAATCAAGTGTATAGCTGACTTATGAAATAAATTAATTGGATCTTCACATACACTCAGAATTGTGAGATCTGACCAAGAGCCGTGGCTCCTATAGCCAAACCCACCGCCCCATCACTGTGTATGACTTTATGAAAAAACTTTAAGTGAACATGCTATTCAAATATAAGACTATTTTTCAATGGCAAAAGAAAGGAAAAAAATTCCCACTTAGCTTTCAAATGTTTTAGCAGGTCCCTCAAGGAACCCAAAAGGTGTTATAAACTGCTCAAATGCCAAAGAACTCATAGTAGTGTGATTCGGGCAAAAATCCTTGTACTCATATAACGTAGAATGAAAAGATTTTCTTTACTGCTTCATTCGTGTATGTGAAGATCCAATTAATTTAATTCATAAGTCAGATATACACTTGATTTATCTACTTTTGCATTGAGAAGTCCTACCTAGCTATATAGTATTTAATCACTTTGACTTCCTAGTCCTTTATGCTACGATAGAACATATTTCTCCACTTAATTTACACCTTGTAAAATCCAATTAATGGCATAAAATCACAGACAAAACCACACAGTCAGTGGAGAGTGTAAATCTATGTAGCATGTATGTAAATTGTATGTCCTTAAATTCTTAGGGCTCCTTTTACTAAGGTGCGTTAGAGCATTAATGCACGGAATAGCGCGTGCTGAGTTGCCGCGTGCGCTAGACCTTAACGCCAGCATTTAGCTGGCATTAGTTCTAGCCGCGTAGCGCGTGGTACTATCCTGCGATTGCTAAAAACGCTAGCGTACCTTAGTAAAAGGACCCCTAAGTTTTTCATAAATCTTTGAGGTATGGCTCCCAATGCCCCCCATTATTATTGGTACCACCATCAATTTCTTTTTCTAGATTCTTCCCATTTCAATTTTTAAATCCTAATATTTTGTGATTGTTTACAATTCTTTTTCTTCAACCCAAGTATATCGAATATATATTATTTATCCTATATACACGAATATAAACCGAGATTTTGAGGGCCTGCTATGAGACCTGGTGGTCCAGCAGTGGCCGGGACAGGAGGGATCCCTCCCGCCTCCTGTCGCAGCAAAGTCTAAGAATTTTTACCTCCCTCCCGCCTCCCCCACGTACCTTTAGTATCCCCATGCAGAGCTGCTAGCTGATTGGCTGCCACAATTTCATGGCAAATCACTGCTGGACCACCAGGGATACAAAGGAACACGGGGAAGGCAAGAGGGAGGTAAAAATTCTTAGAATTGGCTGGGACAGGAGGTGGGAGGGATCCCTCCTGTCCCGGCCACTGCTGGACCACCAGGTCTCATGCTAGGCCTGGTGGAGGACTCCAAGTCATCGAGATGGAGGGGGATAGGGTAAAGAACCTGGCAGGGAGGGAGTGGGATTAGGTGCAGAGACTGGCAAGGCAGGGGAAGGAGGGAGTGAGGGGGCTGGATGCAGAGCATGGCAGACTAGCGAGGAAGGGGGAACAGGGTGCAGAGCCTGGCAGGGCAAGGCAAGGCACTGCACTTGAATATTAAACCCCCGGTTTATATTAAAGTCAACCTTTTTTTTCTCCTGCTTTGGGGGGGGGGGGGAAAGGTTTCCTCAGTTTATATTCAGGTCGGTTTATATTTGAGTATATATGGTATTACTTTTTTATTCAATATATGTTTGTTTTACAATATTATTTCTTGTTTGAATTTTAGCATTTTATTTATATTTGTTTCTTATATCTACTGTATGTATATTTTTAAGGCCTTTGGTTATTTACTCTTTTGTGGAAATCTTTTATAATATTTATGCAATTTATTTATGTATTATTGATGTTTTCCATTTTAATAATTCTGTTGGATCTGCTTCAATCAAGTCCTCTTTTTATTCATCTTGTATTCTTTGTTAACATTTGTTCATGGTCTTCTCTAATTCATTCCTTCCAAGCAGGTCAATGGAACGATTGGTTGGGTAGCATTATCACGCACTCCTCTTCCTACCTACGTTTCAGAAACTTATAAAAACAAACTAACATTGGGACTCATACATCAGCCTTTCAAATTACATTCACTTCTCAATAATAACTCATAACATCGTTCAGTTGGGCAATTATTGGCCGCAGCTTTATTTCATATTGCAAACATTAAATTTGAAACTTTTATAAACATGAACAAACTCAGCATTTAACCATTTAAGATTTACTTCTAAGAGCTGCTCGGTACCGACACTAGCTCCCTTATCCAAACTTTCGTTTAACTCCCGGTGACTTACGGTGTCGTCAAGCCACCTCCACTCGTGGCGGTGTCGCCCACGAGGACATATTTACAATTCACCATCATAGGTCTTCAATTAAATTCGCCTCTAATAAAGGCTCTACCCTTAGGCCCCCCAAACCTAATGGCTGCGACCGACACCCCCCTCCCCCCCCATCTTCACCCCATTCCAATACATCCCCTAGCGGTGGGAGGGAGGGAAACTCAAATCCCTATACTCTCCCCTTTTCTCTGTTGACTCTATAACTTTGGCCGCCAATTTCTTTCTCTCTTCACCTAGGGAAACTCCACCCCTTTCTTTCTTTCCCCCAATCCCCTCACTCCTATTACCCTCCAATCAAAACGATCCCTTGTTGCTATCCCTTTGACTCCTATACCTTTTACCCATCCTAAATAACAAAAACCCCTTTACTAATCTACATTGCAGGCTTTGATGTCGCCCACTGTTAGTGGCCACCCAGTTTAACTGCGTGGCCTTTTTAACATTGGGACTCATACATCAGCCTTTCAAATTACATTCACTTCTCAATAATAACTCATAACATCGTTCAGTTGGGCAATTATTGGCCGCAGCTTTATTTCATATTGCAAACATTAAATTTGAAACTTTTATAAACATAAACAAACTCAGCATTTAACCATTTAAGATTTACTTCTAAGAGCTGCTCGGTACCGACACTAGCTCCCTTATCCAAACTTTCGTTTAACTCCCGGTGACTTACGGTGTCGTCAAGCCACCTCCACTCGTGGCGGTGTCGCCCACGAGGACATATTTACAATTCACCATCATAGGTCTTCAATTAAATTTGCCTCTAATAAAGGCTCTACCCTTAGGCCACTAGCAGTGACAGAACTTCTTGTTACTGCTCCCCCCCTACAGCTGCAGCCATCTAGCCCACTAAACAATGTTGTAACAAATCTTGAATCTCACTGAGAAAAATATTAACCCCGATTACAGATAAATGCACCCCATCTGGGCGAAATAAGCCCGGGCAATCCACAGAAATGAGGTCATGGACCAATACCAGACCCCCCATCATAGCTACAAATTTAGAAACTTCTGTATTCACTCGCCTGCGAAGGCGCTCAATCGCAGCAGGCTTTCTTGCTCCCTTCCAGCAACGACGAGGAAGAATATGTGACCAAACAACACGCACTGCTGGGAAGGAGCAAGCAACAGACAGTAAATCTTGTTTTATCTGCCGAATTAATGCCACTCCAGTTAAAGAGCATAGGTCATTACCACCCAAATGCACCAAAATAAGCACTGGAGATGAGAAACGATGAGCTTGATGCAAGGTAGGCAAGAGTTGCTCCCAAATCATTCCTCGAATGGCAAGCCAGCGAATTCGTATGCCAGCCTCAGCCAGTCCCAGATTGTGGCCCCATCTGGATTCACGGGCATGCTTATGAGCCCAAAACATGTGAGAATGTCCACAAAGCCAAACGCATATATCCGTAGACAAAGGTAGAAGTGGTCGAGGATCTGCAAAAAATAAAACCACACTAAAAACATCAGCATCACACCACTCTATTACAATGCGTCCCTCACATAACCCTTATATTGGCTGGAACGCCACCTTCCCACTCTTTGAATCAGTTCCGCAGAGGCCCCAGCAAGCGCTGCTGAAGTGGCTGCTCCAATGCGAAATGAATGTGTTCCAAATTCGCAAGGATCATAACCCAAGGCTGCCACACTCTTCTTTACTAAGGCTGCAAACTGATAACGAGTCAAAGGTAACCTATTCAAGTGCACCAACCAATAAAGACCCCCAGAAGGCCGTATTGCCCTGTACAGGTGAGCCAATCGAATTGGGCATATCACTAGATTATGCGATCTCCTCAATACAGACCATACTCCTCTACCTTCCTGATCCGTTTTAGACCTCCTGAAATATAACCGCAAGTAAGATTCTTCCAGCATGACATCTTGCAAAAGCATCCCAGCTTCACCTCTGGCTCGTTGCGATGGCGCTACTAACTCACCAACTCTACACGCCGCAAAAAATGCCACTACAAAAGCCAATTGAAACAATATGGCCTCATACTCAGAGTAGCAAATGCTTGAAAGCTGACTACACAGCGAAACCAAAATGTCAGAAGTAATAGGACGGCGGCATAAGCGCGGACGGTACACCACTCCCGCTCGCGCATAACCCTTCAACATCTGTTTGACTACAAATGTGCCAGTGACCTGAGGCCACTTATAAAGACGAGACACAAAAGCCAAACTTGCCATAGTTTGAGACACCATCGCAAAAGACCAACCCTGCCGTGCACTATAAGCAATAAATTGCACAAGTGCCTGTTCTGATACAGGGAACTGCCAACTGTCTGTTCCTTGGTCCAAAAAGAACATCAAACGCCTCCATCCAGCTGCATAAGATTTCCAGGTATTCGGGGCTAATGATCGATGCAAGAGCTGCCAACTGCCTGCTGGAAGATCTCCCATAATTCCTCCCGCATGGGCGTCGGGAAGCCATCCGCTGCAGGAGCCAGCGCCCTGAAACGTGACCACTGCAAACGAGAAAGGGCATCAGCGATTTCATTGCACACCCCTGGCACATGCCGTGCCGATAAACAGACATTCAGCCGCAGGCAAGCCAACACAATCATTCTCAACAATGCCACCAATCTGGCGCATTTAGCCGACTGGCGATTAAGCGCCGAGACCACCGCCATATTGTCGGAATAGATTACTACTTTTTTGTTGGCCAACCTAACACCCCAAGTATCCAACGCTACCCATACCGGAAACAGTTCAAGTAACGCAATATTGTCACATAATCCCAAGGATTGCCACCACAGGGGCCATGGATGAGCACACCATGCCCCGCCGAAAAACACACCAAATCCTATGTCCCCTGAGGCATCAGTAAACAATTGCAGATCAGAATTAGATACCGCCGAAGCTTGCCAAATAGATACCCCATTGAAGGACAACAAAAATGAATGCCAAAGTCTCAAATCGTCACGAACAGCCCGAGTCAAACGAACTTTATGATGCGGCTTCTTCAAACCCACCGACAATAATGCCAATCGCCGCGAAAATACTCTCCCCATCGGAATGACTCGAACAGCAAAATTGAAATGGCCTACCAATGTTTGAATGTCTCGTAAACTCAATTTCTTCCGTACACAGGCAGAGCCAATAACTTCCACCAACGCTTGCACTTTTCCCAAAGGAAGACGGGATTCCATCCGAATGGAATCCAGTTCAATCCCCAAAAATATTAAAGTTGTCACAGGCCCTTCACACTTCGTGTGAGCCAAAGGAATCCCTAATGCTTCTGCTACAGCTTGAAAAGCGGACATCAAAACAGCACATTCCTTGGAAGCCGGAGCTCCAACAAATAAAAAATCGTCCAAATAATGGACAATGGAACTCATCCCACTCACTTGCCTGACCACCCAATGAACAAAAGTGGAAAATGCCTCAAAGTAATTACATGAGATAGAACATCCCATTGGCATACATTTGTCGAAATAATATGCGCCCTCAAATTGAAATCCTAATAAGTGAAATGCAGTAGGATGGACTGGCAACAAACGGAATGCTGATTCGATGTCGGCCTTAGCCATCAAGGACCCCTGACCAAATGTCCGCACCAATGCCACCGCCTCATCAAAAGAAGCATATTGTACTCTACAGAAAAGCGGATCAATGAAATCATTAACACTAGAACCCGCTGGGTAAGACAAATTGTGTATAAGCCGAAAACTACCGGGTTCCTTTTTTGGGATAATACCTAACGGGGATATTACAAACTCCTGGAACGGCGGAACCCGAAAAGGCCCCGCAATCCTACCCAAACTCAGTTCCTTCTGTAGCTTAGCACCAACCACATCAGCATGCAAAGCGACAGAGGGAGCATTCCGGGCGCGATGTTGCAAGGGCGGTCCCTCAAATGGTATTGGAAAACCCTCAGTAAATCCAACCCCCAAAAGATATGCAACCCCCCTATTGGGATACACATTCAACCATAACCGTAAAACCAAATTATTGATGGGGGAAGGAGCTTTGTCCACCACTCCGTGCCGCAAAAGGTCTGGAAGTTCCTGAAAACTGTCCACGACTGAATTGCATGTCTCCCGAACAACGAAAGGCAGGGTGACCTCCCGCACACTGACTACAACAGTGTCGGAAACGACAGGTAGTACGGGTACATCGTCCCGCATTAAACTGAAAACATGCTGGTGGCAAATTTCCCCCTTTTCCACTAACACCTCTCCCAGCTCCCAACTCTGCCCCGACACCCACTGCTGGCGGAGCCCAACGAGGACCTCCCGCTCCCGACCCTCCAGGAATATTTCCCCCCCCAAACTGTCCCCCCACAGCACCCTGTGCCCGAAAGGACGCACCCCGGGAAGGAGTCATTTCCACCAGCCACAGATCAACGTCCCGTACTCCCCAACAATCCGCTTTATCCCGGACCATACTTTTCCGAAACTGCTCGTCATAATTGAGCCAAAACCATCCCCCATACGTCCTGTAAGCCCTCAATATGAGATCTGCATAGCGCAATAACCCTGAATACAATTCCGGACGAGCCTCACCTAAAACACTAGCAAAGACATTAAATCCAAGTAACCAATTAAAGATATTCTTTGCTACCCGTCCCCCTTTTCTTTTTTCGTCTGTTTTACTGCCATCTTTATTCTGCACCCCCGTATTATCACGTGCTAAAAGTGTAAAGAAATCAATAAACTTTCCCTTTAAAATTTTACGCTTCCACTTCGGAGAAATATGACAATCCAAGGGGGCAATAGAACACAATGTGTGACCCTTCCTAGATAATCCCGGCACTCCACCCTCACTCGGACGAGACCCCCCAACACTTGGCAGCCCCGAACTAATTAACACATCCTCCTCCGAAGAAGAGGAGGAAGAATCCGAAGACCCCGACGTGTCCGTAGACTCCCACACCGACAACGGATCTGTCCCAACCAAACGCCGCTGACGCTTCTCCGAATCCATACGTTTAACTACATGTCTCAAACGTTTTAAAAATTTTTTATCCCTTAAACTTTTACACAGCGCTTTTTTACCAGAATGCTTTAAACCCAAAGATTGCCCCTCTCTAGCCGATTCCCCCTCCTCGCCTGCCCGAACCTCCCCTAAAGCAGTAAGTAATGAATGCACCAACTCACCAGATGTCCGCGGTATCGCTGCAACACTGGTACTAGCCACTGCCACTTCAGGAGTCCCCAAACAGACATTGGATGGTCCAGGAACTGGAGCCTCATCACCCACCGAAGCTTCAGCCACCTGCCCCCCGGTAACCATAACCGGGTGCATAGTTGCTCCGGGGCCTGTACCACCAGTCTTGCTTCCTTTAGTCTGTTGCTTCCGAGGAGCCTGCTGCTTCCTAGGAGTCTTACCGGCACTCAATGAAACCCCACTCCCCGCCCTTGTTGTAGCCTTCTTTCCTCCTTTCCCACTCTGGGCACCCTTATTACCAGTGTTCCGTGCCCCACCCATACCTCCTCACCCCTTACCGTGCAAACAAATTGCTTCTCTATTCCCCCAACACACACCTCTCACCCCGCCGCTGTAAACCACACAATCACTGCTCCCTAGGACCTGCCCCCACTCAGGAAACACCAGCCACAGCAGAAGTCCTAGCACACCAAGCCCGGTTTTTTTTTTTTTTTTTTTTTACACTGAAACTACTTGCCTAAATCCTTTACAGTCCCCAACAACTCCCCCCCCCCCTCCCAAACAGACAGCTCTTGACTCACCAACGCCGTCTCACCGGCAAACTAAATACTTAAGTTGACCCTTCGAAGAATAATGTAACTCCCGCCGTCTCCAACCACGAACTCCGACGACGCCACACAGAATCTGACGCTCCTCCCTCCTATCGCACTCGCGGTACACCGCTGCCCGTTTTTTTTGTTTTTTTTTTTAAATTACTGTAAGCCACACGCTGCAAAGACCCGAACGGCAAGCTTAGATAAATGGGACCGCGAAAGCGAGGACTTACCCGACGGGGCCCGACAGACCACGAAGAGCCAATTACACTCTCCCCACCGAAACTGCCGCTACCAACCGCACTCCTCGACAAGTAAGGGCCAAAACGTAAGGAAAAAACCCCCCAAGTAAATAAATGTCCCCCCCCCAAACCTCCCAAAAACCTAAATATAATTAATTAAACAAACTCAAATCCCTATACTCTCCCCTTTTCTCTGTTGACTCTATAACTTTGGCCGCCAATTTCTTTCTCTCTTCACCTAGGGAAACTCCACCCCTTTCTTTCTTTCCCCCAATCCCCTCACTCCTATTACCCTCCAATCAAAACGATCCCTTGTTGCTATCCCTTTGACTCCTATACCTTTTACCCATCCTAAATAACAAAAACCCCTTTACTAATCTACATTGCAGGCTTTGATGTCGCCCACTGTTAGTGGCCACCCAGTTTAACTGCGTGGCCTTTTTTATTCAACCAATTTGTAACCAAGTCCTCTTAAGCCCTACCTCTCCATCTCCAACCGAATTGTTCCAAGTTCTCTCATGCCTCACCTCTGTATCATGCTCTCCTGTATTTTGATGATCTTATATTGTACTTATATTCACTGATTGTCCAGCTCTTCTTTATTGTAAACCACCTCGAACTACCACGGCTTTGGTGGTATATAAGAGTAAAATAATAATAATTATTATTATTATAAAATAGAAATCATAAGAGTTCTGAAACAATGTGCCCTCAAAAGAGAAACATTCAAGAGTCCTAAACTAATACCTAATCTGTTATGATCTAATGGGGGATTGTCTTCCTCACCACTCACATGACAGAAGGAGTCACTTTCACTAATCTGAAGAAAGTCTGGTGAGCAACTGCTCAGGTGTTGCTTTAACAAGGAGTCTAGGGAGTAAGGAGAGGTGACTAAGTCCACAGATAGGACATAGAACTGCCTGGGTATCACAAAACAGCAGTCACCCCATGCCTACTTGGCTTAAACCAGTAGCACAGTGCATCAAGGGAGAATGGAAATCATAGATGGACGGATCATAGATGCCCAAAGAATACCTGCTAAACTAGGAGCTGGTGATTCATTGAAGGAGGAACTGTCAAATTACCTGCTGGGGAAAGAGGACAGAAAAGATTAAATATGAAGCTGTATGAGGGACTTGAAATCCAAGTGATCCCTACTCTACAACTGGAGCAATCAATACTTTTTGGGAAGAAAGGGACCTGACCACTCAGGTCTGTGTCTGACCTCCCAGTATTAAAACTTTAAAAACATTTCACTATATATAATTTAGACTTGTGTTCTCAAAGATGAGAACAGGTAGGTTCTTAGAAAGCTACTTCCATCAAGGAGGCACACTCTTCTTTGTTAAAGGGCTTAAAAGAGCTGAATGTACTTTTTGAGTCAAGAACAGTATACACAAAGTAGGCCCTTGTTGTGGTAACTCTAGCTCTCCAAGGAATGTCTCAGAAGGGCTACAGGAGGAGAAAGAAGAGGAGGTACCCAATTGAGGAACCAACAGGAGAGGAGAGTTCAGAGGGACAGAAAAAGGAGAAATCCAAGTCTGAGGCCTTTGAACAACCAAATTGCTTTTTATATGGTTTGTTGGTTCTGTTGAGAAAAGAACTGCTTTTCTTTTCATTTTGGGGAATCATCTAATAAAGTTGTATTGTTAACAATACTATGCATGATATTTTGTGTCTTTTTACTCTGTAATTTATCAAGTTTTGTCCCCATCTGCCAGAATTATGTATTTTTTTGCTGTTGCTCTGGTTCTGCTGTTTTCCTATATTTTTTTTCCATTTAAAGAAATGGGCCCCTTCACAAATTTCTTTGGTGCAAAACTTCCAGTGCTATCCTTACCCCTTCAGGTTGGCTACCTATACAACATACTTTTCACTTTAACATGACAGGACAATTATTTAAATATTTAAAAAGCAATTAAGAATAAGAAACCATAAAGTTCTGATTCCATACGTCTTCACCTCCTTGACTAAATACTTGGTGAAAGCCCCTTTTGCAGTAATAAATTGCGAAAAAGGCGAACAGAATGCTAGGAATGATTAAGAAGTGAATCACAAACAGATCGGAGAAGGTTATCATGCTGCTGTACCGGGCCATGGAATACTGCGTCCAGCACTGGTCACCGTACATGAAGAAGGACACAGTACTACTTGAAAGGGTCCAGAGAAGAGCGACTAAAATGGTTAAGGGGCTGGAGGAGTTGCGGTACAGTGAGAGATTGGAGAAACTGGACCTCTTCTCCCTTGAAAAGAGGAGACTGAGAGGGGACATGATCGAAACATTCAAGATACTGAAGGGAATAGACTTAGTAGATAAAGACAGGTTGTTCAACCTCTCCAAGGTAGAGAGAACGAGATGGTACTCTCTAAAGTTGAAAGGGGATAGATTCAGTACAAATGTAAGGAAGTTCTTCTTCACCCAGAGAGTGGTGGAACACTGGAATGCTCTTCTGGAGGCTGTTATAGGGGAAAACACCCTCCAGGGATTCAAGACAAAGTTAGACAAGTTCCTGTTGAACCAGAACTTACGCAGGTAAGGCTAGTCTCAGTTAGGGCACTGGTCTTTGACCTAAGGGCCACTACGTGAGCGGACTGCTGGGCACGATGGATCACTGGTGTGACCCAGAATTGGCAATTCTTATGTTCTTATCATGAGTGTCCACCAACTTTGCAGAACTTTGTTGAATAACTTTATTCTAGAATTCATTCAGCAGTTCCACGTTTTTCATGCTTAGATTTTTAAGGTCACTTCAAAAAGTATTTGAATCAGTTCAGTTAATACAACTGAGCACAGGTGGGTTCTATTTTACTTATTAAAGGTTCTGTTATGGCAATATTTGGAAAAGGAACTAAGCTGGGTTTGCTGTAACCAAGGGCGTGAAGACTTATACAATCAACATCTGTTGGTTTATTATTCTTAATTACTTTTGGAATAATTCATCTTTCAGTTGAAAGTGTAGCATATATATTGAAACACCAATTTTAATGCATTTTGAATGGCATGTTTTTTAGACTGCAGGAAGTACATGGGTGTTATGACTGTCACAAGACATTTCATAAAAAAGTTTCAAACAAAATAAAATTAGTCTCGGTATGTTGTTTAAAGGGAAAAAAAGGAAGATGTTCTATAGGCAAAGATAATTTAAAATGACCCTCGTGTTAATAATATGGGGAATGCCTGGCTTGAAATTTGAAACACAGAATGGTCCTTCTGTTTATCACAATAAAATGTTTAAAGTTAAAATTAACTCCTTGTATTAAATTCTGTTTGTAATGCTGAGATCATCAGTCATGAGATTGGTTAAAACAACTAGTCTATTGTTTAGTAACACTGTGTGTATTTAATTTGTGGGGTATCTCTTTCAGAATCCAAAATCATTAGACAATTTCATCCTATTCAGTATGAATTTTCCTAAAAACAAAAAAAATACGGCAACCATAAGTACTAGATTTAAGTCGGTAGCAACTTCTTATCGTCCACTGCAACGGGAAAATGAAGCAAGCTCAAAATGTTTTCAAGTCAGTGACCTGGTAGATCCTATTGGCTGATGATGTCCATTCCTGAAGGAGTAAAACTGAGTTATGCCTTCACTCACAATGAACTTTCCCCTTTCTACCACTATAAAATGTTTAAAGATACCTCTTTTTAGGCCTGCTCACTAAACACTCTGTACTGGCATCAGCAAGGCTGTGGATTCGGAGTCGGAGGAAATTTCGGGTACCTGGAGTCGGAGTCGGAGTCAGAAGTACAAAAAACTGAGGAGTCGGAGTCGGAACATTTATCTACCGACTCCATTTTTGAACTTGGCATACCAATCACGAGCGATTCTTTCAGCTATAGCACCCACTATATACACAGCACAAATGTTGCGAGCAGCTTCTGCGGCCTTAGAACCTTGATTAAAAGCAAAAAGAAGGTGGTGTCGAAAATGCTCATTTCTCTCAACTTGACATTCCATTTTAACGATCTGAAAATTAACCAGTGCTGTGGAGTCAGAGTCGAGGAGTCGGAGTCGGAGGAAATTTCGGGTACCTCGAGTCGGAGTTGGAGTCGGAACATTTATCTACCGACTCCACAGCCCTGGGCATCAGGCAGAAGAAAAAGCACACCAGTGAGAACTTTTCAGTTGAAGTAAACATATTACAGAAAATTATGGTGGAACTTGGGATTTCTCCCAAACAATTGAGAACTAAAGCACCACATTCCAGAACATGTGGCAGAGAAAATGAACACTCTTAGTAAGTGCCGATGGCCTTTGTCACTTTGCAATGAAACATTTGTATCTGCCATTATTGAAAAATGAAGGTGGGGGGGGGGGGGTTGTTTGGGGTTTTTTTTATGTAGATGTTATATCTAACTCAATCATGCTGCTTTTTATAATGCTGACCACATCAAACACACAATGGTTCAGTTAAATCACAGACCACCAGAACAGATTTCTTAATAACTAAAGGTTGGCTTTGGATTTCACCTTTACATCTACAGAATTAACATGTTGGGCTTTTAAACAGTCAATTTTATGGAAGACTTTAATAATCACAGTGAAAAGGAGACATCTAACACAAAAGGTCACAAAGAAAAAGATGATGAAAGAAAGAGAAGCTGCTGGATATAGATACAAAATTGTTCCGCTTTGGCTTATGAGAAAGCCACGCCGCCTCCATTGAAATTTGCTACCAGACTGAGTTGGAGCATCGCAACGCTAATGACTGAAAAATTACTGCCCGTCTGCTCGAGAAGGTTAAAGGCAATCCTTATCCGCTTGAATGGTAGAACTTCTCAGTTGTTCAGACTGTGATCAAAGTGCGTATGTCAGACGGCCTCTTCTGTACCCCATATCCCCCTGCCTTCTGCTTTTCTGATTCAGCTGGCCCACTTAAACAAGCAGACAGGTTTTACCACTTTGGGCATGGCTGTTCATGGAGAGATCCACAGTTATGGCTAGTCATTTACTGCAAAAACAACAAAGAACGCGGCATTAATATGCCGTAAGATAAGCAAGGACAGATCAAAAGAATTCAGTATTCCTAATTGTCCCTGCTGTACTCTGAAGCCTCCCACCTTCAAGAGCATGTTGTGGTTATTTACCTCCACTATTTACTAAAAGGAAGGAAGGAAGGACAGATGTCTGTTTAGATCAAGAAGAGAAGTAATTATAGAGGAGAGAAGACAAACATAACTGCTGCTGGACTGGGCTATTCATTTCACAAGCTGTTAACACTGCTTCAGTTAGCCAGAGTCCTGCTATAGAAAACTCAGGTCACCTTGCCAGTGTTGCATGTCATAAACAAGGCTGGGTGCTCATCTTCTTTTGCTTTTCTTCTCACGCACTTTTAAGCAATGTTGGATTAAGATCCTCTGGGGTCTCTAAACACCAAGGCCCCAAATACCGTGGTGGGAGCAATTTTTCTTTACTGAGTGATGCTCAGCACAATAATATGCAAATTATTGGCATGCTATTCATGCGGAGCAGGTGCTTGCTCCTCCCTTCTCCTTGCAGCCGCCATTCTCCTTCCCTCTGCCCAGCTGATGGCAGCTCCAGAGCGGCAGACGGGAGAGCGGTGGCTGCTGGCTCAGCTGATTCGTGGCTCCCCCTGCCAGCTCTGGGGCAGCAATCAGCTTCTTTTTTTTTTTTTAAGAAGGGCGCAATTGTTGAGTATGCTGTGTGAGCTGCACCCATTAAAAATAAAAAGCTGAGCCGCATCCCCAACAAATGTGTTTGGGTTTTTTTTTTTTAATGGATCCAGTTGTTCTGCGTGCCTCACATAACCCATGCAGGACCAGCTACCAGCAGGGCCAGACCTGCCAGAAAATTTTGCCCCATAAAAAGAGGGTGTTCTCTTTTGTGCATTTGAAAGGATAGCTCATTTAAATACAGTGGTGCCTCACACAACGAACTTAATCCGTTCCAGGAGCAAGTTTGTTATGTGAAACGTTCGTTGTGTGAAACGCGTTTTCCCATAAGAATACATGTAAAAAAAATAATTCGTTCTGCAGCATAAAATATGCTAAGATGACATAAAAAAGATAAATTTTTTGTTATTATTTTCATTTAGATACATCTAAAAACACACATTTTTTAAATTTAAAGACAGACTAAGTAGAGTCTCATAAAATCCCCATCAGTGCTCTCAAAGGCAGCGTTTTGATCAGCATCCCCACCTCATTTAAACGGGATTTCTATTGCCAAGTTTAGTTCAGTTACTTGGTGTATTTTTTTTTCCCCCTGTAAGAAATGGAACCGGAAATAATTCCTCCCTCCCCAGTCTAACATCCCTTGGCACACAGCGACGTCTGCATTGCTGGCCCCGCTCTTCAGTACGTCTAACCCTGATGGGCAGAAAGCACCCCCCTCATATCGTAGCCATTTCTGTACTCGCAGCGATCCCCCCCCACCACTTACCTCGCCGCATGCACCCGACTACCGGGGATTAAGAGCCGTCTCTGCTGGAGCCGACGACTCCAGTGCTGTCCCTGCTACAAAAGCTTCAGCTTCCACAGGCGTTATTTCAGGAGATCAAGAGGGGGGAGGATGCTTCACCACATGAGGGGAACTGTTCTTTTTTTTTTTTTTAGCATCGGGGAAGTAAACAGACTGCTGCAGGAAACAGGCCTCTCTTTGAGAAACCGTCCTGGTTTGTTTTTGTGGAGCAGAGAGGGGGGGGAAGGAGGGCTTCGCGAGGCCCCGGCCCGACCTTCACTCTTCTGTCGCTTGGCCCTCCCCCCCTCTCGCACTCTGCCCGCCTCCTGGTGTTCCGTCTTCCCCCTCTCGCTCGCCTTTCTTCCGCCGGACAGCGCGTGCAGCACCCGGGCGCTGCGCGAAGCAAGCGCAGATCCGCCCCCCCCAACGCATCAGCAGTAGGCGCGGATGCAGCTCGGGCGACTTCGTTGTGTGAAACGAAGTTCGTTGTAGGGAGCAAGACATAAAGTTCGTTGTGTGAAGCGTTCGCTGTGCGAGGCGTTCGTTATGCGAGGCACCACTGTACTACTGAGTTCCTTGCAATGCATTTGCATAGGGTTCTTGGTGGCAGCCACAGAGAACCCTTTTGTGCATCGGGAGGAGAACTTTACACAGTAGTAAGACTGCTTTAACGAGTCTTACTGCCAAGGAAAGACTCTGGAGGCCTTTCCCTCAGTGAGAGCTGAGTGGGCAGTAAGGCAGCTGCCCTTTACTATCTCTCCTCACTTATCTCCCCCTATGATCCCCCCTCCCCCCGCCCCGGGAGCTCCACTTAGCTAGTAAATCCTTCCTGTTTGTGCCCTTCTCTTCAACTGCCAACTCCAGACTCTGTCCCTTCTGCCTTGTTACATAGTAGATGACGGCAGATAAAGACCCGAATGGTCCATCCAGTCTGCCCAACCTGATTCAATTTCAATTTTTTCTTCTTAGCTATTTCTGGCCAAGAATCCAAAGCTCTACCCGGTACTGTGCTTGGGTTCCAACGGCCGAAATCTCCGTCAAAACCTACTCCAGCCCATCTACACCCTCCCAGCCATCGAAGCCCTGCCCAGCCCATCCTCCACCAAACGGCCATATACAGACACTTGGAACAAGCTGCCCAAATCCCTAAGGCAGGCTCCTTCTCAGACAGTGTTCAACACTCAGTTAAAAGCCCACCTCTTTGAGAGTGTTTTCGACTCCTAACTCCTCTCGCCTTGGGTTCTGCAACCCCAACCCTATATGTCATGTCTGTCTTAGTTAGATTGTAAGTTCTTCTGAGCAGGGACTGTCTATAAATGTCTAAAATGTACGCCTTTCAGTACTATATAAATGATAAGTAGTAGTAATAGCACTAGTAAGGCAGTGTGACAACATCTATATAATAAAACCGTAGGCGACGCATGCGCAGTCTTATCGGCGTGCTTCCGTGATCCGTATGTCCGTGGCCGCCAAGACTGCAGCATGCCCCGCGCTTACTACGGCCCCACGCGAAGCTGAAAAATTCCAACTACCCCCTCCTCTCCCGCAACAACCACTACCGCTCATACACTCCTGCAGGAAAAAAAAAAACTCACTGCTTGCTCACACATTCAAAACAAAATTGACTACGGCGCTGCAGAAGTCAGCTCTTTGCAACGGCCCCACACTCGCGGTCTCGCTGGGGTTTTTCGCGGTGGCGGCTCCTCTTGCGTCCGGCCCTGTGTACTTACTAGACTCCCCCCTTCCCGCAAAAAACGTTACCGCTCCTGTTCAAAGCGGCCTGCTGAGGTTCGCGGCCGGCTGTAACGAACCTCGCAGGCCGCTCTCCACATGGTAGCACGTTCCCTCTGACGTAATCGCGTCTGAGGGAACATGCTACCAAGTTGGAGAGCGGCCTGCGAGGTTCGTTACAGCCGGCCGCGAACCTCAGCAGGCCGCTTTGAACAGGAGGAACTGCCACCACGGGGATCGTGAGAAGAGCCGCCGAAAAAAAAACCTTCAGCCACAGCAGGCCAGCACGCTGGAAAGGAAGTGGGAGGGGCCGAACGGAGCAGGGCAGCTCACGGTAAGAGAAGGGAATGGGGTGTGGGGGAAAATGCTTCTACTGCTTCAGCAGGGACCTGGAGGGGAAGGGAAATACCGCTGCTGCTTCTGCAAAGGAAAGTGGGGGAGGGGGGGAAGAGAAGGGAATGGGGTGGTGGTGGGGGGAAATGCTGCTACTACTACACAGGGATTTGGAGGGGAAGGGAAATATCACTGCTGCTTCTGCAAAGGAAAGTGGGGGGGGGGGGGGGGGGAGAGACAGAAAAAAATACAGACAGACAAAGGAGGCTAGGGAAAAATTGCAGGAGGGAGAGAGACAGAAAGAAAGAAAGGAAGAAAGAGACAGGAGCAGGGAGAGAGACATAAATAAAGACAGACAGCCAGTCATATATTCTAGGACCCCGTTAATGTAACGGGCTTAAACACTAGTATGTAAATAAACCTGAACCATGAATCATTCAGCTGTGGTCAAGGTTTCCTTGAAGGAAAGACACACACATAACAGAGGAGCCTATAAACAAGATTATTTTCAAGAATCCTGCTTATGTAAATGTCAACCCAAGTGGGCAGGGGGGCCTTCCATCAAAAAGGTCCCTAGGCACATGCCCGTTGGGTCTTCCTCACCCTACTGGAACCGTACTATTATTTCATTTACTTCTAGGATTTTTGAATTTAAGTAGTATCTGGGTCTTACAAGGTTCATTGTGCCTTCAGTCTGGTTCATAGTCAAATGCACACAAGACAAAAGCGCACGGACAAGCGCGCAAAGACAATTGAGCACAACGACAACGGAGCATGAGACAGCTGAGCGCAATGACAACTGAGCGCAAGACAAGTGGGCGCAAGACAACTGAGCTTGCGCTGAGTTGGCTTGTGCTCAATTGTCTGGCGCTTATCTGTCTGGCGTGAAATTGTGGTTGCGCTCAATTGTCTTGCGCTCAGTTGTCTTGGCGCAATTGTCTGCGCACTTTTGTCTTGCGTGTATTTGACTTGCCACCCTTCAGTCTACCTCATAATATACCATTGCCTTAAAGAAGATTGCTTAGACCAGGGGTAGGGAACTCCGGTCCTCGAGAGCCGTATTCCAGTCGGGTTTTCACAATTTCCCCAATGAATATGCATGAGATCTATTTGCATGCACTGCTTTCAATGCATATTCATTAGGGAAATCCTGAAAACCCAACTGGAATATGGCTCTCGAGGACCGGAGTTCCCTACCCCTGGCTTAGACAATCAATCAAGGGAAGGCTAAATAGAAACACAAGTATTTAACCCTTTCAGGACCAAGGGACATATTTGTCCCATAACTTTAAAATCCTATAAATTTTGATTGGGATAGTCTATAGTTCTAAATTTGATATGTACGGATTCCATATGATACTGCCTTTATGTAAACAAACTGGTTCCGACATTCATTCATTAGCGTCGTTGCCAGATTGACGAGAAGATTCACTTGCCACACTGTCCATAAGCCAGAAGTGTGATTTTTTTAAATAAAAATAATGATATTTCACAAAAAAAATCAATTTTTTGGCATCTGCAAGCCCTTTTTACCATAAAAATGTCGTTAAAACCACAAAAATTGGCCTACGATCCTTATGGTCCTGAAAGGGTTAAGAGGCCATTTTCACATTTCTTCACTGTGTACCAATATGCTTCTGTTATCTTAACACACCTTGCTGAAGAATTTTTCATATTTTGCACATGGGAACACAAATAACCCAGGATAACACATACATGCTGAGAAATATTTTGTCCCTTTTTCAGCTGCAATAGAATCCAAGGAAATTAAGCCAAACCAGACTACAAGGTATTAAGGAGTTAAGCAGAAAACAGGTGCAGGATCCTTCCATGTTACATTACATTAGTGATTTTTATTCCGCCATTTTTATTCCGCCTTGCGGTTCAAGACGGATTACAGAAGAGGATTTCTGGACATGTTCAGAGGTGGTACAGAGTAGAGCGGGTTGCTTCAGAGGTTTGAAATGTTTCATTCGGTGTTAGTTAGTCTTCAAGGATTTCTTGAATAGCAAGGTTTTTATTTCTTTTCTGAAAGTTTTGTAGTCTGGGGTTGCGATTAGTAGATTGGAGAGTTGATGGTCTAGTTTTGCTGCCTGTGTGGCTAGAAGGCCATTGTACAGTTTTTTTCCGTTTGATGTCGCTGATTGGAGGGTATGTGAATGGTGTCTGGGTTCTCCTGTGTCTGGTTGTGGTAGTTTGGATTAGGCTGTCACCATTTATGGATTTAAATAATAGACAGTAGAATTTAAATAGTATTCTTACTTGAATTGGAAGCCAGTTGTTGTGTGCAGTAGCGTCGCAAAAGCTTAATTTCTGGATGGGCATGGCCCTTGCATTCCCTCTCCTCCCACTATGCCCCCTCCCCCCTCAAAAAAAAAATCTCTCGGCTGGTGGGGATACCAAAGCACTATTAGCTGAAAAGTCATCTCTGAAACTCCACCACCATACAAAAAAAAACACAAACTATCTAAAACACAAGGCCATTGGAGGCGCACTTCCAGCTGCTGACAGCTCCCCCATGCATGCTCACCTCATGCATGAACTCAGCATGAGTACATGGGGGAGACTTCGGCATGAGCAGCTGGAGGCGCACCGTCGACTACCTTGGGTTTGACATATTTTGGGGAGAAGGGGGCTCTGATGAGGGATGCCTGCCAGCTACATTGACCATCTGCACTGCCCCTGCCCATCCAGGCCCATCCGTGGCTACACCACTAGTTATGTGATTAAATTGTTTTCAATATTCCTATTTGCTGATGTCCTGGTTGCTCCTCTGTTATTACAGTTTCTCATCGTACCAACCCTGACCTGCATGGGTGCTCATCGAAGATTTGCAGTGGAGCACAACAAAGAAATATGGATGAAAAACATTCCTAACATTAGCTAAATAAAAAATTGGACAGGGTTTACACCAGAAGACATCTGTGAAAAGACTTGAGAACCTAAACGCCAATTGTCTAGAGGACAGGAAAGATATGATACAGATGTTTAAATATTTGAAGAGGATTAATAATGAACCTTTTCCAAAGGAAGGGAAGCTGTAGAACTAGAGGATACGAAGTGAAGATACAAAAGGAAAAGGTGGTGGATGCCCAGAATGTCCTCCTGGTAAGGTAGTGGAGACAAAACAGAGAAGGAATTTGAAAATGCACGGCAAGATGATGGAATCCAAGTATAGAGCATTTCGGCACAATACAGACAAATTACTTTTGCTCCAAGTACCCACTCAATGCTAATAGCTACCGTGTTTCCCCGAAAATAAGACAGTGTCTTATATTAATTTTGGGTCCAAAAAACACATTAGGGCTTATTTTCAGGGGATGTCTTATTTTTTCTCATGCACAACAATCATCTCTCCCTTCCTCTCCTCCATCCCAATTCTTCCTCTTTCTGCCCCCCCCCCACCATGTGTAGCATCTCTCCTCCCCTCTCACCCATCCCCTTGTGCTGCATCTTTCTATCACTCCCTCCCATCCCCTCTATGCAACAGAACCTTACTGACCCTCCCACCATGAAACTGACAAACCTCCACTCTGAGGCCTCCAAAAACAACAGCGCTCTGAACAGGCTAATTTGCGGCCTTCTCTGCCAGGGCCTTCCTTCTGCCCATTCAGAGCGCTGCCGCCGCTGCTGCTTTAGGAGGCATTGGATTGGAGGTATGTCAGAGGTGTCACCGGGATGGGGGGGGTCACTGAATTGATGAGACCGATTTTTTTGGGCAAATCGGGCAGCACTAGTGTCAGGGATGGAATAGGGGAGTCTCAGGGACATTGTGGGAGGGGGTCGATCTTAACTAGGGCTTATTTTGGGGGTAGGGCTTATATTAGAAGCATCTTATAAAAATCATACTAAGGCTTATTTTCGGGATAGGTCTTATTTTCAGGGAAACAGGGTATTTCACACCATCTCCCTAATTCTTTAATCCTGCACACATTACTTTGGGATTAGCATGCAAGTTCTAGAATACTGTCAGTTATGTGTATAACTTGATTAATTAGTTAATTGGCTTGCAGGTGCAGGGGGTGTGGATGTGAAAAGGGACAGGATCAGCAGTACAGATTCAAGTTTCAAGTTTATTCATGTATTTGATTAAAAGCTTATCCTAGGATACTAAGCGTTGTACAATAATAATAAAAACTTTTATAGACAAACAAAAAAGTCAGACAGTTTTTCTTACTTAACTATTAAGACCACAGTGGTACAGTAGAAGGGGAGGGGGGGAGAACTACAATATTTATCGAGAAAAGATACATAAAAGGGAAGTACATTAGGGTTGGGAAAAGTTAACAAATTTGCTGGACTAAATCAAATAGTCAATTAAAGGCATCTTTAAAAAGAAAACATTTTAGATTGCTTTTGAACTTTTGTATATTTTGTTCGGATCTTATATATATAGGAAGAGAATTCCAAATCATAGGGGCAGTTACCGAGAAGATTGTGGTACGGCGAGTACCTATTATCCTTAGGGATGGGACACTAAGAGAGTGTTGGGAAGTGGATCTAAGGGCTCTAGGTGGGTCATATGGGATTAAAAGTCTGTCAATGAATGCTGGGGAGTGCGTTTGTATTGTTTTGAAAGTTAAAAGGGTGATTTTATATGTTATCCGATGTATGACTGGTAACCAATGAGCTTTTCGTAGTAGTGGAGTAACATGATCATATTTTTTAGAACCAGATATGAGTTTAATAGCGGTGTTTTGGATTAGTTGTAAACGTTTTATTTCTTTTAAATTTATACCTTTAAGTAGAGAGTTACAATAATCTATTTTGGATATTACAAGGATTAATACTGTAAGGGATTTAGCATCAAGAGGACGGATTGATCGGATCATCCTTAATTTATAGAAGCAGTTTTTAACTAGAGTACTGATTTGAGGATGAAATGTAAGTTTATTATCAATTAGTACCCCTAATATTTTAATAATAGTCGTTGATTTGAGTGGAATATTATCAATTGAAATTGGAGCAGTTAAATGTAAGCCTTCTTTCCATGAAAATAACATTATAGACTAATGGTAATTCCTCTCCTAACTGCCAGCCATTCAGCTAGTTGAAGTGCTCATGGCTAAAGTTAAGTGTGTAGATGTGGATTTACGCTAGTGTTTTATAAAGGCCACCAAGCGCACAATTGTCAAAACAGAATCCTTATCATCCTGGCACACCTATCTTTAGATGATCTATGGAAAATCATCCCCATATCTTTAAAATGCATCGTTATTTATGATCATTTTCATCAAGCTAGTAATTCTAATACTGTAAAAAAATTGGACAGGGTTTACACCAGATGCTGTAGCAGATAAAGAATGTGTGAAGATGTGAACAGTACGACTACGGAAACTTGGGATCAAAGAAGTTGGGAGGATTAGTATCCCAGAGTACATGCAAGAACAGCATTACTTTCCATTGCATATGCAGGCAGGGAGCATCATAAATTTATAATATCAATGGATGAGTGCCAAGAGGTTTGGGGTTCTTCATGTTACGTTAAAGGAGTTCTAGGTGGGAAAACTTTACAATCATACATAATAAAGATTGTATTACATAGTAACATAGTAAATGATAAAGACCTGAACGGTCCATCCAGTCTGCCCATTAGAAATATATGATCAAGTCAACTTGTCTCTTTTCTTTGATATTTCTGGGCCATAGACTAAAGTCCACCTGGTAACGTCCTAGGTTCCAACTGCTGAAGTTGCCATCCAAGCTCACTCCAGCCTATCCAACCATCCCGTTGTTTGCAAGATATCTACCGTAAATTTTGGCCAGTAACGTCCTCATGTTTCAAGTAAGTGGAGTTCCTGTTGATGGCCTCCCCAGCCCATCCTACACCGAATCACCACATATGGGACACACACTGTACAAGTTTGTCCAATACCGGCCTTAGTTCTTTAATTTATACCATTTGTTTGTTTTCTAATTAGAGATCCTTTGTGCTTATCCCATGGCTTTTTTGAATTCCATCACCATTTTCCTCTCCACCACCTCCCTCAGGAGGGCATTCCAGACATCTACCACCCTCTCCGTGAAAAAGAATTTCCTAACATTACTTTTAAGTCTTCCTCCTTGCAACCTCAAGTTATACCCGCTAGTTTTACCATTTTCCCTTCTCTGAAAAAGGTTTGGTTCTACGTATATTAATACCCTTCAAGTATTTAAATGTCTGTATCATATCTTCCCTGTCCCTCTTCTCCTCTACATGGCCTATCTAGTCTGCCTAACCATGCTATCTACTATCCCTTTTTGACTCCACCAGCTCCACCAAGAGGCCTTAACCACCCTTTCCATGAAAAAGTATTTTATGAAGTTAATTCTGAATCTATTCCCTTTCACCTTCATCCTATGCCCCCTCATTCCAGAGTTTCATTCAGTTGAAAGAGCTTGCATCAAGTGCATTTATGCCACGTAGGTTAATGTCTCTATCGAATCTCCCCTCTCCCGCTTTTACTACAAATAATACATATTGGATCTTTAAGTCTGTTCCCATATGTCTTATGATGAACACCACGGACCATTTTAGCTGCCTTCCTCTGAACTGACTCCATCCTGTTTATATATCTTTTGGAAGGTGCAGTCTCTAGAATTGTACACAATATTCTAAATGAGGTCTCACCAGAATCTTATACAGGCATCAATACCTCCCTTTTCCTACTAGCCATTCCTCTCCCTATGCATCCAAGCATCCTTCTAGCTTTCACTGTCACCTTTTCAACATGTTTGGCCATCTTAAGATTATCACATACTATCACACCCATATCGCTCCTCTTTCGTGCACAAAAGTTCTCACCCCCCTAAACTGTACCATTCCCTCAGGTTTTTGGAGCCCAAATGCATGACCCTGCATTTCTTAGAGCCCTGCAAGACACCACACTGATCCTCCTACGGATGCCTAGCAGCCTGTGCTCAAACCCCTGCTAAGCGGTAGGTGAGGGACAGTAAGTGGGGATGGACCCGAGCTCCAAAAACACTTTTGCAGCCTGGTCACAGGTACAAGGGATTGGCTTGTCAGCTGCAGACCTCATCTCCCTGTTCTACACAAGGCAGAGCTGACACTGAAACTGGTAAGCTCTGAGCACCAAAACCGTTGAAATTTAACTGAAAAACACCGAGTAAAATAAAGAAAATGGGAAAGCAGAATAGAAACACTCCTTCAGGCTCACAAGCAAAAGGAAAAAAACTGTAAGTGGCAGTAGAGCTCCCAGTGAAATAAAAGGCTTAGAGAAAAAAAATCCAGAGTGGATTTCTTCTTCAGAGCTCGCAGCGATGTGGAAATTGCCTGCTTGTTCAGAATGACACATGTATTGCACTTGAAAGTCCTTTTCAGGAAGAGACCTGTTTCCTCAAAACAAAAATAACATAAGTTATGCAGATCAAAACATTCACTCCCTCCCCCCCAAAAAAAAAAAAAAAAGTTAAGATTGTCTGGGTTCATTTCCCTTCACAAAATAAAATGTCCTCTGGGGGAAAAAAAACTCTGAATGGTTGGACCTGTGGAATGCTATGATGGGCTGAACAAGCCTGTCAGCTTTACAGTGTTAATAGGTATTCAGAAGTATAAAACAAGGTGCAAAGATGTGTCTAGGGTAGTGGAAGTATGAATTGAAAAATAAATTGAAAATCATTTAAACACTGTGTTAGGTTATAAAGGAACCAAGCAGTCACATCAAATGTTTCACTGAATTTATCATTGCATAATTACCTTCTGGTTTCACCATAGCAAGAAATTTCATCATAAAAGAAAGACAAATGGGCTGACAATCCATCTTTCCTCCTGAGATGTACCTGGACCTGCTGCCTCAAAATAGCAATGCAAAGAAGTGCTGACTACAAGAAGGGGGTAGGATTAAGATCAACATTCATTTCTGTAATTAGTGAACTGAGCAAATTCTAGGACGGTACATTGTGGGAGTGCATCACGATAAAGAGAACTGAAATCTCATCCTAATAGTTATCATATATATTTTTTTTTATTGAGAAGGTGTTCAAGTCTTGAGTGGTCTCACTTAAGTAATTCTGATGGGAACAGAGTGCTGTAGTGACTCTGATTAGATCCCCTCTTACCTTCTCCATCAAAATAAAAATAAAAGCAGGACAAGAGAGACAGCACAGAAGATGACCTAACTGGCTGCCATCTTGTTGGAATATTCATTTCTATCTCTATCTCTACCTCTGTCTTTATATTTTTATCTTTACTTTTCATAAATTGTTTCTTCAGGTAATTTAGTTAGATTATGAGCCTTTGGGACAGTTAGGGAATTTCCAAGTACCTATCTTATTTATTTTTATTTATTGTATCTTTTAATGCATCATTTTTGTAAACCGCTTAGAAACCTCACGGTTATTAGCGGTATATAAGAATTAAATGAAATTAAAATTAAATTAAGTTAAATCACTAGGGAACTATTTAGTTAAAGAAATCATCTAAGTATGATGAGAAGAAATAAAAAACACAGTGAAAGGTTTTTCATCACAATATGAGCTCTTTGACAGAAAGTGTAGAAAAAGCAAGACTAAAGTCCGAACTCTTATTTCACCCCAAGAAAAGCTGCCATCTCCTTTAACAGAGACCAGATAACTTTTTCTTAAGTGCTAATTCGTTTTCAGTTAAGTCTCCAACCAGTCTGGATCATGTAGGTTACACTACCACCTGCTGGCTCGAGAGGCCAACACCAGCTTTTCAGTAAAAGCCTCTCATTCCTCCTTCCGCCCAAGGCAACTTTGCTGCACTTCACAGTACAAAAGCTGAAAGCAAAAATCATTTCAGCAGTTTACTATCAAATCATGTCTCAGGCCCCCCAACACTAAATAACTGCCATAAACATTGTTCTGTTGTTATCAGTTCATAGTAACATAGTAGATGATGGCAGATAAAGACCCGAATGGTCCATCCAGTCTGCCCAACCTGATTCAATTTAATTTTTTTTTCTTCTTAGCTATTTCTGGGCAAGAATCCAAAGCTTTACCCAGTACTGTGCTTGGGTTCCAACTGCCGAAATCTCTGTTAAGACTTACTCCAGCTCATCTACACCCTCCCAGCCATTGAAGCCCTCCCCAGCCCATCCTCCACCAAACGGCCATATACAGACACAGATCGTGCAAGTCTGCCCAGTACTGGCCTAGTTCAATATTTAATATTATTTTCTGATTCTAAATCTTCTGTGTTCATCCCACGCTTCTTTGAACTCGGTCACAGTTTTACTCTCCACCACCTCTCTCGGGAGTGCATTCCAGGCATCTACTACCCTCTCCGTAAAGTAGAATTTCCTAACATTGCCCCTGAATCTACCTGTGTGATCATGTGCTTGACCAGTACATCAGATGCTAACATGAATCACTTCGCTGGCACTTGGAAACGGCTGGAAAATACTACTAAAATCGTTGCCACTGTGTTTGGAATCATCACTTTTATCTTCTCAGTGTCTTATTGTTCCCCTGGAATTCTGAAGCAAAAGAAATGTGGTCTTTCTAGTGTATGTAATACTATTTTATAACATAGAAGCATAGAATATGACGGCAGAAAAAGAGCCTTCGGCCCAACAAGTCTGCCCACTCAAAGAACCCTCCCCTCTAGGTTCTTCTTTGAAGTGAACCCACATGTTGATCCCATTTGTTCTTA
Organism: Geotrypetes seraphini; assembly: GCF_902459505.1. Lineage (NCBI taxonomy): Eukaryota > Metazoa > Chordata > Amphibia > Gymnophiona > Dermophiidae > Geotrypetes > Geotrypetes seraphini. The sequence goes on along the minus strand of NC_047094.1, from coordinate 17,185,250 downwards.
AAGTCAGTCACGTTATTGGCCTCAACTACCTGAAGTGGAAGATCATTCCAACGGTCAACCACCCTTTCTTCGGTGAAGAAGTATTTCCTAGTGTCACCATGAAATCTCCCGCCCCCGATTTTTAGCGGATGCCCTCTTGTCGCCGTAGGTCCTGTAAGGAAAAAGATGTCTTCTTCCACCTCAATACTTATTTGAACGTCTCTATCATGTCACCCCTCTCTCTGCGTTCCTCGAGAGAGTATAGCTGCAACTTACCTAGACGTTCTTCATATGGGATATCCTTGAGTCCTGAGACCATCCTGGTGGCCAACCGTTGAACCGATTCTATTCTCAGCACATCCTTCTGATAACGTGGCCTCCAAAATTGTACACAGTATTCCAGATGTGGTCTCACCATGGATCGTATAGCGGCATTACCACTTCGGGCTTTCGGCTGACAAAACTTCTCCGGATGCAAACCAGCATCTGTCTAATCAATTTTTTCATTCTCTGTTCAGGTCAGTGGGTTAGGCATTCGGGGGAATTGCAGGACAGTGAACTTTTTATATATATTTATTTATTGCACACTGTTTGCACTTGACTTGCACTTTAAAGCACACAGGAGCACCCAGATGATGGTGTGCGGCTGGCAGTGAGTGGTAATCTCTGCTCAGTGTTTGCTGGCTTTGCTATTCTAAGCACTAGAGCTGCTCTTTGAGTCGCTTTTTAAAGCTTTCAAACTCACACTGAGGGTGCTTCTTATCTTAAAAATTTAGATTTGAGGTTTATATATTTTTGGTGGAGTCTAGGGAATTAACTTTCCTGCTATGTCCTATGGCACGCCCAACTTATATTTTGGCTTTTATATATACGTACATACATATAATGTTTTAATTTAGAACATAGCAATGTTTTAAATTAAAATATTAATCCACATTGTGATGAATTGATTGGCAATCCACTATTTTCAAGAACTTTTTAAAATACAGTCAAACCTCGGTTTGCGAGTAACACAGTTTGCGAGTGTTTTGCAAGACGAGCAAAATAGTCTCACAAATCTTGCCTTGCAAACTAAGCGTTGACTCGATATGCAAGCCCCCACCCCCGAGAACTGGCATTGGCACCGAGAACCAGCATCGGCCAAACCTTTACCGCAATTGGGCACCGGCACCCAGCACCAACCCACAGGATGTGCCGGTGCCAAAAGAGCCTGCTGCCTGCCGGTGATCTCTGCTGGGCCTTGAGCATCTGCATATGCTCAAAGCTTTCTGGCTCCCGCTCACTCCGAGATTCTAATGAGCACTTTGGTTTACGAGCATGCTTCTGGAACAAATTATGCTCGCAAACCAAGGTTCTACTGCAATTGAAAATCCAGGAGGCCAAGGACTCCATTAGCATTGGGGATGATTTACAGTGCCAAACATTTTCCTGGCATTTTACCTTTCAATACATATCTGAACAGTTTTTTAATTTAAAAAATATACTAAAATAATTACAGTGGAACCTTGGTTTAAGAGCATAATTCGTTCCAGAAGCATGCTTGTAAACTAAAATACTCGTATATCAAAGCGAGTTTCCCCATAGGAACTAAGGGAAACTCGCTTGATATGTTACCACCCCCCCCCCCACAGGCCAGTGGCGCTGCTCCACCCCCCCCCCCCAGAACTGGCATCGCTCCCCCCTTCCCCCCGCTCACAAAGGCCCCCTGTGCAAACCAGCACCCTCCGCCCGAACAACTTCAAACTTACCCCCCGTCTGGCACTGGCACGCAGCCCACAGGACGTGCCGGTGCCGCTTAAAGAAGTTCCTGCCTCTACTGGGCCTTGAGCATGTATCTACGCATGCTCAAGGCCATCTAGTTTTCTCTCTCCCTCTTTTGAAAAAGCAATCTCCTCTGCCTAAAAACTAATTATTCATAAATATATGGCCCAAAGACAACAGGACTTAGGTCCACTTGAATAGGACCAATTTTGGTCTTTAATCTGGAATGAGTGTCTTCATTGGATTAGATCTAGTTCTCTTCTCATTACTCAAAGTTTGATTTTCAATAAGAGGTTATACTGCTCACACTCCTTGGCAACTTAAATGATGGAGCTTAAAGGAGTCTGATCAATGTTGGAGGAAATGTGGGCTTATGTGGTATGAACGTCCACAGATCCAAAATTTTTGGGAACACACACATGCCCTTATATCTGATATAGGAATACATGATTTTGTTCACTTTGAAGAGTATTTTATAAGGAAACTAGTCTTTAAGCCCGTTACATTAACGGGTGCTAGAATAGATGTGTCTGTCTGTCTGTGTTTCTTTATCTCTCTCTCCTTGGCCGCTGTCTGTATCGTTCTGTCTCCCCCTCCCCCCGAGCAAAGCTGTCTGTCCCCAGCACACCTCCCCCCAAAGCAGCCCCCTTTCCCTATCTCTCCATGGCCCCTTCTGTCTCCCGCCCAGCACACCCCTCCCCCCAAAGCAGCCCCCTTTCCCTCTCCCTGTCTCTCCAAGGCCCCTTCTGTCTTCCCCCCCATAGCAAAGCTGTTTGCCTCAAGCACACCCCTCCCCCCAAAGCAGCCCCCTTTTCCTCTCCCGCTGACTCTCTCTCTGGCCCCCTTTCTCTGTCTGTCTTTCTGGCCCTCTCCCTGCCCCTGTCTTTCTTTCTTTCTGTCTCCCTCCCTCCCTCCCGCTGTCTGTCTGTCTGTCATTTTTCCCCATTTCCCTGTGCAGCAGCATTTCCATCCCACTTCCCTATGCAGCAGCAACAGCATTTCCCTCCTATCTCCCCCCCCCTTTCCTGTGCAGAAACAGTAGCAACATTTTCCCCATCCCCCTTTCCCTTCTCTTACCTTCTCTTCCCTGCTCCGTTCGGCCCTTCCCCCTTCTTTTACTGCCTTGTCCTGCTCGATCTGGCCTGCTCCTGACCCTCCCACCGTCGACAAACCTCGAGGCTCCAGCCGCGTAGGCAGCACTTTAAACACGCTGTTCTTCAGCCTTCTACTGCCAATTTCCTCTGCCGCGTCTATCTCCGATGATGTCATCAGAGACGACGGCAGAGGAAATCGGCAGTAGAAAGGCGAAGCAGCGTGTTTATAATGCTGCCTACGCCGCTGGAGCCGGGAGGTTTGTGGAGGGCCGCTGGAGCCGCCTACGCTGCTGGAGCCAGGTTTGGAGAGCACAGTCGCGCGCCTTCAGCCCCCGCATGCGCCCTGAGGTTTAGAATGTTGCCACAGAAGCACACCTCAGGGCGCCAGCGCTCACAAATTTTTAAGAGCACATGCGCCTCTAGTTTTTTATTATTATTGATAATCTTGATTCACATCTCTATCAAGATTGATAGGAAAACTCATTCATTGTTTTCTTTTCGTTCTGTGAAAGGATGTAAATACAATAAATTTCAGAACGACTATTCTCTTTTCAGGCAGCCTCAAGGACTAGGGATTTAACTTACATATTTACACTCCCAACTTCATATCAACAATTTCAACATGCCTTAAAAACGTATCTTTTCAGGGAACAATTTGGAAGTTAGAAATCGGATATCTATTCATTGAGAGTACCCAAGAAAGGGACTTGGGGGTAATGGTGGACATGACAATGAAGCCGACGACACAGTGTGCGGCGGCCGCTAAGAAAGCGAATAGAATGCTAGGTATAATCAAGAAGGGTATTACAACCAGGACGAAAGAAGTTATCCTGCCATTGTATCAGGTGATGGTGCGTCCGCATCTGAAGTACTGCATCCAATATTGGTCGCCGTACCTTAAGAAGGATATGGCGATACTCAAGAGGGTTCAGAGGAGAGCGACATGTCTGATAAAAGGGATGGAAAACCTTTCATACGCTGAGAGATTGGAGAAACTGGGTCTCTTTTCCCTGGAGAAGAGGAGACTTGGAGGGGCATTCGGAAAAGTTGAAAGGGGACAGATTCAAAACGAATGCTAGGAAGTTTTTCTTTACCCATCGTGTGGTGGACACCTGGAATGCGCTTCCAGAGGGCGTAATAGGGCAGAGTACGGTACTGGGGTTCAAGAAAGGATTGGACAATTTCCTGCTGGAAAAAGGGATAGAGGGGTATAGATAGAGGATTACTGCACAGGTCCAGGACCTGTTGGGCTGCCGCGTGAGCGGACTGCTGGGCACGATGGACCTTAGGTCTGACCCAGCGGAGGCATTGCTTATGTTCTTATGTTACAAGATCATGAAGGGCATAGAGAGAGTAGAGGGACAGATTCTTCAAACTTTCAAAAAATAAAAGAACAAGAGGGCATTCGGAAAAGTTGAAAGGGGACAGATTCAAAACAAATGCTAGGAAGTTCTTCTTTACCCAACGTGTGGTGGACACCTGGAATGAGCTTCCAGAGGATGTAATAGGGCAGAGTACGGTACTGGGGTTTAAGAAAGGATTGGACAATTTCCTGCTGGAAAAGGGGATAGAGGATTACTGCACAGGTCCTGGACCTGTTGGGCCGCCGCGTGAGCGGGCTGCTGGGTGCAATGGACCTCAGGTCTCACTCCGCGGAGACATTGCTTATGTTCTTATGTACTAGTCTTTGTGAACCGCATAGAACTTAATGGTATTTGTGGTATACAAGTGAGTTTTATGTTATATTATGATGTGTGGTTCAAGGGCTTGGTAGCAACTGATATGGTACCATATTGATAAGGTTGATGTTGGAACAGAGAAGCTCTGCCCTTTGGATCTGAATGATCCTTTCTGTTGGTACCGAATTTGAGTGTTAATTTAAGATCCAAAACAAATACAAATTAAGAGGGTAAGGGAATAAGTTAAAAAATTAGATTTTGGCATGATTATCCAGAATAATATGACAAGAAATATTACTATCCTTTTTTTACTTTTAAGACAGTAGAACACTAAGACATGTTAAGTTGAAGTTTACCATTACTTCATTATTGTCACTTCTAATTATAATCTCTAGATTAATATAATAGGACTTTCACATGCTTCATTTTGTTCCACTTTATATAGCAGGTTTCATGGTGTGAATGTGATGTTGTTATGCAAAGTTATTATAATAGGTAATACAAGATTGAGTTTGCCTTATCTGTTAATCAAATATGGCTTCTCATTTTAGATTGTATAACAATACTCTGCTTTGGATCACGGATAATGTAAAAAAATAGTTATTATGTGTATATAATCTTTATTAAAACAAAATTTAATGAAAAGTATTGACATTAAAAAAGAAGAGCTGGCTGTGAGAGGACGTGTGAAGTTTAAAGATAAATTTCTTACTTTAATCTTTCTGAAAAGGTCGGCAAGAGTGAGACTCTCTCTGCTGAGGTAAAATAAGTTTCATAATATTTGTCTGATCCTTCATAATCTTTTGTGAGCCAAAATGGTCCATTTCAAAGTATCATCATCAAAGAGGAAACATTTTTTAAACATTGGGTCTACAAGATCATTTTCAAAGGAGTGTCCCTGAAGTGCATCCTTGAGAAACTTTGGGCTGGGTTTTGGAGGAGTTGCAAAATATGCATACCGTATATACTCAAATATAAACCAAGATTTTTGGGCCCAAAAATGGAGGTCTTGGCTTATAGTCAGGTCATCGCCTACCTGACCCCCTCCTGGACTTGTTGCAGGCCTCCGCTGGGCCTGTTGTATGGCCTAGTGGGGTTGGCCAAGACATAGGTGTCAATAGGCGTCCTAGACATCAGCACCGCTCTATTAGGCCAGCTTTTCACTCACTTAATTTGGCAGCACTTATGTCGGATGCTGAACTCAACCATGCCTACTTTTTCACATAGGCGTCGTTAGGTGTCCTAAGAGTTCAGGGCCAAACTCAAATTGTTTACTTAATCTTTTCTTTTTTTTCTTTTTTTTGATTTGCTGAAAACCAGTACAGTCAATTGCCAAGCCAATTAAAAAAATCAGTGCAGATCCCGAAATTAGGCATCACTAGGTGGCTGCAATTAGGAAACAAGAACTTAGATGTCTAGCCTTCCCTCTCTCTTGATATAAAATAAGACTCAAGATTTGATAGGCTATTCCCTGACACTCACAGAACCAGTCCAACTGAGAAGAGTCCAATGCCAAGCATCTAAGAAAGTCATTAGTTCCTGAAGCTCCCTCTAGCCCTCTATTTTTAACTCTGATTTTATGCCATATATTCAAATTGACTTCATGGTTGCAATCAAATAAAACATAAAAACTATATTTAATTGCAACAATTCATATACAATAGACACCATCAACATCAGTGTGTGAAGGGGCGACAGATGAGGGACAGAAAGAGGTAAAGAGTTATGGAGTATTAAAGGCAAGATAGTCAAGGGATACAATTTTATATATACATATAATTAGTGTTTAAATTGATGTTTTTACTGATAGCTACTTTGATATTTGTAACAGCATAGTACATAATATCAAACTTTACAGTAGCTCTTTCACTCTGATTACACTGAGCTTAGTCAGGCCCTTACCTGCCCAGCAATAGGTAAGAGGTGAGGAAAGGTTTGAGAAAATTCTCCAGCCCCCAATGATGAAGCAAGTGACTCGAGTAATTTTGGGCTCCTGTTGGACCAAAGCATTCTTCTCCCTCAACTGTTCCTGTTGTAGAATCATCAGGCAGAAGTTTGGAGGGGGGATTCTTTGAGCCCCATGGAATGGGAGGTGAACCCACAACCTGGAAACAGCTCAGAGGCAGTACAGCGCTTACTTGAGCCATCCCAGGAACTGAAGATAGATTTCGGATGGCAAGGGGACTCCTTCAGCAGGATACTATGAGTAACTTGGTTAGGGTGATGAACCAGGATGCTTCCATTCTTGAAACTTGGTTATAGAGGGACCTGCCATCGCTGACATTTGAGTCACCAAAGGACAAGGCATAGAAACTTCTGTGCTGTCTAAGGTTATTATAATATTGTCTGAGGCTGTTATTACTTCGGGGGGGGGGGAGGGGGGGCTGTGGTGTGTGGCATGTGGCATGTGTGTGTGTGTGGTCATTGACTTGAGTTTGAGTCCTAACAACTTGATACGTTAAAGATCCAAAAAGAAATTGATCAAGTGCAAGTCTGATGAGGTCCTCCAGCATCATTCTCACAGTAGTTGTCAATGTGTCCAGTCACCTAGTTGCAGGTTTTTCTCTTCGCCTAGTTCCTTCGATCTTCCCAAACTGTCCTCCAGCGATCTCTCTTTTCTAACACTGTGACCAAAATAAGATAGTCGGAACTTCATCATGTGAGCTTCTAGTAATATATCTGGTCTGATCTCTTACAAAATGGATTTGTTTAGTTCTCCTGGCGGTCTACGGCATACGTAGGATTCTTCTCCAGCACCAGAATTCAAACAAGTCAATCTTCTTTCTATCTTGTTTCTGTAATGTCCAGCTTTCGCATCCAAGTTTTATTTGAATTTGATATCCCGTCTAACATTAAAAATCTAAACAGCTTACATTAAAAGACCAGGAAGGGTGTGTGAAAGGATGTAAAATGACTGTGAGGAAAGGGGGAGAACTACAATATTTAAAGAAAAGAGGGAGGGGAAAAACAACAGGGCAGGCAGAAGTCTCAGTGCTTATCCAGATGTGAATGGACCAGTCTGATCTTCATTTTAACTGTTATTTTCTTGTCTTTAAATACTTTATCAAAAGCCTTCATTATAGAGCAACCAATTGATATTTTATAGAGTACTTCTTCCCTGCTCGTTGCTTCCTTGTTTACTAAAGAGCCCAAAATCCATCAGAGAATTGGACAACCTATGGAACTTTAGGACGGGCATGAAAACCTTTCTCTCCACAAATCCAGCCCCATGAAAATTCCAAGACAAACTGATCTAGGACGAACTCCGTCAACTAGGCCATAATGCTGAGCTCCAGACCAAAATAAGTAAAGTAAATTAAAATAATTCAGATGTTCATACCTATTATAGTTGTTTAGTGTTCTCGGATGTTTATACCCAATATAGCATGTAAAATTACCTAATATCTGACGTTCTCTATTTATCACAACTCAGTCTTTGTACCACTCGCTTCCCAAATATGTCTTGTCCATATTTGTTCTGGCTTTGCTGTGTGTGTACTCCTGTAACCCGTTCTGGGCTCTTTTGGGAGGACGGGCTAAACAAGATTAAAACTCTTTACAACTTCTATTTTATCATCTTCTCAAGCTTAAAATCTTCATGATTTTCCATGTTGATAATCTTTTTAAAAAAATTTATATTCAGTTCTAATCCCATGTTATCACTTTCGACTAACTTTTCTCAGTAGGTACAATATGTCTTCTTTACTACTGGCAATGAATGTTGTGTCTTCTACAAAACACAGGTTGTTTATATTTTGACCACCACTTTAAAACCAATGCTCTCTTCTTCCAAATTTGCTTTGTCATAAAGATTAAACAAATAAGGCAATAAAATGCAGATTTGTCTTACATCACTTTTTATTGAGAACCAATCAGTGTTGTTATATTCAGTTCTCACTCCAGCTTTCTTGATTTTCACAGCAGCTGAATTATAAGTTTTGGTATTCCCAGAATTGATTATTTATAATGCTTTTGCACAGAATTTCTCTGACTTAAGATCTGACAGTCTCCCCAGCCCTCCCCAGCTTCCTCTGTTTCATCTCTCACTATCTGCAGTTCTCTCTCCCTCAAACTTCCTGCAAGACCCCCTAATTCCACCCCCAAAGTTTTCTTTAGCATGTACCGTATTTTCACGTAGATAACGCGCACCCGGGTATAGCGCACGGGAAACCAAAATATATGCAAAAAAATTTTTATATATCGCGCACACCCGTATACCGCGCATGCTGCCCCGACTCTCCCGTCGCTGCACGACTCTCCTCTGGCCACCCCGACTCTCCTTTCACCCGCCCCAACTCTCCTCTCCCCCTTGAAGTCCTGTCCCCACCCTGAAAGCCTGATGCCCCCCCCCCCCCGACGTCAGAGAAAGGGCGGGACCGCCGGAAGAGGAAGCAGCGCAGACGCAGGGCTCACAGAAGGGCCGGGACCGCCAAGAGGAAGCAGCAGGACACCGGTAGGAGCTTCTACATGATGAGGGGGGGGTCGGGAGGCTGTGGGGGTGCGAGCGGTCCTTCAGGGTGGGGGTGCGGGTACGGGTGGGAGTGCGTGCGAGTGGTCCTTCGGGGTGGGGGTGCGTGTGCGTGCGAGCGGTCCTTCGGGGTGGGGGTGTGGGTGCGTGCGAGCGGTCCTTCGGGGTGGGGGTGCGAGCGGTCCTGCGGGGGGGGGGGGGGGTGAATCGGACATCGGGGGGGGGAACTATGTTTAAAAAAAATTTGTAAAACGCGCTCACGCGTATAACGTGCAAGGTTATGCACGGTTTGTAAAAATCGTGTATAATGCGCGTGTTATATGCGTGAAAATACGGTAATACCATCATTCTCTCTCTCTCAAGACATACAACACCACCTCTTAACCTCCCTCTCCCAAGGCATAACACCCCCTTCTTATTCTTCTTCCCCCAGACATACAATTTTCACCTCTCATTCTTTTTCCTCCATAGACATCATTGTATCTCTCTCCCACCCTCTCCATAACATACCCTCAAACTTGATCTCTCTGCACACCAGTGGCACACTCTCAACTCTGTCCCTTCTCATCCTCATAGTACACGTTCAGCTTTCCTTAACCCCTTCACTTTTCTTGCCCCCTCCAATTCCCCAGGGCACATTCTCATTTTACTCTGATCCCACCATCCCTATGGCACACTGTCATCTTACTCTTCCTTCCCTCCTCCCCACACCATCCCTATGGTACACTCCCTTGCTTTGCCCTAACCCCCTCCCCATGGCACATATACCTTACTCTGACCTCTCCATGGCTTACTGTCACCCTTGTTCTGGCTCTGTCCCACCTTGCTCTGCCCATCATGGCGCAAACACTTGCTCTGCCCCCCCCCCCTTTCCCCCATTGCACTCTCATCTTGATCTGGGCCCCCTCCTATCCCATAGCTTATCAACTGTTCTTTCTCCAGTGTCCCACAGAGATTGCAAGGCAAGAGAGAACGTGACTGTTGTACATAGGGTCACTTTCTCCTCTGCCAGCTTATACCCAACTGTTTACATGAACCATGTGGGCAGCCCTATAGCCCCAATTCACCAGGTCAGGTTTTCAGGATATCCACAATAAATATGCATAAGATAGATTTGCATCTCAAGGAGACAGTACATGCAAATCCATCTCGTACATATTCATTGTGGATATCCTGAAAACCTGACCTGGCTCCGGCTCTCGAGGACCGGAATTGCCTACCCCTGACCTAAACAATTGGGTCTAAACTGGCAGAGGAATAGGAAGAAACCCGATGTGTAGGGCTTCATGTCCTCTTTCTCTTGCCACACAATTGCTGCAGAGAAGGGGAGAGAGAGACCCAATGCACCTCACAGAATTTTGCGCAAGTCCAAAAAGTTGCATGTTCTGCAAGGGTGGGGAATTCTGTTCTGTGCAGTTTCACTTTTTTTCAGGAACATGACATATTTTTTCCTTTGCAAGGGATGAAACAGACTCTGTGCATGGATTTTTATTCTTTTTAAATTATACACAGGTTGCCTTTTCCCCTCTTCTACTAAACCGTGCTAGTGGATTTAGCACGGGGAGCCGCGATGAATGGCCCACGCTGCTCCCGACGCTCATAGAGTTCTTATGAGCGTCGGGAGCAGCGCAGGTCATTCAGCACGGCGCCCTGTGCTAAACCGCTAGCGCGGTTTAGTAGAAGAGGCCCTTTATGGAGGTGTCTTGGGAAAGCAGGTTCCTCAGTCCTGCAAAACCCCCGACACAAGCAGCACAGCTGGAACACATCAAATTTTGAAACTAGCTCTTTGTTGTAATAGCTTACCATCCAACTTAAATAACCATGAACAGCAAGGGAGATGGGTTGGTTCCTTTCTTCTTTAAATCAAACCCTTTTCTTTCAAACATTTAAAGTCTCCACTTAGAAGACAGTAATTAGATTTTTTTTCATCTACTAAGTACTAGATGCCGGCCTTCTCCAGTCAATGAAGGAGTAAACTTGCTCTTCTCACCTTATCCAACCCTTCTGATATCATACCGAGTTTTTCAAGCAGTTCTTCAAAACCTTCCCACCTGTCGTCCCCTCCCCTTTCAGAGATAGGCTCTCAAAATCCTTCCGAAATCTTTGCCTTTTTAACTGATCAAAATAGTTTCAAATTAATCAGCTTTTTTCTTTTTCTGTTCCAAATGTGTCACATATCACTGACACAGCTGTAGATATATAAAACAGCAAAAAATCTGTACTGCATTCCAGGTCATGGAGGAACATAATCAGGGTGCTAATTAGTAATTCTCCTCTTGTACTGAGACTGTTCTGGTGACAGGTTTTCTCCAAGTCAGAATCAAGCCATGCAGAAATATCCTATTTTCAACAGCCCTTTCCACCTTTCTTCTAAATTGGTTCACATTGGTTCCATCCTAAATCTGTCCTTTGAGATAAGCCTTAAATCCCACTTGCGTAAGGTTTATTAAAAATTAAAATTCATAAAAGTAAAAAGCAAGCCTTGATTACTTAAACCAGGGGTAGGCAATTCCGGTCCTCGAGAGCCGGGGCCAGGTCAGGTTTTCGGGATATCCACCATGAATATGTATGAGATGGATTTGCATGCACTGCCTCCTTGAGATGCAAATCTATCTCATGCATATTTATTGTGGATATCTTGAAAACCTGACCCGGCTCTGGCTCTCAAGGACTGGAATTGCCTACCCCTGACTTAAACCATCCAAAGACCAAAACAACAGAACTATTTTCCAACTTGGCTGTGTTTTCAGCTCTACATTCCTTTCACGTTCCACCTTGATTACTAGAGATCCACATTCGTATTCCTACACAAACTGTGCTCCAGAAGAACCATAAACTCTGGCTCCATCATCAAGAAATGTTGGACCCGTGTAAATAAATATGACTGTCCTGATCTCTTTCAGGGGAATCATCAAGCAGTTAAATCCTTTTTAGCACCGTAGCCTCAAAAACATTACCAAGATGGACCCTCAGTTCTTTAAACAAATCTTGCTTTAATGCAAAGTTAAAACTAAGAAAATACCGTATTGTCACTCATATACCGCGCACCCGTGTAAAACGCGCACACGGGTATAGCGCGTGGGAAACTGTAATGTATGTAAAGAAATTTTTATATACCGTGCACACCTGTAAACCGCGCATGCCGCCCCGACTCTCCCGTCGCTGCCCGACTCTCCTTTAGCCCGCCCCGACTCTCCTCTGGCCAGCCCGACTCTCCTTAAGCCCGCCCCGACTCTCCTCTGGCCGCCCCTTGACTCTCCTTTCGCCCGCCCCCAACTCTCCTCTGGCCAGCCCGACTCTCCTTTCGCCCGCCCCGACTCTCCTCTGGCCAGCCCGACTCTCCTTTAGCCCGCCCCGACTCTCCTCTGGCCAGCCCGACTCTCCTTTAGCCCGCCCCGACTCTCCTCTGGCCGCCCCTTAACTCTCCTTTCGCCCGCCCCGACTCTCTTCTACCCCTTGAAGTCCTGTCCCCCCTTGAAGTCCTGTCCCCACCCTGAAAGCCTGATGCCCCCCCCCCCCCGACGTCCGATTCACACCCCCGCAGGACCGCTCGCACATGCACCCGTACCCCCACCCCGAAGGACCGCTCGCACCCCCACAGCCTCCCCACCCCCCCATCATGTAGAAGCTGCCTACCGTTGTCCTGCTGCTTCCTCTGCCGGCGGTCCTGCCCCTTCTCTTAGCCCTGCGTCTACGCTGCTTCCTCTTCCGGCGGTCCCGCCCTTTCTCTGATGTCAGAGAAGCGGCCGGGAGGTATGGTCAGTCGTTTTTCTCCTTGGGACTTCAGTGGTCACTTCGGGAAGTAGATTTGTAGTTTAGTTTTCATGTAGTGATTAATCTTTTCATGGAAGGTTTTGAAAGCGAGGACCAGGGCCTTGAAGGCGCAGCGCTTTTGAATGGGCAGCCAGTGCATGGAAGCTAATGCGGGGATAACGTGGTCGTGGATGCCTAGGTTTTTCAGGAGGCGGATTGCATCATTTTGCACCCTTTGGAGGCAGGAGAGAGTTTTGGTAGGCAGGCCCACTAGTAGTGTGTTGCAATAGTCTATGCAGGATAGTACGAAAGCGTACAGTAGTTGGGCAAATTCGGGATCTGAGAAGTATGCATGTATGGTTTTAAGCTGGCGGAGGTAGTAGGAGGAGGATGATACTAGCTTGGACATGTGATCTGTCATAGATAAGTTTGAGTCGAGAGTTACTCCTAGGCTGCGGATGTTATCCTTGGATGTTTGTGCCCCAGGAAAAGGATGGACGTGGGTATACGCAATGATCTTTGTGGATCCAGAGAAGTTCTGTCTTGGATTCATTTAACTATAACTTGTTCCCGGTCATCCAGGTCTTTATTTCAGTTAAACAAGATTGGAGGTTAAAGATTTGTGTGTCTTGGTGTCAGCCTAGGGCAATGGTCTCCAACTCAAACCCTTTGCAGGGCCACATTTTGGATTTGTCGGTACTTGGAGGGCCTCAGAAAAAATAGTTAATGTCTTATTAAAGAAATGACAATTTTGCATGAGGTAAAACTCTTTATAGTTTATAAATCTTTCCTTTTGGTTAAGTCTTAATAATAATATTGTAATTTATAGCTAAAGAGAAATATGATCAAGAAACTGTTTTATTTTACTTTTGTGATTATGATAAACATACCGAGGGCCTCAAAATAGTACCTGGAAGGCCGCATGTGGCCCCCGGGCCACAGGTTTGAGACCACTGGTCTAGGGGGAGGTAGAGTTGTGGACATCGCGGAAAAACACCGAATCGGAATCCACTCATCTGCAAAAGAGTGGATTCCGATTCGGTGTTTTTCCGCGATGTCCAGTAGTGGTTTGACATAGAAGTTGAAGAGGAGAGGTGATAGTAAGGCACCCTGAGGCACTCCATAGTGGAGTGGTTTGGGTTCAGATAAAGATTTTCCTAGTAGAACTCTCTGCGATCTGTCGTTCAGGAATGAAGAAAACCATCCAAGTGCGTTGTCAAGGATTCCGATGGACTTTAGCCTGGACAAGAGGAGAGAGTGGTCGATGGTGTCGAAGGAGGCACTGAGGTCTAATAGTTGAAGGATGTTAACAGTTAAACATACTCTCAAGCTGATTGTGTGGGGAAACTACTAACATTTATTACTTGTTTGTTAATAAAACGATGATTTCAAATGTCATGTTTTTTTTGCTTCTCCCCTACCAGAGACTGCTGCACTCATCTCTCATCTGGTGGCAACATTAAGTAGTACATGTCACATACTGTCAAACGTATGTTATTAGATTTCCAGTGGTGGCGCATTTTCCAAGAGAAAAAAAAAATTAGTTGCCATGACATATGAATCAACCTTCGTATTTGAAAATGGCAATAAAAATGAAGGGTCAACCAAAAATGATCATCTAATACAAGAGCTTTCAAAACTGTGCACATCCCTTCTTCATCTGCGGTTTCAAAACCTCAAGAGCTACATCTTTTTTGGGCGGTCATTTAAAAGGCATCACAACCAGTTTCCTCCTAGACCAATATGACCACTAGAACTCTTGCCCTAATATCCAGCAATACCGCTTTTACTACTCTCTATACAGAGATAATAAGAGCTTGATAGTTTTTCATGGCTAAAGAGGATTGATTGCAGTAGCAAAGAACACCATTTAGGAAATAGCTCTCTTTGCAGCAGGAGCAGATTTACAGCTGCAGAAAGACAGGAGGGATGTATACCGGGGAAAAGTACCAATACCTTAAAGATTTGGGGGGGGGGGGGTTCAGCACTTTATAAAGCTAGTTTCACACAAACAGATCCTCCTTATTTATCACTGAAGAAAGAGTAAACGAAAACATGCAGAACAGTTTTAGAAAGGACATCCAGGTTGTTACAATGCATTTTAGAACAAGGTCTGCCAACATAGAGCCTGTTCTAAACTACATGAGAAAAGGATGTCCACGTGCTGGTCAAGTTCAGCATGAACATTCATTTTACAAATAATGAACAGGGCAAAACAAGGGACAGACTCACTGTGGCCGCATAGGAACATCCGTGTTATACAATAACCACATACACATCCATGTGGAGGAATATCTTAATGGTTAAAAGCTGAGAACAGTGGATCCCAGTTAAATCCCACTGCAGCTCCTTGGGATTTTGGTATATTGCCTCAAGAACAAACAGAGACTGTAGGGACAAAACAAATATCTACTACTAGTCTTTAAGCCCGTTACATTGACGGGTGCTAGAATATATGTCTTGTCTTTTTTTTTTTTTCTTTCTGTCTCTCTCCCCCTCCATTTCCCTGTGTAGCACTGTCTCTGCTTTCTTCCTCACTTTGCACTCTCCAGCTGTAACATTACTGCCTCGCTTTTTCTCCTGCAAGCATGTCTGCTCTCTTTCTCATCCCCAGTCTCTTTGCTCTTTTTCTCTTCTTGCAGGGGTCTCTGCTCTACTTTCTCTATGTGTTCCTTATTCTCTATGCTGTATTTTTTTTCTCTGTATGCTCCTGATCTTGTGTTTCCCTGTAGGTATTTATTTCTATTTTTTTTTCCTTCTTCAGTCTCAGCTCTTCTTTCTCTGAACATTTCCTACCTCAGTTTCTCCAATTTTCTTTCCTTCTTCAGTCTCAGCCCTGATGGGCCGCTGCGGGAGCGGACCGCTGAACGAGATGGACCTCTGGTCTGACTCGGCGGAGGCAACCTCTTATGTTCTTATGTTCTTTATCTGAACATTTCCTACCTCAGTCTCTCCAATTTTTTTTCCTTCTTCAGTCTCAGCCCTTCTTTATCTGAACATTTCTTACCTCAGTCTCTCCAATTTTCTTTCCTTCTTCAGTCTCAGCCCTTCTTTATCTGAACATTTCTTACCTCAGTCTCTCCAATTTTCTTTCCTTCTTCAGTCTCAGCCCTTCTTTATCTGAACATTTCCTACCTCAGTCTCTCCAATTTTCTTTCCTTCTTCAGTTTCAGCCCTTCTTTATCTGAACATTTCCTACCTCAGTCTCTCCAATTTTCTTTCCTTCTTCAGTCTCAGCCCTTCTTTATCTGAACATTTCCTACCTCAGTCTCTCCAATTTTTTTTCCTTCTTCAGTCTCAGCCCTTCTTTATCTGAACATTTCTTACCTCAGTCTCTCCAATTTTCTTTCCTTCTTCAGTCTCAGCCCTTCTTTATCTGAACATTTCTTACCTCAGTCTCTCCAATTTTCTTTCCTTCTTCAGTCTCAGCCCTTCTTTATCTGAACATTTCCTACCTCAGTCTCTCCAATTTTCTTTCCTTCTTCAGTTTCAGCCCTTCTTTATCTGAACATTTCCTACCTCAGTCTCTCCAATTTTCTTTCCTTCTTCAGTCTCAGCCCTTCTTTATCTGAACATTTCCTTCCTCAGTCTCTCCAATTTTCTTTCCTTCTTCAGTTTCAGCCCTTCTTTATCTGAACATTTCCTTCCTCAGTCTGTCCAATTGCAGCTCTCTTGCCCTCTAAGCCCTTGCTGCAAGTGGCTGTGCATGTCTTCTCTCCTGCTCCCCTTTCCCGACAAACCTGCGACTCCAGCAGCGTGTGCAGCACTCTACACACGCTGCTTCGGGGCCTTCTAATGCCCCGATTTACTCTGGCACGTCCCTGATGACATCATCAGAGATGCGGCAGAGCAAATCAGGGCAGTAGAAGGCCCCGAAGCAGCGTGTGTAGAGTGCTGCACACGCTGCTTGAATCGGTGTTTGGAGTCGGGACCGTGAAGAAAGTATCGGCTGGAGTCTTTTTTCGGCACTTCCCTTCCCGCCCCTTGATGTGTCCCTGCAGCTCCTCTCGATCCCCGCCAGCGTCGGAAGCCTTCTCCGACGCTGGTGCGGCTCGTGAGAGGAGCCGACAGGAGAGCAGGATGTCCAGCGCTGGGGTCCAGTTCTTCTGGCGAGTGTAGGTAGGTGCTGGGGAATCGCGCATGCGCAGTCCTGTGGCCACTGATCATGGAAGCACGCCGATAGGAGTGCGTATGCGCGGCTAGCGTTTTATTATATAGGATACTGGAATGCGCGCTGCTTTGATAGCTTGCAAGTACTTCCCCCCTCCCTCTTCCCGCCACACTGAAACTACATAACCTACTCTTTACCTCTCTAGAAAGGACAAATGTTCTTCCATTGTAACCCTCCGTTTTTTTATCTCTTTTGAACTGCAAGGTAATGGCGGAATAGAAATCTCTAATGTAATGTAATAAAATTAATTAATTAAAATAAAAAGTTTTAGTACTACACTACTCCCTCCGTATTTGTGGTGGTTATGGGCGGAACACAGCCGCAAATATGGAAAAACCATGAATAACTTTCTTGTATGTTATTTGCGGTTTTCTGTTAAAAACCCTCAAGAATATGATAAAACTGCAAATAATATGAGAAAGTTATTCACCTCCTGCCCAGGTCTCTCCTTAACCCTGGCCCCGTCTACAGAGCAGGGGAGAGAGAGAAGCCCACCGTCAACTCCCGTTGCGTCGCTCCAACCCCCTCCCACCCCACCAAGCAACCGCTCTTACGTCCAGGTCCCCCACGCGCCCAGCCCGTTTCCTATCCTCAGAGCTGCAGGTATTTTGATTTGGTTTGGTTTATTTATAATCTGCCTTATACAAGACAAAGTGCATGAACACATTCATAAATAGACATAAATAACATTTCAATGATTTTATAAAGATAAAAATGACAACACCAAATTACATAATCAGACTGACACTTAGGGCTCCTTTTACAAAGGTGCGTTAGGGCCTTAACGTGCGGAATAGCACACGCTAAAATGCCGTGCGCTAGCCGCTACCGCCTCCTCTTGAGCAAGCGGTAGTTTTTCGGCTAGCTAATGCGGTGTGCGCGCTAAAAGCGCTAGCGCACCTTTGTAAAAGGAGTCCTTAATCCCCCATTGCTCCAGGTACATTAGATAAGCGTGTGAGCCCACCAGGACAGATAGGGAAAAATGATTTGAGTGCCCGGCTGTAAACCACTTATGCAATAAGTAATATATAAATACTAACATAAAAACAAATTAAAAACAAAAAACATTAAACATCGTCAAACAAGCCTGCCCTGCCATCCCAAAAGGATCAATTCAATGAGCAAACATGTAGTAGTCATTAGAGAATGACACGGTGACAAAATTAATCACCGTTCCCGTCCCCGCGGACCGCGTTCTTAAGTATAAGTCGTACTTAAGTCAGGCGTCTGTAATTCGGGGACAGGCTGTACTTGACTCACATAAGGGCATAAGAGTTGCCATACTGAGACAGACCAAAGATCTATCAAACCCAGTATCCCGTTTCCAACCGTGGCCAACCCAGGTCCCAAGTGCCTGGCAGAGACCCAAAGAGTAGCAACATTCCAGAGCTGAGATTGTGATGTCATAATGCCTCATTCCACCAATGCCTAAGAGCCAAACTCATCAGTGAGGTCAAAATGGCTTCATTATCCTTGGCTCACATAAGAATCAGAGTATGAATGGCCACAACCACTGACCCTCAAGCTTTGCTTTGAAGAATGCTGGTGTAGAAGGACTGAGGTTGAAACAGACACTACAGAATGAGTCTCTGGTATCCAGAGCAGATATTGTGATGTCATAATGCCTCATTCCACCAGTGCCTAAGAGCCAATCACATCAGTGATGTCACAATGGCTTCATTATCCTTGGCTCACATAAGAATCAGAGTATGAATGGCCACAACCACTGACCCTCAGGCTTTGCTTTGAAGAGTGCTGGTGTAGAAGGACTGAGGTTGAAACAGACACTACAGAATGAGTCTCTGGTATCCAGAGCAGATATTGTGATGTCATAATGCCTCATTCCATCAGTGCCTAAGAGCCAATCACATCAGTGATGTCACAATGGCTTCATTATCCTTGGCTCACATAAGAATCAGAGTATGAATGGGCCCAGCTTTGCTTTGAAGAATGCTGGTGTAGAAGGACTGAGGTTGAAATAGACACTAGAAGATGACATGGGATTATTTCCCGCGGTTATCCGCGGGGACGGGAACGGTGATGAATTCTGTCACCGTGTCATTCTCTAGTAATCATAAGAAAGCTGATGAAGCCTGCAAACTTTCTTGTTGCTAAATGAAAGAAGGAAGCTTATTCCACTCCATGAAAAAAAACATTTTCAAAAGACGTTCGACAAAATACCAACTTCAGCAACCTCCAGCATGGTCACTTTTCCCTCCATCGACTCCCTTAAGTCCTCTGGAATTTAAGGTCATTCTAATTTACCCAAATAATACACAATTCTCTTCCCACCTAATTTGGGTCCCTTCCAAATAAAATTTCTGATAAAAGATTTTAAATTGTTCGTTTATCTTATCATCCTTGTAGATTAGTCCCGCTCTGTCCTCTTCATTTTCACTACAATGCGCTGTTTTGCTGTCAGAGCTTATTAGCCAGAAATTTAAAGACACTGTGCAGTTTTAATGACACCGTATCATATTACTGCTATTACTATAATTTAATTTGCTTATTTCCAAGTTCCCCTTGCTCTAATTGTACATTGTGCTGACATCTAGGCATTTTACTAGAGTTATGCTGTTACTGCAACATTGTAACATAAGTTGCCTATATTAAGCTAGGCAAGCATAATCTCTTTATAAAGGAGGTTAATTAATAAATGCTTCCAATCAGGACACACCATGAAGCAGAGCAATGCAGCCTTCTGAAGGTGTGTCTAGCTCTCTAGTAACCGGAGGCTAAAAATACCCTGATAATATAATACTAGATGGTGGGGTTCAATATTAAGACAGGCATGGAAAGGATTCATTCACAAGGTTCTAGACTCCCCCCAAAAAGTTGGATGGGAAATCTGATATTAGCAAGCCTAAAAGGAACGATATTAAGGACAACAAATCTTTTTTGTAAGGAAAAGACGACTACTTTGTTTCTCCAAAGCAGTAGGTGTAAAAGGAAGGAAAAGAGGTCAGTCTTCATAAACTACAAGAGATCACAAAGAGGAAGGCAGACAGCAATACAGTGGAACCATGGTTTGTGAGCATAATTTGTTCCAGAAGCATGCTCGTAAACCAAAGTGCTCATATATAGGAGCCCAAGATCTCGTGTCGACGGGCGTAAAGTAACGCGGGGCTGGTAGAGCCTTTGCGTTGCCCGTCGGCTGGGGGAGTAGGCGGGTTAGTGTAGTTAGGGGGAAGGGCAGAAATAGACAGGCAGCAATTGGCTGTAGAGCCTGTCAGGATAGATAGTTTTAAATTAATTGGTGGAGTGGCGCGGGGGCGAGGGTGAGGGCTTATAGCCGGCTCCCTGGAGGACTCGACTTCTCCTCAGGTCCTCCAGGGCGGTTTTTCCCACCCTCCCGCCCTCTGTTGGGGGTGGCTATAGTAGTTTGGGGGAGGCGGATTCCCGAGCTACAGGGTCAGGAGGCTCATCAGGTGATGAGCGTTGGGACGGCAGGGAGCCGTGCCCGGTGGGTCAGGTGACCCGGAAAAGGGGCATGAGGGTCATGCCACCCCTCTGACTCTTGCTGTGGTGGCAGGGTTGAGGGAATAAATTAAGACACTCTGTAGCTCGGGAGGTTTTGGTTTATTCAAGTTCATTATGTTAATGAAGTTAAATTGTTATATGTTTGGTTAATAAACTGAGCTGCGGCTAATTTTACCAACAAAAATGACTCATTAGTGTCTTTTTGAGAATTAAGAAGGGGGTAAAGAAAGGGGGTTGGTGGTTATGTATATATATATATATATATGTAGGCAGACAGCAGGGTCTATCCAGATCCCGCTGTTAATCAAAGTGAGTGTCCCCATAAGGGAAACTCGCTTGATTGGTGTCCCCCCCCCCCCCCCCGAGGCCACTGGCGTACTTCCACCCCACATCTGAGAACCGGCATCGCCCGCCCAAACCCTTACCCTGATCTGGCTCCGGTACGTAGCACCAACCCTCAGGGGTTTGGGTGGACGATGCCTTCTGGCTCCCACTTTCAGGGGTTTGGGCGGGTGATGCCTGTTCTCGGGGGGGGGGCTCACAAGTGGGGGGGCCATGCTGGTTCTCGGGGAGGGGGCTCGCAAATCAAGTCAACGCTTGGTTTGCAAGGCACGATTTGCTTGAGTGTTTTACTCGTCTTGCAAAACACTCGCAAACCGAGGTATGACTGTATATGGAAAAGCTAAGAGAAGCTTGTACAGCAGGAAAGCAAAGATGCAAATGGAAGAAAACAAAAAGACATGCAATAAAGTGAGCAGACAAGACTTTTTTTTTTTTTAAACGTTATCATCAATAGGAGAAAGTATAGAAGTAGCATTGTGAGACTCACGGGGAAAAGGGGAGGAACAGGTAGAAGTTTCAAGTTTCAAGTTTAATAAAAAATTTGATTAATCGCTTTATCTGAATTCAAAGCGATGTACATATTAATAAAATTAAATTGTTAAAAATATTACTACAATAAATAAAACAATCTTGACTTAAGACAAATGCAACAATACTGGAAACATAAGGAATTCGTGGGGAGAGTTTACATTATAATAAAAGTATAGAAAGACATGAAGGGAGAGTACATAAGGGAGGGTAGGGTGATGGATAAAAGAAAAAAAAAATGATTTCTAAAATCTTTTTTTTTTTTTTTTGAAGGTCATGTTGTGATTAATTTAAGAATGCATCGTTGAAGAGAAAAGTTTTCAATTTACTTTTAAATTTATCGACGTTAGCTTCTTCCCTTAGATGGCTGGGGAAAGAATTCCAGGTTTGGGGAGCAATGACAGAGAACATAAACTGACGGCGCGTATTTATAATTTTTAAAGACGGAATAGATAATAAATGTTGATCTGTAGATCTTAATGTTCTATTGGTGGAGTAGGGGATTAATAATTTGTGAATTTGTGAAGCTGATAAGAATAAGGCAGAATTGCTTAACAAATATCTCTGCTCTTTATTCAAACACAAAGGGCCAGGAGAAGGAGAGCAGAAGACAAACACAAAGAAGAATGGAGCATTGAACAATTTTCAGAGGATTGAGTTCTTGAGGAGCTAGCTAAACTCAAGGTAGACAAAGTGATGGGGCAGTTTGCACACATCCAAGAGGACTGAAGAAACTTAGGGAAGATCTGGTGGCTCCACTGTTGACCTTTTCAACGTTTCGTTTCTCTAGAGCAGGGTATAATAATAATAACTTTATTCTTCTATACTGCCGCAATCTAACGACTTCTCAGCGGTTTACATCAAAAAAAGACTGGACAATCAGTGAAGTACAAAATACAAATGGTAACAGTACAATATTTTCTAAAGGATAATCAAAATAGAATTATTGCAATTATTAAGGAATTATTACAATTAATGTAATTTCTATTTAGGAAATGTACAAATAGTACAGTTTTAATTTCTTTCCGAAAAGCGCCGTAGGTCATCTTAGCTACACTAATGTAATTACCAAACCAGGACTGCTTTCTACTTGCTTGAAACATAAAAGTCCTATCCAAAAATGACCTGTATCTACAACCAGTGATCTTTGGATAGGCCAATAAATTACAATTTCTGGTTCTCCTCGTGGGGTTATATAGCACAAAGTAAGGCAAAAGATAGGTTGGGGCCAGTCCCCAAATCAACTTAAAACAAATACAAGAAAATTTGAATATTACTCTTGCCTCCACTGGTATTTACTTTGGAAGAACCTTTTTTTGCCAAGTGTGTTGGTGCGCATTATTCAAGAGTTTTCACAGGTTTATTATCATTTTTATTGCAGTTTAATACAAACCTTATCAACCCTGGACCCCTGAGGAAGGTGTCTTTACCGAAACAGGAACCATGTCGGGTCCTTAAGTTTGTTTGAAGGGTGGTAACATAACCACATTTACATTTGATATAATAAACATTGCCTGCATCTTGTACATTTTGTCCCTACCTGAAATAACCACTCTTAAACTATTTACTTAAACACCTACAAACACTACTTAGAAACTGGATGATTTCATATATGATTTACAGTTCAAACAACCTGGAAACTTTTCCTGCCCTGCTCAAAAGGTTCCAGGCAAGAAAGCGACTGTATTTTATAAACATCATGATCTCTTGAAAAACTTGGTGCTCATTTTGACTATTTTTTTCCCTTCCTTCTCTTTGTTTATAAAATTGTCTATGCTATGATATTACAGTGTATAACGGATTGCACTGCATAATTTGAAATGTAACTTTAATGGAGTCAATTATATTCAGCCAGAGAACACACACTCAAAAATATGCAAAACCTACAGTGCTGCAAGACTTCAATTGAGGATTTTTTAAAATAAATTGCTCATCTCATTATTTTTCACCATTTCCTGGTATGATAATATGCCCAGTGCTGACACCTCTCCTATTCTCCCTGGCAGGCTTTGCATTAGCATGTAAATAGCTGCCAGATACAAAGAAATGAAAGGAAGAGCTCTTTAATTAACTTTAATCTTCTATAACTCTATATTGCAACCTGTTGGGATCATTTTATGCACACGATCATTTTAGGGGGTCCAGCAACGCCACATTTAGGCCAATATCAGACCAGAAGGAGAACCTTAGCAAAGAAAAAGCATGGAAAGTTGCAAGATGAAGCCGAGCCTTGAATCAGATAAGTTGATACCCTACCACAGGGGTTTCAAAAGTATGGCCCGCGGGTCACATCTGGCCAGCAATATGATTTTATCCGGCCCGCAAAAGAATTGTGTCGAAATGCACCAATTGGACTAATTTTCTGATGAGAATCCGTACAAAAAATTTAAAAAAAATTTTTTTAAACCCACGGGGTGTTGATTGATTTCAAATGCATTAATTAAAATTGTGTTCAAAATATATTGATATTCCATATTATATTAATATTATTCACAACTTTATTTAATACTGAATCGTAATTGTATACCTTGCGGTATTTCTATGTACTTGTTCGGCCTCGATCGATAGTGTCAATTCGCAGCGCTGAAGGTAGCTCTGGTGCTGTGACTAATCTTTAAATTGAATCTAGAAGTTCTTTACTAGTCATTACGGTAAATAGTCCATAAGAATAATTACAATGGTGCAGTGTAATACTCAATTTGTAATTGCATAAATTTATATTTAAAGGTGCATATTCACTTTATTCACATATTTTCTTGGAATTGTTTTGGGGAATTTTTAGATAGTTTCTTGTGGGTATTTATTTTTTTTTATTAATAGGTGGGAGGGTGGGGGAAAATAATTGCTTATTACTATATGTAAGTTTATTGTGTTTTTCTTGTAATATTATTTGTACATTAATTATTTGTATGAACAATTGTAGTTGGAAAATTTAATAAAGATTATTTTTAAAAAAACACATATTTGCTTGTACGGAATTCTACTGATTTGGATGCCAAGCTAGAGAAATTAGATTGTTTCAAAATCCATTTCACTGTGATGTTGCTGATGTCCCAAGTCAAATTCAAATGGAACATTTGAAGTCGCTACTTGTAATTAGCGTTATCTTTTTTTTTTTTTTTTTTTTACTACGACCCGCTGAAAAATGCTGACGAATCCAATGTGGCCTGCCCTACCATACTACTTTTATTCCCCGACTGACTTTTGAGTCCTAATGGCTCTCACACCTTTCCATTTTTACTTTTCAATTATATTTTATTTTATGAACGCTACACCATATGATGTTAAATGATATCCCAATGTATTTATTTATTTATCAGGATTTATTAATCTCCTCTATGAAGAGATTCACCATTGTTTGCTTCCTGTGTTGTGTATCACTCTGAGGAGAAGAGGCCTACAATTTTTATTTTATTTTTTTTTTTAATAAATAAATAAAATCTGTTACAAAATATACCTTAAGTTCTGATGCTAAATAAGAAAACTGTGACAAAATAGTTGTTTTTAAAATAAACCGTTACTCCCTGTCCCAGTCTTGGTACAGGAAGAAAATGATAGGTATGAGTACTGATCACTCTTTTACACCTCATGAAATTAAAAAAACAAAACAAAAAAACTTTTGAAGAAAAGACTGAGACCAATAGAGCACTGCTGTTTCCGTCAGAATTGCAAATAAGGAGGTCTGGATAATGCTGTGAACCTTACAAACAAATTTCATCTGGTTGCAACCTAGGCTTCCGAGTAAAAGAAATGTCTCATTTCACATTAAAACCTGAAAACACGACACCTTCAAAGATTTTTAGGTTCAGTGCTTTCTTACCCAAAAAATTCCAGATGACAGGAACATCACCAGATGTCGAAGGAGGCATCTATGCTGGTACTGTCGGCATTGATTTGTCACCAGAGGCCATGGCCGATCCAAACAGCTTCTCCTGCTGGATATGCCGGGCCTTAAGAGAGCATTTTTGTGAAGTAGAACAGCGGATGCAAGTGTCTACTTGATGCTCCAGCCCCAGACACTGAATAGAAACACAGAAATAAACGGCAGATAAGGGCCACGGCCCATCTAGTCTGCCCACCGCAATGACCCTTCCCCACCAGTTGTGTGGGTCAGTGAAGGAGATGGGCTGCTGGCAACAAGTGCACTTATTAAATCCACTAGAAGGTTTCAACGTGAGGAAAAAATCCAAGCAGCAAGGTCAAAAAACGCAATGGTTGACCCAGAGACGTAAAAACCAGTTTGAAAAATACCGGAGAGAAAAGATCTGAAGGTCCGACTGAGGTTAAATAAAAGGACAGAAAAAAAAAGAACTAAAAAGAAAAATACTATGAAGTGGTTAAACAAAAGAAAAGAAAATTGAGCTGAAAGGTGAAAAGTATGTTGACTGGGAAGGTAACTCGATTGGACAGAGTCCAAAAACAACAACTTTGCTCTGCGGAAAACAAAAAACTGAGGAACTGCGAGCCGACGTCTGTGCACGGTACGGGCAGTCTCGAAGTGGCAGTAGACTTTTAGCACTGTCCATACGTCATCCACATGTGAGAATATGCTGCCTGCTTGTCCAAGGATAACCACCTTGGGAAAAAGTAAACCACATGAACCACACCATCAGGAAGTAGATTGGACAAGAAAAATACAGACACATAAAAGACAATTTTCAAAACTATTTCTTTCACTAAAGCAGCATAAGGCTCTTTGAAACTGCTCACTCTCAATGCAGGTAAAACCAAACCAAGCGATATTCCCAAAGATAAGCCAAGGTATAGAGAGAATAGAGAGAAGAGTCCTTTGCAGAAATCATGCAGATAAATTTGAGAATATTATTTCCAAAAGAAAAAGTACGGACACAAACATCCACAGATTCTTTTCCTCAGGCCAATAATCAACACACAGCTATGTACATCATTTTGCTTTCATTATTAATGCAAATCCCTTGTGTAAAAAGTTCTCACCATTTGCATCAACAGGAGCAGGTAAATTACTCCCTCCCCCCTCCACCCCCCCCCCCCACATTTACTGCTCCCAAATTGGTTAATGATAAACTAATAGGGTTCCTGGATGTTTAATAAACTAAATTGGCTTCCTCATGCCTAACAATTCATAAGAAAATTTAATTGTCCCATTAATAATTTTATCTTACCCTAAATATGACACAAAAACTATCTTGATAACTTAGGTGAAAAAACTAGGAGGAGGGTATATCATATGTTGTTGATAACTCTCAGTACCTATAACCTACGTTATCTCAGGTCCACATTCTGCTCTCACAGTATAATCATCTATACCACTGTTCTTCAACCATCGGTCTGTGGACCGGTGCCGGTCCACAGAAATTTCCAGCACGTGAATCAGGCCCAAAACAATGTTCTTCAACCGCTGGTCCACGGTGCGATCAATGTGGCGTTATCTTTGAGCCAGATCCCTCTTCCTCACTGATTCAGTGCACAAAGCCACGGGAAGTGGCTCCTACATGCGTCCTGCGCCTGAACCGGAAGCCTTCTCTCTGATGTTGCAATGTCCGAGGGAAGGCTTCCAGATGAGGCACGGGACACGCAAGGAGCTGCTGCCCGCAGCTTTGTGCACTGCATCAGTGAGGAAGAGGGAGCCGGCCTGAAGATAATACCGGGGGCGGCATAAAATGGCCAGGCGGGAGCAAGCCAGAAGGTAAGGCATAGTATGGAGGGAGGGAGACAACAAAGGTAGGGGGGAATGATTTTATTTTTGAATTTACATCCGCTGTCAGTGTGCTTTGTGTAGTTTAATTTTGTGGTTAACCATTATGTGTTGTTAAAAAGATTATATTGTGTATTTTTGAAAAATGAATGGAAAAAATAGTGTTACAATTAGTACTATTATGGGGGTGGGGTCTAGGCTGGAGATTGGGTAGAGATGGGCGGGGTCTGGCCCACGACTTAGCTCAGTGTTCTTCAACCGCCAGTCCACAGACCGATGCTGGTTCACAAAATAATTATTTTATTTCTGCCGGTCCATAGGTGTAAAAAGGTTGAAGAACACTGATCTATACCAAAGGTGTCAAACTCAATTTCATAAGGGGCCAAAATCTAAAACATAGGCTAAGTCATGGGCCGAACTTTTAATTACGATACTTAGGGGTCCTTTTATTAATGTACACTAACCGATGTGTACCTTAATAAAAGGACCCCTTAGTCTTAGTATTAGAAGTATAGGGTTACAACCTGGTTATTATTCAAATCATGTTTCCCTTCCCTCCCTCTTTCTTTCATGCTGTCTTCCTTTTGTTACACTTAGGGCTCCTTTTATCAAGGTGCGCTACGGGGGTTAGCGTGTCGGACATTTCATCACGCACTAACCCCCGCGGCAAGCCAAAAACCTAACACCTCATCAATAGAGGCGTTAGCGGCTAGGATGGCAGGCGGTTGAACGCGTGGTATTCCGCGCGTTAACCGCCTACCGCACCTTGATAAAAGGAGCCCTTAGTGATGTCACTTCCTGCTCCAGCTCACCATACCTAGACATAGTAACTACAACAACTGTAAAGCTCTGTTTACTCATCTGTCCCCCTATTCCTGACTCTCTCCAAACAGCTCAATCATTTGTCCTCGCCTTTCTTCTTCCCCTCCCTCATTCAATTCTCCTCTATCCAGATCGCTCCCACTGTTTTCTCTACAGAGAAAACTTCCTTTTACCTCCACCTCTTCTCCCCAGTCCCCCCAAATAGTAGCACCCCCAATCTCCCAACCACTGTAATGAGGTATCAATGGTATTTAAAATCATTACCACAGCATTTCCAAACAATAGTTGTCTTGTCCTTGAAACTAAAGTCACCGTTCATGAAAACCTTTTTGCTGTCTGATGCCATTTTCTCTCTTCACAGTGCCCCCGTTTATTAAACCACAATAGCAGTGTTTATTACTGGGAGATGCGCTGAATGCTGCTCTCTGCTCCTGGCGCTAAAAACTGCTAGCAAAATAGTAAAAGGGGGAAACTAAGGTTCTTCCTCCTTTTACTAAAGTTTGCTAGCAGTTTTTAGCGCCGGGAGCAGAGCGCAGCATTCAGCGCGGCTCCCGGTGCTAAAAACCGCTATCGCCTGCAGAGGAAAGTCGCCACCTCCTCCTACCCGACATACCACTTCATCAGTCCAGGACGCTGGAGGGAGGAAAATGGAGCACGTTTACTCCCACCAATCGGGCGTCTTTTGCAGCAGTGACGGACAAGCACGAGGGCCAATGAAAAAAAGTGCTGACCCCAGCCATTCACGCGTTCTCTCTGCCATGGGAAGGAACGGCGGGCCAAATCTCGGCCAAATCGCAACCCAGCTCGCGGGCCAAATTTAATCACCTCGCAGGCCAAATTTGGCCCATGGACCAGAGTTTAACATGTCTGATCTATATCATCTCCTCCTCCTCTTCCCTTAATATTCAAAAACTCACTGTTAAATATTACTAATTTTTCATAGGCTAATTTTATTATTATTCCAAATAATACTCAATTTTATCAGTAAAAAGCTACTACTTCTTCATGTTACAAAACTCCTAATTCATTAAAAAAAACTGCCTTATATAGGGCCTTTTAATTCAATCAATGCGACAGCAACACTTATCTTAGATAGCCTGCTGATAATCCAACGTTGGTCTTGGATGTTGTCCACCCGATGCTCTGTTTTAATTCAAGCATTTCAGTCATCTGATCTTCATCGGGGGGTAATTTGCAGTTGCTATGTCTCCAAACTAGACCAGTGCTTAACCATGGTAGACTCCTTAATCAGAAAGGGTTTTTTCACTCTGGAAACTTCGATCCATTAAACTGCAGGGGTGTCCAACCTTTTGGCTTCACCGGGCCGCATTGGCTGAAAAAAATGTTTCTGGGGCCGCACAAACGTGCAAACACAGCAGTAAGACACAGGAGGGAGCCAGCAAGACGGTAAACACCCAGGGGCAGCAAAGGAAAACACTGCATCGCCCTCGACCGGGGCCACACAAAATACTTCACTGGGCCGCATGCGGCCCTCGGGCCGCAGGTTGGACACCCCTGCATTAAAGCATATTTTGATATGCCAGCATTTAGAATCCTGGTACAATCCCTCATACTGAGTCAACCTGATTACTGTAACAACGCCTATTTAGCAATTTCCCAAAAGAATATGCGACGATTACAATTAGTGCAAAATGCAGCGGTCAAACTGATTTTCGGGCTGAAGAAGTTTGATCATGTGACACCTTACTACCGACTGCTGCATTGGCTGCCGATGGAGGCACGCGTAAAGTTTAAGTTTGTCTGTTTCTGCATTAAAGTACTATATGGTCTAGCCCCTAAATACATAACTGACCTTTTCTCCTTCTCAGCCAACAGATACAAGAGAAGTTCACATTTGAACTTCGTTTCCCCTCCAGTTAGAGGATGTAAACTCAAAAGACAACGTCAACACCTTTTCTCATATCAGGCAGCATTATGGCGTAAAGATCTAGAACAATTGCATACGCCTACAACTTATGGGGAATTCAGGAAACGCCTAAAAACATATCTGTTCCTGAAATATCTAGAAAGCTGACCCGTACAACTCTTTCTCCTCAATAACTGATCCCTTGAGCTGTTAATCACTAGCTTCCACCTTGTTAAGTTCAATCTATTTATACCATTTTTAATCTTTGTAAACCACATGGAACTTCACGGTCCTGTGGTATATAAACTGTTATTATTATTATTATTATTATTAAACTAAGCTGTTTCTCTGAGGAGCGGTGAGCTGCGATAGTCTTTAGTTTAAAATTGGTGACAGGGACAATCGCGCCCAGACACTAGCACGCTGAAATCGAGCGCTGACAGTTCGGCGCAAGACACAAGCGCGCCGCAGGAAAACTTAGTTTTAAAGAACTCCAACGGGAGTGTGTGGGGGGAACCCTCATATCATAGAGAAAATTGAATTTTTCCCCCCAAAAAATCAGGAAAAGTTCTGTTTTCTCTATAATGGAGGGTTCCAACCCCCCAACCCCCCCCTCCCAACCCCCCCCAACAGCAGCGCGAACACTATGCAGTAAAGTGTGTGGGGGGGGGGTTCCCCACTCACACCCCGCTTCGGAGCTCTTTAAAACTAAGTTTTCCCGCGGCGTGCTGGTGTCTTGCGCTGAACTGTCTGCCCTCCATTGTCGGCGCCCTGGTGTCTCGCGCACGACTGACTATGAACCTTAAAATTGGTTAATGGCAGACTTTCAATCTGCTATAAAAAGTTCATATAGGGTCACCATATGGCACCAGAAAAAGGATGGATCGAGACATCTGGGTTTTACTTCCATTGCTTTTAATGGAAGTAAAACCCGGATGTCTCAATCCATCCACCTTTTTCTGGAGCCATATGACAACCCTCATGCAGAGAGCAAAACCAGCATCAACATCCTGAATATAAGCATAGTGTTCCGGATACTATCATTTTCCACGATTTCCATGCTGGTTTTCAACATTATAAGGTTAGCTTAGGCTCACATTATCAACTGCACATATGCATTCAAGAACAACCACTATAGGTATGAAAAGATGAATGTGGATATGCTGGGACATACTAAGAGATTCAAGAGACAGATTCAAAATGAATGCTAGGAAGTTCTTCTTCACTCAGAGGGTGGTGGACACCTGGAATGCGCTCCCAGAGGAGCTGATAGGACAGAGTACAATATTGGGTTTCAAAAAGGGATTGGATGACTTCCTGAAGGCGAAGGGGATTGAAGGGTACAGATAGAGGGTAACTATACAGGATAGTAAATGAATAGGGAATAAACGATTTAGGTGAAGGATCACTTGCAGGTCATGGACCTGGGGGGCTGCTGTGGGAGTGCACTGCTGGGCATGATGGATCTCTGGTCTGACCCAGCAGAGGCAATGCTCATGTTCTTAAGTTAATTTGGGGCTCATTGATGTCTTTTATGGATTCATTATAGTTGTCTTTTCCTTTATTTCTGTTGGTATAATACACACACACCCAGGGGGAGGGAGGGCGGGAGGGGCATATTTCTTTTGTATGAAACATAGAAACATAGAAGATGACGGCAGAAAAGGGCTACAGCCCATCAAGTCTGCCCACTCTGCTTACCCACCCCCTGTCTGTGCCCTAATGACCCAATTTCCTTATCTTGACCCTCGTAGGGATCCCACATGGGTATCCCATTTATTCTTAAAGTCTGGCACGCTGTCTGCCTCGATCACCTGCACTGGAAGCTTGTTCCAATGATCAACCACTCTCTCTGTGAAGAAATACTTTCTGGTGTCGCCATGAAATTTTCCGCCCCTGAGTTTGAGCGGGTGCCCTCTTGTGGCCGAGGGTCCCTTGAGAAAGAAAATATCATCTTCCACTTCGACACGTCCCGTGAGGTACTTAAATGTTTCGATCATGTCTCCCCTCTCCCTACGTTCCTCGAGAGTGTAGAGCTGCAATTTGTTCAGTCTCTCTTCGTACGAGAGACCCTTGAGCCCCGAGATCATCCTGGTGGCCGTCCGCTGAACCGATTCAATTCTGCGCACATCTTTACTGTAATGTGGCCTTCAGAATTGCACACAGTACTCCAGATGAGGTCTCACCATGGCCCTGTACAACGGCATTATGACTTCAGGCTTTCGGCTCTATTCCCTTATGAAAATGTTGGTTGGGTGGGGTTTTTTAATGTTGTATGGATTCTGATTGATTATAAGTGCATATATGATTACTATTATCTGTACAGATATTGTATTGCATTTTTGTTAGCTTTAGAAATTCAATAAACATTTTTTTAAAAAAAGAGCAACCACATTTAATTTTGACTGACATCTCAACAAGTTTTAGGGAGCAAATGACTCTTTCCAAATACTTAGGTAATATAAATATTTTAAAAATCAACACATTAAACAAAAGAGGATAACCACAAGCCTTCCCACTAAGACATGAATGCAACAATGCAGGTTCTCCCAGTTGGTAGATGTGCAATTATAAAAAACTAAGGTTGAATTTATATCTGAATAATATAAAAAAAAGAAAAGAAAAGGGCAACCTCCATGAAAAGCAGCTTTCATTTAGGAATTTAGGCCAAGATTCACTAACCTGCCAGATCGAGCTCGATCCGGGCAGGTCCGACCAATTCAGAAAACAAAAATATGCAGATGGGGGCGATCAGAGGAATGCCCCCATCTGCCTGCACAGCTCGTGCATGCGCGATCAGTGCACATGCGCAGACCTCGCAGACCCGTCCAAGCCGCAACTTTTTTTTTTTTTACTGTAAACTTTTGCAGCCTGTGGGTTTAACCCGCTTTGGGTTAAACCCACGGGCTTGCACAGGCAGTCGGGGCAGACGTGTTCGGGGGCAGTGCTGTTACTGTATCCGTGCACCCGTGCGTTAACAGTTTGCATATTTCTGCTCCAAAAAGCAAGAGGCATGGTCGGGCCTGACTCTCCTGCTTCCATGCGGCAACGGCAGCCTCTTCCCTCCTTCCCTTCAGTGCGAGCCCGTGGGTTTAAAGCAGGGCTGCACTGCGGTGTCCCTATTTCAAGATGACAGTGCCAGCATCTATTGGACTTTGAACTGTCTAACTTTTGCAAACAAACTGGGGTCCAAAAAATTCAATGTAACAAAAAGAACCAGGTTTGTCTCATAGATGCCAAGCTCCACTGGCTTCCGATAATCGCCAGGGTCCACTATAAATGCGCCTGTTTAACTTTCAAAATCCTCTATGGTATCCTCCCTCCCTTTATCCCTCTTTCTTGGAATTCCTCAAACCCTAATACCACCAGATCCTCCCACAAATTAAAACTATCCTTCCCCTCGCTAAAAGGCATTTCCCACACAGGAAAGCTAGGGACCTCCCTCCACTTCAAAATCACTGAGCTCTGGAACAACCTTACCTCCCCTCTTCGGAACTTGAGCTCTCTCCAAGTTTTCCGCAAACATCTGAAAACCTGGCTTTTCTCAAAAAATGTAAGTCTCCCTCCAACTTAGGAATCAAGGAAACTCTTATATCTTGGCATCCCAAGTCCTCTAAATTTTCTTCACACTTCTACCTCTAACCCTCTGTTGTAGTTCCTTCCTATTTCTCCTACTGTAAACCGCGTCGAGCTCTACGAACATGGAGATGATGCGGTAGACAAACCTAAGGATTAGATTAGATTAGATTAGATGCTGACAAGATAGATGCTGACATAGATGCCGTCCCGGCAAGTTCTTTTTAGCTCCGTCCGACATAAGTGTTTGAGGCTTATGTGGTTAAGGCAAGGCTTACAGGAATGGGATAGGGACAAAATTTGCAGGGATGGGACAGGGAAATTGAGTTCCTGCAGGGATGGGGAAAAATTTGTCCCCGTGTCATTCTCTAGTCTGCAGTCCCAGAACCAGACTGCACTGAAAGAAGAGTTAGCATGGGTTAACAACTCTTACAAGCTACTGTTTAATGTTAACTGTATCTGGACTTCTTTCACATCAAGCAACATTGTGGGGTAAAGACCTAGATCAACTGCTTTCGCCCACTACTTATGAGGAATTCAGAAAACGTCTAAAAACTCAACTGTTCCTAAAGCATCTAGACAACTGACCCACTCATCTTCTTTCTCCTTCATAGTGATTCCTCTGTCCTATTAATCTCTTTCTCCTCAACAACGCATTTCCGGTCCTATTAACTCTCCTCTTCCCCCCCTCTTAAATTCAATCAATTTGTACCTCGCTTAATCTATTGTAAACCGCATAGAACTTAACGGTATTGCGGTATATAAACTGTTATTATTATTATTATTATAAGAATAGTCTTACTGGGTCAGACCAATGATCCATCAGCTCACGGTGGCCAATCCAGGTCACTAGTACCTGGCCAAAACTCAAAGAGTAGCAACATTCCAGCATCTCAAAGAATAACAAGATTCCGGAACCCCACTGAGAGCAACATTCCAGAGCTGAGATTGTGATGTCATAATGTCTCAGAGCCAACCTCAGCAGTGATGTTACAATGGCTTCATTGTCCTATACTTGGCACAGATAAGAACATAAGAACTCAACTGTTCCTAAAGTATCTAGACAACTGACCCACTCATCTTCTTTCTCCTCCATAGTGATTCCTCTGTCCTATTAATCTCTTTCTCCTCAACAACGCATTTCCGGTCCTATTAACTCTCCTCTTCCCCCCTCTTAAATTCAATCAATTTGTACCTCGCTTAATCTATTGTAAACCGCATAGAACTTAACGGTATTGCGGTATATAAACTGTTATTATTATTATTATTATAAGAATAGTCTTACTGGGTCAGACCAATGATCCATCAGCTCACGGTGGCCAATCCAGGTCACTAGTACCTGGCCAAAACTCAAAGAGTAGCAACATTCCAGCATCTCAAAGAATAACAAGATTCCGGAACCCCACTGAGAGCAACATTCCAGAGCTGAGATTGTGATGTCATAATGTCTCAGAGCCAACCTCAGCAGTGATGTTACAATGGCTTCATTGTCCTATACTTGGCACAGATAAGAACATAAGAACTCAACTGTTCCTAAAGTATCTAGACAACTGACCCACTCATCTTCTTTCTCCTCCATAGTGATTCCTCTGTCCTATTAATCTCTTTCTCCTCAACAACGCATTTCCGGTCCTATTAACTCTCCTCTTCCCCCCCTCTTAAATTCAATCAATTTGTACCTCGCTTAATCTATTGTAAACCGCATAGAACTTAACGGTATTGCGGTATATAAACTGTTATTATTATTATTATTATAAGAATAGTCTTACTGGGTCAGACCAATGATCCATCAGCTCACGGTGGCCAATCCAGGTCACTAGTACCTGGCCAAAACTCAAAGAGTAGCAACATTCCAGCATCTCAAAGAATAACAAGATTCCGGAACCCCACTGAGAGCAACATTCCAGAGCTGAGATTGTGATGTCATAATGTCTCAGAGCCAACCTCAGCAGTGATGTTACAATGGCTTCATTGTCCTATACTTGGCACAGATAAGAACATAAGAACTCAACTGTTCCTAAAGTATCTAGACAACTGACCCACTCATCTTCTTTCTCCTCCATAGTGATTCCTCTGTCCTATTAATCTCTTTCTCCTCAACAACGCATTTCCGGTCCTATTAACTCTCCTCTTCCCCCCCTCTTAAATTCAATCAATTTGTACCTCGCTTAATCTATTGTAAACCGCATAGAACTTAACGGTATTGCGGTATATAAACTGTTATTATTATTATTATTATAAGAATAGTCTTACTGGGTCAGACCAATGATCCATCAGCTCACGGTGGCCAATCCAGGTCACTAGTACCTGGCCAAAACTCAAAGAGTAGCAACATTCCAGCATCTCAAAGAATAACAAGATTCCGGAACCCCACTGAGAGCAACATTCCAGAGCTGAGATTGTGATGTCATAATGTCTCAGAGCCAACCTCAGCAGTGATGTTACAATGGCTTCATTGTCCTATACTTGGCACAGATAAGAACATAAGAACTCAACTGTTCCTAAAGTATCTAGACAACTGACCCACTCATCTTCTTTCTCCTCCATAGTGATTCCTCTGTCCTATTAATCTCTTTCTCCTCAACAACGCATTTCCGGTCCTATTAACTCTCCTCTTCCCCCCCTCTTAAATTCAATCAATTTGTACCTCGCTTAATCTATTGTAAACCGCATAGAACTTAACGGTATTGCGGTATATAAACTGTTATTATTATTATTATTATAAGAATAGTCTTACTGGGTCAGACCAATGATCCATCAGCTCACGGTGGCCAATCCAGGTCACTAGTACCTGGCCAAAACTCAAAGAGTAGCAACATTCCAGCATCTCAAAGAATAACAAGATTCCGGAACCCCACTGAGAGCAACATTCCAGAGCTGAGATTGTGATGTCATAATGTCTCAGAGCCAACCTCAGCAGTGATGTTACAATGGCTTCATTGTCCTATACTTGGCACAGATAAGAACATAAGAACTCAACTGTTCCTAAAGTATCTAGACAACTGACCCACTCATCTTCTTTCTCCTCCATAGTGATTCCTCTGTCCTATTAATCTCTTTCTCCTCAACAACGCATTTCCGGTCCTATTAACTCTCCTCTTCCCCCCTCTTAAATTCAATCAATTTGTACCTCGCTTAATCTATTGTAAACCGCATAGAACTTAACGGTATTGCGGTATATAAACTGTTATTATTATTATTATTATAAGAATAGTCTTACTGGGTCAGACCAATGATCCATCAGCTCACGGTGGCCAATCCAGGTCACTAGTACCTGGCCAAAACTCAAAGAGTAGCAACATTCCAGCATCTCAAAGAATAACAAGATTCCGGAACCCCACTGAGAGCAACATTCCAGAGCTGAGATTGTGATGTCATAATGTCTCAGAGCCAACCTCAGCAGTGATGTTACAATGGCTTCATTGTCCTATACTTGGCACAGATAAGAACATAAGAACTCAACTGTTCCTAAAGTATCTAGACAACTGACCCACTCATCTTCTTTCTCCTCCATAGTGATTCCTCTGTCCTATTAATCTCTTTCTCCTCAACAACGCATTTCCGGTCCTATTAACTCTCCTCTTCCCCCCTCTTAAATTCAATCAATTTGTACCTCGCTTAATCTATTGTAAACCGCATAGAACTTAACGGTATTGCGGTATATAAACTGTTATTATTATTATTATTATAAGAATAGTCTTACTGGGTCAGACCAATGATCCATCAGCTCACGGTGGCCAATCCAGGTCACTAGTACCTGGCCAAAACTCAAAGAGTAGCAACATTCCAGCATCTCAAAGAATAACAAGATTCCGGAACCCCACTGAGAGCAACATTCCAGAGCTGAGATTGTGATGTCATAATGTCTCAGAGCCAACCTCAGCAGTGATGTTACAATGGCTTCATTGTCCTATACTTGGCACAGATAAGAACATAAGAACTCAACTGTTCCTAAAGTATCTAGACAACTGACCCACTCATCTTCTTTCTCCTCCATAGTGATTCCTCTGTCCTATTAATCTCTTTCTCCTCAACAACGCATTTCCGGTCCTATTAACTCTCCTCTTCCCCCCCTCTTAAATTCAATCAATTTGTACCTCGCTTAATCTATTGTAAACCGCATAGAACTTAACGGTATTGCGGTATATAAACTGTTATTATTATTATTATTATAAGAATAGTCTTACTGGGTCAGACCAATGATCCATCAGCTCACGGTGGCCAATCCAGGTCACTAGTACCTGGCCAAAACTCAAAGAGTAGCAACATTCCAGCATCTCAAAGAATAACAAGATTCCGGAACCCCACTGAGAGCAACATTCCAGAGCTGAGATTGTGATGTCATAATGTCTCAGAGCCAACCTCAGCAGTGATGTTACAATGGCTTCATTGTCCTATACTTGGCACAGATAAGAACATAAAAACTCAACTGTTCCTAAAGTATCTAGACAACTGACCCACTCATCTTCTTTCTCCTCCATAGTGATTCCTCTGTCCTATTAATCTCTTTCTCCTCAACAACGCATTTCCGGTCCTATTAACTCTCCTCTTCCCCCCCTCTTAAATTCAATCAATTTGTACCTCGCTTAATCTATTGTAAACCGCATAGAACTTAACGGTATTGCGGTATATAAACTGTTATTATTATTATTATTATAAGAATAGTCTTACTGGGTCAGACCAATGATCCATCAGCTCACGGTGGCCAATCCAGGTCACTAGTACCTGGCCAAAACTCAAAGAGTAGCAACATTCCAGCATCTCAAAGAATAACAAGATTCCGGAACCCCACTGAGAGCAACATTCCAGAGCTGAGATTGTGATGTCATAATGTCTCAGAGCCAACCTCAGCAGTGATGTTACAATGGCTTCATTGTCCTATACTTGGCACAGATAAGAACATAAGAACTCAACTGTTCCTAAAGTATCTAGACAACTGACCCACTCATCTTCTTTCTCCTCCATAGTGATTCCTCTGTCCTATTAATCTCTTTCTCCTCAACAACGCATTTCCGGTCCTATTAACTCTCCTCTTCCCCCCCTCTTAAATTCAATCAATTTGTACCTCGCTTAATCTATTGTAAACCGCATAGAACTTAACGGTATTGCGGTATATAAACTGTTATTATTATTATTATTATAAGAATAGTCTTACTGGGTCAGACCAATGATCCATCAGCTCACGGTGGCCAATCCAGGTCACTAGTACCTGGCCAAAACTCAAAGAGTAGCAACATTCCAGCATCTCAAAGAATAACAAGATTCCGGAACCCCACTGAGAGCAACATTCCAGAGCTGAGATTGTGATGTCATAATGTCTCAGAGCCAACCTCAGCAGTGATGTTACAATGGCTTCATTGTCCTATACTTGGCACAGATAAGAACATAAGAACTCAACTGTTCCTAAAGTATCTAGACAACTGACCCACTCATCTTCTTTCTCCTCCATAGTGATTCCTCTGTCCTATTAATCTCTTTCTCCTCAACAACGCATTTCCGGTCCTATTAACTCTCCTCTTCCCCCCTCTTAAATTCAATCAATTTGTACCTCGCTTAATCTATTGTAAACCGCATAGAACTTAACGGTATTGCGGTATATAAACTGTTATTATTATTATTATTATAAGAATAGTCTTACTGGGTCAGACCAATGATCCATCAGCTCACGGTGGCCAATCCAGGTCACTAGTACCTGGCCAAAACTCAAAGAGTAGCAACATTCCAGCATCTCAAAGAATAACAAGATTCCGGAACCCCACTGAGAGCAACATTCCAGAGCTGAGATTGTGATGTCATAATGTCTCAGAGCCAACCTCAGCAGTGATGTTACAATGGCTTCATTGTCCTATACTTGGCACAGATAAGAACATAAGAACTCAACTGTTCCTAAAGTATCTAGACAACTGACCCACTCATCTTCTTTCTCCTCCATAGTGATTCCTCTGTCCTATTAATCTCTTTCTCCTCAACAACGCATTTCCGGTCCTATTAACTCTCCTCTTCCCCCCTCTTAAATTCAATCAATTTGTACCTCGCTTAATCTATTGTAAACCGCATAGAACTTAACGGTATTGCGGTATATAAACTGTTATTATTATTATTATTATAAGAATAGTCTTACTGGGTCAGACCAATGATCCATCAGCTCACGGTGGCCAATCCAGGTCACTAGTACCTGGCCAAAACTCAAAGAGTAGCAACATTCCAGCATCTCAAAGAATAACAAGATTCCGGAACCCCACTGAGAGCAACATTCCAGAGCTGAGATTGTGATGTCATAATGTCTCAGAGCCAACCTCAGCAGTGATGTTACAATGGCTTCATTGTCCTATACTTGGCACAGATAAGAACATAAGAACTCAACTGTTCCTAAAGTATCTAGACAACTGACCCACTCATCTTCTTTCTCCTCCATAGTGATTCCTCTGTCCTATTAATCTCTTTCTCCTCAACAACGCATTTCCGGTCCTATTAACTCTCCTCTTCCCCCCTCTTAAATTCAATCAATTTGTACCTCGCTTAATCTATTGTAAACCGCATAGAACTTAACGGTATTGCGGTATATAAACTGTTATTATTATTATTATTATAAGAATAGTCTTACTGGGTCAGACCAATGATCCATCAGCTCACGGTGGCCAATCCAGGTCACTAGTACCTGGCCAAAACTCAAAGAGTAGCAACATTCCAGCATCTCAAAGAATAACAAGATTCCGGAACCCCACTGAGAGCAACATTCCAGAGCTGAGATTGTGATGTCATAATGTCTCAGAGCCAACCTCAGCAGTGATGTTACAATGGCTTCATTGTCCTATACTTGGCACAGATAAGAACATAAGAACTCAACTGTTCCTAAAGTATCTAGACAACTGACCCACTCATCTTCTTTCTCCTCCATAGTGATTCCTCTGTCCTATTAATCTCTTTCTCCTCAACAACGCATTTCCGGTCCTATTAACTCTCCTCTTCCCCCCCTCTTAAATTCAATCAATTTGTACCTCGCTTAATCTATTGTAAACCGCATAGAACTTAACGGTATTGCGGTATATAAACTGTTATTATTATTATTATTATAAGAATAGTCTTACTGGGTCAGACCAATGATCCATCAGCTCACGGTGGCCAATCCAGGTCACTAGTACCTGGCCAAAACTCAAAGAGTAGCAACATTCCAGCATCTCAAAGAATAACAAGATTCCGGAACCCCACTGAGAGCAACATTCCAGAGCTGAGATTGTGATGTCATAATGTCTCAGAGCCAACCTCAGCAGTGATGTTACAATGGCTTCATTGTCCTATACTTGGCACAGATAAGAACATAAGAACTCAACTGTTCCTAAAGTATCTAGACAACTGACCCACTCATCTTCTTTCTCCTCCATAGTGATTCCTCTGTCCTATTAATCTCTTTCTCCTCAACAACGCATTTCCGGTCCTATTAACTCTCCTCTTCCCCCCTCTTAAATTCAATCAATTTGTACCTCGCTTAATCTATTGTAAACCGCATAGAACTTAACGGTATTGCGGTATATAAACTGTTATTATTATTATTATTATAAGAATAGTCTTACTGGGTCAGACCAATGATCCATCAGCTCACGGTGGCCAATCCAGGTCACTAGTACCTGGCCAAAACTCAAAGAGTAGCAACATTCCAGCATCTCAAAGAATAACAAGATTCCGGAACCCCACTGAGAGCAACATTCCAGAGCTGAGATTGTGATGTCATAATGTCTCAGAGCCAACCTCAGCAGTGATGTTACAATGGCTTCATTGTCCTATACTTGGCACAGATAAGAACATAAGAACTCAACTGTTCCTAAAGTATCTAGACAACTGACCCACTCATCTTCTTTCTCCTCCATAGTGATTCCTCTGTCCTATTAATCTCTTTCTCCTCAACAACGCATTTCCGGTCCTATTAACTCTCCTCTTCCCCCCCTCTTAAATTCAATCAATTTGTACCTCGCTTAATCTATTGTAAACCGCATAGAACTTAACGGTATTGCGGTATATAAACTGTTATTATTATTATTATTATAAGAATAGTCTTACTGGGTCAGACCAATGATCCATCAGCTCACGGTGGCCAATCCAGGTCACTAGTACCTGGCCAAAACTCAAAGAGTAGCAACATTCCAGCATCTCAAAGAATAACAAGATTCCGGAACCCCACTGAGAGCAACATTCCAGAGCTGAGATTGTGATGTCATAATGTCTCAGAGCCAACCTCAGCAGTGATGTTACAATGGCTTCATTGTCCTATACTTGGCACAGATAAGAACATAAGAACTCAACTGTTCCTAAAGTATCTAGACAACTGACCCACTCATCTTCTTTCTCCTCCATAGTGATTCCTCTGTCCTATTAATCTCTTTCTCCTCAACAACGCATTTCCGGTCCTATTAACTCTCCTCTTCCCCCCCTCTTAAATTCAATCAATTTGTACCTCGCTTAATCTATTGTAAACCGCATAGAACTTAACGGTATTGCGGTATATAAACTGTTATTATTATTATTATTATAAGAATAGTCTTACTGGGTCAGACCAATGATCCATCAGCTCACGGTGGCCAATCCAGGTCACTAGTACCTGGCCAAAACTCAAAGAGTAGCAACATTCCAGCATCTCAAAGAATAACAAGATTCCGGAACCCCACTGAGAGCAACATTCCAGAGCTGAGATTGTGATGTCATAATGTCTCAGAGCCAACCTCAGCAGTGATGTTACAATGGCTTCATTGTCCTATACTTGGCACAGATAAGAACATAAGAACTCAACTGTTCCTAAAGTATCTAGACAACTGACCCACTCATCTTCTTTCTCCTCCATAGTGATTCCTCTGTCCTATTAATCTCTTTCTCCTCAACAACGCATTTCCGGTCCTATTAACTCTCCTCTTCCCCCCCTCTTAAATTCAATCAATTTGTACCTCGCTTAATCTATTGTAAACCGCATAGAACTTAACGGTATTGCGGTATATAAACTGTTATTATTATTATTATTATAAGAATAGTCTTACTGGGTCAGACCAATGATCCATCAGCTCACGGTGGCCAATCCAGGTCACTAGTACCTGGCCAAAACTCAAAGAGTAGCAACATTCCAGCATCTCAAAGAATAACAAGATTCCGGAACCCCACTGAGAGCAACATTCCAGAGCTGAGATTGTGATGTCATAATGTCTCAGAGCCAACCTCAGCAGTGATGTTACAATGGCTTCATTGTCCTATACTTGGCACAGATAAGAACATAAGAACTCAACTGTTCCTAAAGTATCTAGACAACTGACCCACTCATCTTCTTTCTCCTCCATAGTGATTCCTCTGTCCTATTAATCTCTTTCTCCTCAACAACGCATTTCCGGTCCTATTAACTCTCCTCTTCCCCCCCTCTTAAATTCAATCAATTTGTACCTCGCTTAATCTATTGTAAACCGCATAGAACTTAACGGTATTGCGGTATATAAACTGTTATTATTATTATTATTATAAGAATAGTCTTACTGGGTCAGACCAATGATCCATCAGCTCACGGTGGCCAATCCAGGTCACTAGTACCTGGCCAAAACTCAAAGAGTAGCAACATTCCAGCATCTCAAAGAATAACAAGATTCCGGAACCCCACTGAGAGCAACATTCCAGAGCTGAGATTGTGATGTCATAATGTCTCAGAGCCAACCTCAGCAGTGATGTTACAATGGCTTCATTGTCCTATACTTGGCACAGATAAGAACATAAGAACTCAACTGTTCCTAAAGTATCTAGACAACTGACCCACTCATCTTCTTTCTCCTCCATAGTGATTCCTCTGTCCTATTAATCTCTTTCTCCTCAACAACACATTTCCGGTCCTATTAACTCTCCTCTTCCCCCCCTCTTAAATTCAATCAATTTGTACCTCGCTTAATCTATTGTAAACCGCATAGAACTTAACGGTATTGCGGTATATAAACTGTTATTATTATTATTATTATAAGAATAGT
This sequence comes from Geotrypetes seraphini, assembly GCF_902459505.1. Classification (NCBI taxonomy): domain Eukaryota; kingdom Metazoa; phylum Chordata; class Amphibia; order Gymnophiona; family Dermophiidae; genus Geotrypetes; species Geotrypetes seraphini. The sequence goes on along the minus strand of NC_047094.1, from coordinate 17,142,070 downwards.
CTTACTGGGTCAGACCAATGATCCATCAGCTCACGGTGGCCAATCCAGGTCACTAGTACCTGGCCAAAACTCAAAGAGTAGCAACATTCCAGCATCTCAAAGAATAACAAGATTCCGGAACCCCACTGAGAGCAACATTCCAGAGCTGAGATTGTGATGTCATAATGCCTCAGAGCCAACCTCAGCAGTGATGTTACAATGGCTTCATTGTCCTATACTTGGCACAGATAAGAACATAAAAACTCAACTGTTCCTAAAGTATCTAGACAACGACCCACTCATCTTCTTTCTCCTCCATAGTGATTCCTCTGTCCTATTAATCTCTTTCTCCTCAACAACGCATTTCCGGTCCTATTAACTCTCCTCTTCCCCCCTCTTAAATTCAATCAATTTGTACCTCGCTTAATCTATTGTAAACCGCATAGAACTTAACGGTATTGCGGTATATAAACTGTTATTATTATTATAATGTACATCTCATCCGCCAAGTCCAAATTCATGGCCACTGAGTAGCAGAAATCTGCTGCTTTATCTCAATGCTCCAAATGTCTTTTAGACTTGTTTTAGGTTTTTTTATTCAAATATTCAGATATTAATTTGTACCACTTGGCAGTATAGCTTGCCGGGCCTATGTTTCCAGACAGATTTGAAAGGTAATCAGATGAATGTAATCTACTATTCAAGTTTATTAAAAATGTGATTGTTCGCCTATCATGATTGCGAGGCGATGTACATTAAAATACGAGAACATGAAAAACAAATATATAAAATAAATTAACTCGTCAAGGACAATCTCATTATTACACAAAAGGGACAGGGTACATCTACAATCCATTCAAGAAAAGTAGACATAAAAAGAGGGAGTGAAAAAAGGGGAAAATTGCTCCTAATCACGGCTAAGAGTAGGTGAGTCATCATAGCTCAATAGCGTCTTTGAAAAGGAAACATTTTAATGCCCCTTTGAATTTATCTAAGGGCTCCTTTTACAAAGCCGCGCTAGAGGTTTAATGCGCATAATAGTGCGTGCTAAACACCGGCTGCGCTAGCCACTACCCCCTCCTCTTGAGCAGGCAGTAGTGTTTTTGGCCAGCTCGGGGGTTAGTGCGTGATGAAAAGTCACACGCGTTAAACCCGCTAGCGCGGCTTTCTACCACCAACTTCACTGGCTGCAATTCGAATCCAGAGTTCTTTTTCAAGTTCGCATCCTTCTGCTACAAATCGATATATGGCCTTTCGCCAAGATACATCACCCCCCACTTTAACCTTTACTGCACCAACAAGAAACCCCGCAGAATTCAGCTGTTTGCCTTCCCTTCACTAAAGCTTTGTCAACTCAAAAGATTCCTAGATAAAACCCTCGCCTTCCAAGCAGCCAAGCTGAACCCATGGCTATCCCAAATGATACTCGAGGCCCCCACCTACCTCGACTTCAGAAAATCACTCAAAACCTACCTTTTCAGCAAACAAGACCCTTAACCGACCCTTGCTCGGCTCATCCCCTCCTTCATGATAGCTCCTATCTCCCCCTGCTTCTTCTACCCTCTTCCTTCTTCATCTGCCAAGTTTGGCTAAATTTGTTGTAAATCTTCCTTCTTCATCTGCCAAGTTTGGCTAAATTTGTTGTAAATCTTCCTTTTTCATTTGCCAAGTTTGGCTAAATTTGTTGTAAATCCGATAAATTTGTTGTAAATCCGATAAATTTGTTGTAAATCCACATGTCTATGCAGATCCTAATCTAATTAATGTAAACCGCCTAGAACTCGCTGGGTATGGCGGTATATAAGAATAAAATTATTATTATTATTATTAAAAGGAGCCCTAAGTTTGTTTCTTCCCTAAGGCGAGAGGGTAAAGAATTCCAAACGAAAAGAGCTGTAACTGAGAATATTGTCGAGCGGCGAGTAATTCATTTATGTTTAACTATGGCGAGGAAAGTCAGGGAAGATCCGGAAAATTACACTTCAGTGCCGGGCAAAATGGTAGAAACAATTTTAAAAAATAAAATTGTGGAACACGTAGACAAACATGGTTTAAAGAGACGGCGTCAGCATGGGTTCAGCCGAGGGAGATCTTGCCTCACAAATTTGCTTGACTTCTTTGAAGGTGTGAATAAACATGTGGATAAAGGTGAGCCGGTTGATATAGTGTATCTAGATTTTCAGAATGCTTTTGATAAAGTTCCTCATGAGAGGCTCCTGACAAAATTAAAATGGCATAGGATAAGTGGCAAAGTTCAGTTGTGGATTAGGAATTGATTATTGGATAGAAAACAGAGGGTACGGTTAAATGGTCATTTTTCTCAATGGAGGAAAGTAAACAGTGGAGTGCCACAGGGGTCTGTACTAGGACCAGTGCTATTTAACTTATTTATAAATGATCTGGAAATTGGGACAATGAGTGAGCTGATTAAATTTGCAGATGACACAAAACTGTTCAAAGTTGTTAAAATGCATGTAGATTGTGAAAAATTGCAGGCAGACCTTAGGAAATTGGAAGACTGGGCATCCAAACGGCAGATGAAATTTAATGTGGACAAATGCAAAGTGATGCACATTGGAAAGAATAATCTGAATCACAGTTACTGGATGCTAGGGTTCACCTTGGGGATTAGCACCCAAGAAAAGGATCTGGGTATCATCGTACACAATATGATGAAACCTTCCGCCCAATGTGTGGCAGCGACCAAAAAATCAAACAGGATGCTAGGAATTATTTAAAAAATGGATGGTTAACAAGACTAAGGGCTCCTTTTACTAAGGTGCACTAAGCATTTTAGCGCGCGCTAAATATTAGCGTTTGCTAATCACGTGCTAAATGCTAACGCATGCAAGTTAGTCTATGGATGCATTAGCGTTTAGCACGTACGTAGATTTAGCCTGCGCTAAACATGCGCTAAAACTTTTAGTACACATTAGTAAAACAGGGGGTAAGAATGTTATAATACCTCTATATCGCTCCATGGTGCGACCTCATCTGGAGTATTGCGTTCAATTCTGGTCTCCTTATCAAAAGAAAGATATAGTGGAACTAGAAAAGGTTCAAAGAAGAACGACCAAGATGATAAAGGGGATGGAACTCCTCTCGTACGAGGAAGGACTAAAGAGGTTAGGGCTCTTCAGCTTGGAAAAGAGACGGATGAGGGGAGATAGGATTGAAGTCTACAAAATCCTGAGTGGAGCAGAACGGGTACAAGTGGATCGATTTTTCACTGCGTCAAAAATTACAAAGACTAGGGGACAGTCGATGAAGTTACAGGGAAATACTTTTAAAACCAATAGGAGGAAATATTTTTTTCACTCAGAGAATATTTTATTTATTTATTTAACAATTTATATACCACATAAAACTATGCGGTTTACACATTAGCTACATACATATTATCCTGATCGCCTTTTAGTCACTGATCATATGATACAAACAAAGGACAAATGTAAATTTCCCATCCCCCCCCAGGCAAGAATAATACAATATCAAAACAAACATTATCAAATCATAATACCGATATTATCAAATCATAGTTTCATCAAATAAAATACAGAAAAGCCTTGAATATTACATTCAAGGCAGCAATAGTTAAACTCGGGAACACATTGCTTGAGAATGTGGTAAGAGCGGTTAAGGTAGCTGGTTTTAAAAAAAGGTTTGGACAAAGTTCTGGAGGAAAAGTCCATAGTCTGTTGAAACAGACATAGGAGAAGCCACTACTTGCCCTGGATCGGTAGCATGGAATGCTGCTACTCTTTGGGTTTTGGCCAGGTACTAGTGGCCTGGATTGGCCACCCTGAGAATAGGATACTGGGCTTGATGGACCATTAGTCTGACCCAGTAAGGCTATTTTTATGTTCTTAAAAACTTAATATAGTTCCTTTAAGAAAAGAAAAATAAAATAAATAAATCACACACAGCTTGTAGAAAAGTATTTCTCTTCCTAAATGATGGCTAGATCAACCCACCAAATATAAGTTGCCTTTTATAACAGCCTGAACTTATTTCTTGATACAAATTGAGTTAATTCAGCTAGCAAAGGTACAATATACTTAAAAAGTCACTCTTATCTGATGCAGTCATCCTGCAATGGTACTGTAAATCTGACATCTTTCCCTTTAATAGCTAATACTAAATCCTGTTTTTGCCGTGGTGTATTGCCAAGAGAATTTACATGGCTGGGAGGAAGCTAACATTTGAAAACTAGGTCAACAAGAACACCAGCCTAATTACTGAGCCCTATAGAAAGAGGGGCAGAGATGCAACTGACTTCCAAGGATCCATCCTAGTAATGGCCGACAGCCAACTAGGAGCAATTTTGGTTTTCTGAAGACTCATCTATTCTGATTGTCGAATAGCTGCCGAGATTCTAGACTTTTAGCTTCACTATGGCTGTACCAAATATTTGTATTCAATTTGATTTTTTTTTTGTTTTACTGTATGTCTCGATTTTACTGTGTACGCTTTTACTGTATCCCACGCATAAATGTAGGATGCTGTGGATAATACATTTTTTAATAGAAGAAATTTTTCATGCTGAATAGTGATTTAAATTGGAATACAAATAATCTGGAGTTCTACTGGGTTCATAGACAACCCCGCGAAAGACAAAGGCGCGTGCCGACAACTGAGCGCAAGACGGAGGCGTGCGCCGAAGAAAATTACAGTTTTTAGGGGGTCCGACGGGGGGTTTTGTTGGGGAGCCCCCCTAGTTTACTTAATAGAGATCGCGCCGGCGTTGTGGGGGTTTGGGGGGTTGTAACCCTCCACATTTTACTGTAAACTTAACTTTTTCCCTAAAAACAGGGAAAAAGTGAAGTTTTCAGTAAAATGTGGGGGGTTACAACCCCCCACAACGTGGAGCGATCTCTATTAAGTAAAGTGGGGGGGTTCCCCCCACGCCCCCCCCATCGGAGCCGTAAAAACAGTAATTTTCTGCGGGGCGCGCCTCCGCGCTACGCTCAATTGTCTGTGCGCGCCTTTGTCCCGGCGCGCTTTTGACCTGACACCATTCTACTGTGCTGAATCCTACAGAAATAAACATTTGATCTCTGATTTCTTTTATTTCTCTGATTTCTGTTTCTTTTATTATGCTAAAGCTCAATGTCCATTATTCGTAATCAGCTAAATAGTAAAATTGCTATTCAGTACTGCTTTGCTTTGCTTTACAGAAACTACAAAAAAGGCAGGAATAGTCAAAGGTTCAGAGAGTGGTCGCTCAAGGTGAAATACCTGTACACATAACGTACCTAAATTCAATAGAGATGAGGTATAGGGTGCCCTCAGTGTGAGGAAGCAGCGAGGGGAGACAAGGCTCCAACGCTTAACAGAGTCAGGTGAGGGTAATATACCTACACCCGCACACCATCATAGGGCGCCTGAAGTGTGCAATAAATCAAAAGTGCTAAACCACAACTCAATATGTAATGAAATCAATTACAGTGTATATCAAGTGAAAAACCACTGAGCGACCACTCCCTGAACCCCCCCAGCCAATTCCTCAACAGCAATGAAAAGCAGACTTAACTGAAGGATAGAAACATTCCTGGGGCTCAAAGAACAAAACCTCACAGGATACCAGGTTCAACCAGCCTGGTTTCGGGACCAAACCCTTCTTCAGGAACCCATGATCACACAGTGGGAGTTCGAATCAGCTGGAGGGCAGGCGGAATTTATGTACGTTATGTGTACAGGTATTTTACCTTGAGCGACCACTCTCTGAACCTTTGACTATTCCTGCCTTTTTTGTAGTTTCTAGTATAGGTTAGTGGCAGTGTTTTTGGAGTTTTTCGTCTCATGCTTGGTTTACAGAAAGCCAGCTCTCTATGGGAGTTAACTTAAACATATTGAGAATTTCACTCTGACAAAAAGAAAACTACTTCTGAAGATCAAAGCCAACAATGTATATCTGCCTTTGTTGTAGGAGATGCTCTTGGACCATAAACTTAAGGCTAACATTGAAGACTTTAAGGAGGTCATTTTATAAAGGCAAATCATTTGCATGCAAACTCACCGACTCAATTGCTCAGTGAGCGATTGAGTCAGTGCTGAGCCCTGACAGAAGTGACAGGAGAAGCAGCCTCCCTGAGCCTGAGCCAATCAGGGACTTCTTTAGGGAGGAGCCTGTTTAGTTGCGCGACACAAATATTAGAAGTCCTTGATTGGCCATGGTTTTGGCCAATCAGGGACTTCCTTAGGCTCCTCCCAAGGTAGGAACCCGAGGTGCTTGAGCCAATCAGGGCCTTAGGCCCCTCCCTGTGCATCACATGATGCACTGGTGTGGGGCCTAAGGCCCACATTGCACTGGAGAAGGCTGGAGGGACTGAACACCCCTCCTGCTCCCAACTTCAAGGTACGGGGAAGGGGAACTTGGAGGGGAAGGGGGCATCCGGTGGCCGGAGGGAGTGGGCATCCCTCCTGCATTTTTCTTCGGGGAAGGGGGAAGGTCTTTCCAGGCAGGAGGGAGTGGGTATCTCTCCTGATGTTTTGTTCGGGGGAGGGGTGGGGGAGGGCGTGAGCGCCTTTGTGGCAAGAGGGAGTGAGCATCCCTCCTGCCGTTTGTCAGAGGTCATTGTGGGAGGGCCGTTGGCAGCAGTGGGGGTTTTGTGTTGTTTTTCTTTTTTTTATAGGCAGATATTTTGGTTGTGTAATACACGTAAAATATCTGTGCCATTAAAAAAATGGAAAAAAAGCCCCAGCAGTCCTGTCACTTACCAACAGGTCTACAGCAGTTGGGTTTTAGGATCGTAAAACCCGTTGCAAAATAGCCAAGCAAATGTTAGTGAATCAATCGCTGGGCTATTTTGCATGGGGGTTTACAAATTTGCAAGGCCGGATCAGAAAATGGGCGATCGAGGGGAAAAACAAGCGTTTACAGATGGTTTAGCAACGATCGCTGACTTTAGTGAATCGGGGCCATTGTTTCAGATCTGACGGAATTTAGCCCCCATTTGCCATTACATCAACTTATTTGGGCTTAAAGTTATACAGAACTTTCACTCTGCATTACACTGACAGAGTTGCCAGAAACATAACAGCCCAGAACCAATGTACCAAAACTGTGCAGTCATGATTGAGAAGTAGACACCGATATTTCAATAATCCTCTATCCTGGCCTTTATGTACAGGGTGTTCCAGCTAAAAGCTGTGTGCCTGCCTAGAGCAAAAATTCTAATACATTCAAGGAAAATGCATCTTAATTCTGTCCTTCATAACATATGTGGCTGCCCATTCCAACACCCACTTATACCCTGAATTTTGTTATCTGAAACAGCTGCAACCAGAGCAGTATTTCAAGTTTCTCAAAAGCCAATTCATTTATTGATTCCACTTTCTATACCATTCTCCCAAGGGAGCTTAAAACGGATTACATGAATTTATTTAGGTGCTCAAGCATTTTCCCCTGTCTCTCCCAGCACAACAGAAGAGCGGGACTTGGGTGGGATTGTATGTGATGATCTTAAGGTGTAATACATATACTCCAAGCAAACCCTTCTCGGTAAATCTTCTTAATACATTAGTAGCACAAAAGTTGATGTGAATTAATCAAGTAATACCTACATCAATATAAATATATAGCTAATATAATAAATAAATATATCTCAACTTTATTAGTATCATACCATCAAAAATATTTCTTTAAAAAGACACACATATAGACATACTCAAACTGACATGATCACATGCAAAAATCAGCACACAAAGAAAGTTCACTATTCAAAATTAAATAAAATAAGTGCTGAATAAATACTTATCTCAAAATGGTCCAAATAAGCACATAAAACGAACAGTTTAAAGCCCCAAAGCGTGCAGGCTCCTGGGAATCCAAGATGGCAAATGGAGCTCCTAAAAAGTTCAGAGTTCAAAGTGCAGAGTGCAAAATCGCACACAACCAAGTCTGTGGGCCAAAAGAAGCGAAAATTCCACAAAATGAAGTATATAAAGTGCAAGTGCTAGGTGCAAATAAATCCTCCACAAGTGTGATTAAACGAACTCCTTCATATTCATAGGCTGCACCTTCAAAAAGATATAAAAAGAATGGAGTCTGTCCAGAGGAAGGCTACTAAAATGGTGCGTGGTCTTCATGATAAGGCGTACGGGGACAGATCTGTATACTTTGGAGGAAAAGCAGGAGAGAGGAGATATGATAGAGACATTTAAATACCTACATAATGTAAATGTACATGAGTCGAGTCTCTTTAATTTGAAAGGAAATTCTGCAATGAGAGGGCACAGGATGAAGTGAAGAGGTGACAGGATCCGGCGTAATCTAAGGAAATACTTTTCTACAGAAAGGGTGGTAGATGTATGGAACTGTCTCCCAGAAGAGGTGGTAGAGACAAGAGACTGTGTCTAAATTCAAAAGGGCCTGGATAGGCACATGGAATCTCGGAGAGAGAAAGAGAAAATGGTTACTGCGGATAGGGAGACTAGATGGGCCATTTGGCCTTTATCTGTCATCATGTTTCTATGTACCTGGGGCAATGGGGGAATTAGATGATTTGCACAGGGTCACAAGAAGCAGTATGGGTTTGAACCCACAACCTCAGGGTGTTAAGGCTGTAGCTTTAACCACTATTAAGAGGTGATAGGCTCAGAAGTAATCTAAGGAAATACTTTTTTTACAGAAAGGGTAGTAGATGTGTGGAACAGTCTCCCGGAAGAGGTGGTGGAGACAGAGACTGTGTCTGAATTCAAGAAAGCCTGGGATAATCACATGGGATCTCTTAGAGAGAGGAAGAGGTCATGGTTACTGTGGATGGGCAGACTGGATAGGCCATTTGGCCTTTATCTGCCATCATGTTTCTATGTTTCTAAGTTTCACTGCACCACACTCTCCCCATAGAATCTTCTAAACACAGCCAATTGAACGCTTCAAGAAACACAAAGCACTCAACCCTTTGTCGTTCGCTCTACAGTTCCCCACCCTATCTGCCTTATCATTCCCTCTGTAATTCCATACCTGAGGAGCATGTATAGATTCACCTTTTTTGTCCTGTCTGTCACAACTAAATGCATCACATTTCTAGACCGCAAAACCTCTTTCATGTTTATGCGTCTAGTAGCAGTATAGAAATGTCAAGTTTCAAATTTATTAAAATTTGATGAAATGCTAATCATAAATTCTAAGTATTTAACAATTAAAAAAATTAAAATGGGTAACAATTAACCTTAGTTATAGTAAATGTTCAAAAGCACAGCCCAGACTTTTAGGTAAATTTTTTGTAAATTTTAATTGCTTATACTGTATTTCTTTTTGAATGCTTTTATTAATTGTACACTGTCTAGATACTTTTTTGATAGCCGGTATATCAAAGAAATAATACCGTATTTTCGCGGATATAACGCGCGCGTTATACGCGTTTTTACCTACCGCGCATACCCCTCGCGCGTTATACGCGTGAGCGCGGTATACAAAAGTTTTTCTACATAGTTCCCACCCCGCCCGACGCCCGATTCCCCCCCCCCAGCAGGACCGCTCGCACCCCCACCCCGAACGACCGCTCGCACGCGCTCCCACCCGCACCCGCGATCGGAGCAAGAGGGAGCCCAAGCCCTCTTGCCCGGCCGACTCCCCGACAATATCGGGCCAGGAGGGAGCCCAAACCCTCCTGGCCACGGCGACCACCCCGCACTACATTATGGGCAGGAGGGATCCCAGGCCCTCCTGCCCTCGACGCAAACCCCCCTCCCTCCCTCCAACGACCGCCCCCCCCAAGAACCTCCGACCGCCCCACCAGCCGACCCGCGACCCCCCTGGCCGACCCCCACGACACCCCCACCCCCCTTCCCCGTACCTTTGCTAGTTGGCCGGACAGACGGGAGCCAAACCCGCCTGTCCGGCAGGCAGCCAACGACGGAATGAGGCCGGATTGGCCCATCCGTCCCAAAGCTCCGCCTACTGGTGGGGCCTAAGGCACGTGGGCCAATCAGAATAGGCCCTGGAGCCTTAGGTCCCACCTGGGGGCGTGGCCTGAGGCACATGGGCCCAACCCGACCATGTGCCTCAGGCCGCGCCCCCAGGTGGGACCTAAGGCTCCAGGGCCTATTCTGATTGGCCCACGCGCCAATATTATAAAATTCTATAAATAAAAAAAAAGAAATAATAAACTTGGAAACTTGGGGAGTAAAAGATGCCTATTTCATGAACCATCTCTGTATCTGCAATCATAATTTCTGGGATTTTTGGGAAATCCTAAATAAAAATGGTCTACTGCCATGTTTTCAGCCATTGCGTTTAACACAAGTGTATGACGACATGCAGCAGTGTTACATATATAAAAAGGCACATTTTCTTGCTCTTACTTTGGATAAAACATGGTTATTGAAGTTATACTTTAAAAATAAACACAAAGACTTTTTGGGACTAAAAGTTCAAATGTTTCTTGATTTGGCCAGGGACACACAGAGGCGCAGAAAAGAATTCTTATTGTTAAGACCTGCAATTACTGCCCTGGGTGCTACCTTTTTTCTTCGATACCCTTGTAAATGTATCGTTCATTATAAATTGCATAAGTTTGTTTTCTTTGAACCTTCACAACTGACAACATTCCTGTCTCTGTCATGGCTGGAGAAAGCTCATGATGAATAGATGACTGCCTAATCATGGTCTCACCTATAATTGTTCTTTTCTTTTAATTGATTACCTTAAATTCCGTTTAATTTAATCTTGGATCTTAAATGAGGACTTGAGCGAGATCTAAGATGGAATAATTATTGGAATGTATGTATTATGTTGGATGTTTTTCTTTATTTCTTGGACCTTGCTTTCTGTACAAGTTTTACTTGATTGATTATATTTGAAAGTGTATAAATAAATAAATAAAAAGGCACATTTCTATGCAGTCACCTTTCTATTGATCATGTAAAACATTTTTCTAACGTTTTCTCAAAGCTAGACACTGTATATTTTCTGAGCAGCACACCCAAAATATCTTCTGTCAATCTAGTGAAAAATAGCTAAAGAAGAAAAATTTATTTTGAAACTAAACTAAACTAAACTAAATCTTGGGTTTATATACCGCAACATCTCCACAGGTGGAGCTCGACACGGTTTACATGGTTAGGGAAGGAACGGAACTCCAATAGATTTATAGAAGTAGGTAAGAAGAGAGGATAGGTGTGATAATACTAGGGAGGGGTCTTCTTGTAGGAAATATTTTAAAGATGAAGCTTGAACACAGATACAGCAATACTCAAAGGTAAAAATGTTTTAGGTGTTATGTGAAACATACAGGTACTTGTCGACTTACGACCACAATTGGTTCCGACGGACAGGTCATAAGTTGATCGGGACTTTAAGTCGGCCTATGTTAGATTATGTTTAACGGATTCGAACCGACCTTTAAATACTGAAGGGAGTGATCACAACAAGCTATTTTGCGCTCCTTCTAAACTTCAGAAGTTACCGGACCAGCCGGCGGCGCGAGACCAGCTTCCCCGTTCATTCATTTAATTGGCTAGCAGAGCTCGTGCATTTGTTTAAAAAGTTTTGTGTCTAGGCGAATGTTCTCGCTAGCTGTCGAGCGATGCATCGGAACATGGCGACAGAAAAGAGGTGACCAGCCATTGATGCCGGCTTACTCGCGCGCTGCATATAGTACTGCTGCATAGCATGCATTTGGGAGTGCTTGAAACTGTCATAAATGTGTCGTAAAGTTGAACAGTCGTAAATTGGATAGGTCTTAAGTCGATGAGTACCTGTATAATGCAATGCCTATGTGAAACATCTAAAGCAGTGGTCTAAAACTTGCAGCCCGGGGGCCACATGCGGCCCGCCAGGTACTATTTTGAGGCCCTTGGTATGTTTATCATAATCACAAAAGTAAAATAAAACCGTTTCTTGATCATATGTCCCTTTAGCAATAAATCACAATATTATTATTAAGACTTAGCCAAAAGAAAAGATTTATAAACTATAAAGAGTTTTACCTCATGCAAAATTGTCATTTCTTTAATAAGACATTAACTATTTTTTTCTGAGGCCCTCCAAGTACCTACAAATCCAAAATGTGGCCCTGCAAAGGGTTTGAGTTTGAGACCACTGATCTAAAGTATATACTTTCTATCAGGTTAAACTTAGCACTGTGGCTGCAGAGGAAGGCAGTGGTCTGGGACCCCCCAATGTTCTTCAGAGGTGAGTGTTTCACCATTTAAGTAGGTCAAGCCTGAGAGGAATTGGAGCTGGGTGCGCTATGGCTGCAGAGGAAGAGATATGTGTAAGAATTGGTGGGACAACCCTGATTCAGGACCTCCCGATATTCTTCAGAAGTCCTGAATGTTTCACCATTTAATAGCGCAAAGCCTGTGGCGTGCAGTCACAGGGGCATGACCAAAGGGGCACACCCCTCTGGAGCTCCTCTTGAGACCACAGAAGACTAACAGAGACTACAGAGGTTTGTGGATAAAGAAATCCTTAGAAGCCACAGGTACTCATTAATCTTCAGTTTAACATATAACATTGTTTCCTGATGGGTAAAAAAAGGTTGAAATTACTTCTTCTGCAACCAAATCTATATCCCCTACAGCACAAGCTTTGGTCTCTAATCCAACTTCCAGATCAGGGACTTCCTTGAGTCCAGGTAGTTCAATAACCTCTCCTTTGCCCTTAGCTTCCTTCAATATCTCTGCTGCTGGATCTCCCAAAGAGGTATTCCAAGTCAGGAGAGGCAGTAGGAGAGGATGACCTTCAGATAAGTCTCCTTTGGATTCTTATGTGTCAATAAATATTCCACAACCAATCTCTAAACCAGGGGTGTCCAACCTGCGGCCCGATGGCCGCATGCAGCCCCGTGAAGTATTTTGTGAGGCCCCGGTCAAAGGCGATGCAGTGTTTTCCTCTGCTGCCCCCGGGTGTTTACTATCTTGCCAGCTCCCTCCTCTGTCTTGCTGCAGCGTTTGTATGGCCCCAGAAAAAAAATTTTTTCGGCCAATGCGGCCCAGGGAAGCCAAAAGGTTGGACACCCCTGCTCTAAACCAAAGGAAGATTTTGTATTTCTCCTATATGGCTCTCTTTCCTTTTTTAGTTCTTTACCTTAATCCTATCGTTCCAGTAGGTCCTGTATGTTTTAATGTATGTTACCCTATTTTACTATTTTTTTTAATGTACAAACCGCTTAGAAGACTGATAGGCGGTATACACATTTTTATTAAATTTGAAGATCTATTCAAGAAAGATGATATTTCATCAGGTTTGACTTTGGCTGATATTTAGAGATCTTTGAACAGAGCAAGACTACTGAACAGTCTCCCCATTACACAGAAAATGTTCAAAGTTCAGTCTCCCCATTACACAGAAAATGTTTCTAAGTCTTTGCAAAGTATTGATCAAAGAGTAATGAACCATGATAACCGACTGGGACTATTGGAACCTAAAGTAGTTGCATTAAAGGCAACAAATGCAACAGCAGTTAGGGATAGTTTAGTTATATATCATAAATGTGAACAGTAAGTTCTAAAAACTCAAGGCTTTTAAAGGATACTAGCCTCTGAAATTTTGCTTCGGAAATATTTGAAGGAAATATTATCAATATCCAAAGCAGATTCTATGGTTTTTCCTTGATTTATTATTTACCATAAAATAAGTTTTCTCAAATGCCAGAGGGAGAAGCTAAGGACTCACTTGGGAAGGAAGCAGAGTTGAATTTTAGCAAATTTCTAGAGACTTCCAAGGATGAGTTCAATCAGCATTAGATTAGAATTTTCCCAGATGTGACTTGGGCCACTCAGGAAGAAATTCCTTGAATTGAAATATTGTTTGGTGAATTTGGGAGCAACTTTTTTCTTAAAATTACACTTCAGGGTACAAATTAAAGTTTTTTGATCCTTTGCCATTGTAAAGATTGATAATGGAGAAAGAAGCTTCTGGAACTTGATTTAAGAACCAGAGTTAAGGGTTTGATAAAAGGATATACTGCAGTAGTGAGAGAAATATGTATTTATTGTATTATTATTTTGTTTATATATTTGCACCACAAGCTCTCATTGAGTATGGACTTAAAATGATGTATGCTTTGCGTATTGTAACGTGAGTATTATTCTTATAAAAATTGCTTTCTTTTTACTTAGTTATTTTTAATTCTGTTTCAACAGAGAATATTTTATGACTTCCCAAGTTATGTTAATTAGAGAAAAAAACAAAAATGTCCATCAATGTTTCATGATTTAATTTATTGAAATCAACAGGTGTAGCAACCAAAAAAAAGAAAACTGTCAATGTACGTAATTCCTCACGTCTCACATATTGAGATAAGTATGGGGTTTGGCATCATTTATACAATCACATTTGTTGGCTCCAGCTGATATTTTTGGGTTTCTAACTTTATTTTTATCCCATCAATCTTTTCTTGCCAGATTTTCAAACAAATAGCACATAAAGTTTAACATAGGATCTTTAATCATTGCTGTTATTCCTGGTGGTACTACATGCTTTTTAAACAATTTTAGGACACGCTAAACAGGAAGCATTTTACTTGCAAAGATTTTGGCTCTTTGGTCCCATATTCTGCAATTAAACTCAAAGGTACTGTTCGATGAGTACCATTCTGTATATAATCCCCAATGCCTGGCTGGTGTTGGTGACCTGGATTGGCCACCGTAAGGATGAGCTACTGGGGTCAGCAGCATGGAATGTTACTACTTTTTGGGGTTTTGCCAGGTACTGGTGACCTAAGAACATAAGAAATGCCTCCGCTGGGTCAGACCTGAGGTCCATCGTGCCCAGCAGTCTGCTCACGCGGCGGCCCAACAGGTCCAGGACCTGTGCAGTAATCCTCTATCTATACCCCTCTATCCCCTTTTCCAGCAGGAAATTGTCCAATCCTTTCTTAAACCCCAGTACCGTACTTTGCCCTATTACGCCCTCTGGAAGCGCATTCCAGGTGTCCACCACACGTTGGGTAAAGAAGAACTTCCTAGCATTCGTTTTGAATCTGTCCCCTTTCAACTTTTCCGAATGCCCTCTTGTTCTTTTGTTTTTTGAAAGTTTGAAGAATCTGTCCTTCTCTACTCTCTCTATGCCCTTCATGATCTTGTAAGTCTCTATCATATCCCCTCTAAATCTCCTCTTCTCCAGGGAAAAGAGTCCCAGTTCTTCCAATCTCTCAGCGTATGAAAGGTTTTCCATCCCTTTTATTAGACGTGTCGCTCTCCTCTGAACCCTCTCAAGTAACGCCATATCCTTCTTAAGGTACGGCGACCAATATTGGATGCAGTACTCCAGATGCGGACACACCATCGCCCGATACAACGGCAGGATAACTTCTTTCGTTCTGGTAGTAATACCCTTCTTGATTATACCTAGCATTCTATTCGCTCTCTTAGCGACAGGCTACTGGGCTAGATTGACCATTGGTCTGCCCCAGTAGGAGTGTTCTTATATATGCAAAGCTTCCTGCAGGAACAGCGTTGATGACTAAAAAGACTATATCTGGGAACACATTTGATCCGATTTAACTCAAAAAGTGAAAAGTTGATTATTAAATCTTTAAATAAGATTTGTGATAGTTGTGAGGGTCGAAGACTCTGGGAGGGGATTTTGAGATAAGAGATGGGGGATGTGCGTATTTCGAAAGTTGATAAGTATGGTTGTAATACAAAAAAATGTAAGTCTCTTAAAGGTTTAGTAAGATTGATGTTTATTGGTAATTTCCTGCCTTTAACTCCACTCTAACAAAAATAAGTCAAACATAGAATACTCTAAATAAACTATGTATTTAAACATCATTATATATGGTTTCTTAACTAAACATCATTATATATGGTTTCTTAACTAAATAATAATGCCATCCCACCAAAAAAAATGTCCTTTATCCTTACTCCCAGTTGACTCTGCTGAACCATTTTTTTCCTGAAAAAAAATAGCTTACTTGTAAAATGACTAGGAGAGACTGTTGGTTTAGAAAGATATCATTCAGCCTACTTTGGCAGAAAATACAGAACATTTTAAACCTGGTATTTAACCATGAATGCAACATTTATCAGCTGTAAAACTCGGGAGAATGCAGTGTGCAATCCTTGGGGGAAGTGCCCTTATTTCTCTGTCAATCAGGCCATAAAGCCTTTGATAGGCCTCCCTTCCCTCTACTGGGTTTTCATGCGTCCCTCTGAAGAGATGAAGCCTTAAGCAAACAAAATGGAGTGAGGTACCGCTGTTTTAATGCAAAGGTCACACTTCCATTCACCTCCTCTTTCCAGAGCGCTCTATTTTTAAACTGCTATCTTAGGCAATTCACAAGCATTTTTCTTTTGAGGAGCAAATTCACAAACCTTATAATAATGAACATCTTGCCATCGAAAAATAATATAAGGCATTTTTATTTTGGTTTCATGAAATTGCTTTTCTTTGTCCTTTTTTTTCTACTTACATGTACTTGTTTGTCAGCTGCTATTAATGTAATAACATTTTTTTTTTAAGTCGGCTCCTGATAGCTTTGCAAATGCCACAGTACAGTGAAGAAAAATTTAATAAAATAAAAATTCCAGATTTAAAAATAGCCAGAAAGGTCAATATATTAGCATCTGAATATTAAGTTTCATTTATCAAGTAAAAATGATCTGTGAGCACACACCTCCCTAAACATAGGAAATAATACATGAGAAACAACTGGTAAGCTCGGGCCAGCCTGATCCATGATTAGGGCCTCTCCTCTTACCACAAAAAAGAGATAGGTATAGTTAAAAGCATATTTTACTCCCTTCATCTGTTTGTCTGCTATATCTGTAGCCAGTCAATATTGATCCAATACAATCAGATCATAAAGATTTACACTTCAACAAGCAAAAAGGTCCAGGATGCCTTCAACTGTAGCCAGAGTCACTTGAATATGGGATTTTTCTCATCTCTCTCTGGACAAAGTTAGACAAGTTCCTGCTGAACCAGAACATACGCAGGTAAGGCTAGTCTCAGTTAGGGCACTGGTCTTTGACCTACGGGCCACCGCGGGAGCGGACTGCTGGGCACGATGGACCACTGGTCTGACCCAGCAGCGGCAGTTCTTATGTTCTCACTAGGCTCTAGCAGGTCAGGACCGTCCCAGTTTGAATTCACTGCTTCAAAACCAAACCAAGTGTTCCTTGCTATTTTCACGGCATAGCTCTTGGTAAGTTTGAATAGGTGAAATTCTCAATCTTCCTTAAAATCCAGCTCACCTTAGAAAGCAAATTGCTAGGGAAACAGAATCAAAGTCTAGGCTCAAGAGATAAGGAGGGGACAGTCCACCACTGGCACCACTGTGGTGAGGACGTAGGCACCCATAAGCACATAAGCATTGCCTCTGCTGGGTCAGACCAGGGGTCCATCGTGTCCAGCAGTCCGCACCTGCGGCGGCCCCCCAGGTCCGTGACCTGTCATTGGACCTTACCTAAGTCTTTCATCCCCTATTCATTTAATACCTGTACCTATAGCCTTCAATCCCCTTATCCATCAGGAAGTCATCCAATCCCCTTTTGAAGCCCAATAATGTACTCTGCCTTATCACCTCCTCTGGGAGCGTATTCAGGTGTCCACCACCCTCTGAGTGAAGAAGAATTTCCTAGCGTTCGTTTTGAATCTGTCTCCTTTCAGTTTTTCTGAATGCCCTCTTGTTTTTGTGGGCCCGGCTAGCCTGAAGAATCTGTTCCTATCCACCTACTCTATGCCTTTCATGATCTTATAAGTCTCTACCATATCCCCTCTAAGTCTCCGCTTCTCCAGGGTAAAGAGCCCCAGCTTCTCCAACCTTTCAGCATACGAAAGGTTCTCCATGCCCTTTATCAACCGTGTCGCTCTTCTCTGGACCCATCCTTCTCTTTGCCCCCCACCCCAAACACTGTGCATTCCACTTCCTTTCCCCTGGCACTTCCTCTGACATCACCTCCTGGAACCGTGCCTAGGAAGTGACTAAGACATGGCTAAAAGCCCCAACCAGGTAAAGCTTGGAGACCTAGACTAGGAAGAAGTACCCTGCAGACTGTGCCTCTGTTGCTTAAAGTGTATGGAACATTTGTTGCTCAGCTACTGGCTTTGCCTGCAAGGATAGGCACTCTCTTTCTCATTGCTGTCCTGAATAAAGAGGGCTTTTGTTTTACTGCTAAAGCTGCCTCAGTTGTTTGTTTACAGGGCTTCAATGCTTGTCCACACTATCACATACATATTTGGCTGTCATGGGATCAGAGTTTCCCCACTACCACTGCATGTGCTCTGTGCTTCACAATGGTACAGACACATGCAGTTATGCTAAAGTTATGCAGTAGCCCCATTTTCTTCACTTTGAAAGGGGAAGAGGAATCCTTTATTTATTTAGATTTTTATCCCGTCCTCCCAGTAGCTCAGAACGGTTTACAAATAAACATTCACAATGGAGTGAATTGGACATACAAGATTATACAGTAGATTTAAATACTTGGACATTCGAGACTGTGCAGCAGTGTAAATATAGGGACTATACAGCAAATTAAGAACAGTAGTTTAAATATAAGTAGTTTAGTTTAGATACGAGTTATTTGAGTATAGGCTGAGAGTGGACTATACAGAAATTTAGGCAGAAGATTAGAATGGAGAAAGAAGGGTAGAGGTGGGGTTTAAGGAGGTTGGGTGTAGACTGAGGGTGACCTTTAGTTGAGGAGGATCTTTACCATTTTCCGGAATGTCATTAGTGAGTTCTGTAGTCTGAGTTGAGGGGGGAGTTGGTTCCAGAGTTGGGGAATGAAGTGGCTGTAGGATCGTTTGCGGGCGGTTTCTGAGAGGAGGGACCTTCCGGGGGGAATGCATAGGCGTATCTCCGTTTCTGAGCGGAGGGTGCGGGTGGGGATGTAGATGGGTAGCTTGGATTTTATGTAGCAGGGGGTGGTGGCATAAATTCTTTTGTGTGCTATTACCAGGGCCTTATGAAGTATCTTAATTCCAGTTTACAAATAATTCAGCATTGGTTATGCTTCAATGGGATAAACAGAGATCCTATTGGTAGCAGGTGACTCTTGTTCAACACATTCCACTTTTTATTTAACTTGGGTGCCATGTGTGACTTTTTTGGAAGTCAAAGATTTGGGCTGGTTTTGGGACCCAGATCTTTGAGAAGGATAGTAACATAATAGATGATGTCAGATAAAGACCCGAATGATCCATCTAGTCTGCCTAACCTGATTCAATCTAAAAATTAGCTGGTTTTTTTTTTCTTCTTCTTCTTCTCCTTAGCTATTTCTGGGCAAGGATCTAAAGCTCTGCCTGGTGTCCCAACCTGTGAGAGCAGTGTTTTTTTAGACTGAAAATATTGCACAGGTTAAGACCTTCTTATCTGTTGAGATATTCTGGCTGATAGTCCAAGTGCTTATCTTTCCAATTTTAGAAAATTACAATGAATTGTATTTGGAGCTCCCTAGATAACTATTACTATGCCTCCAGAACATGTTTGATTTTTCCGGTACCTCATTAGTCTTCAGCAAGACCTCTATTGGAGAAATTGCATTGGTTTCCATTGACTTCATACGTATTACATAAGGTACTTTGTAGGGTCTTTCAAGTCTTCCATGATAAAGGTCCTTTATAGTTGGTTCATCAGACCCAAGTGTGTCCACTCTATTACATCCAATGGTGTTACTAGAAGACACATCGGTGAATCACAATAGAAGTTTTCATCTCATAAGTAAAAGTCTTTTCTGCAAGAAAGGTTTGGACAAGTTCCTGGAGGAAAAGTCCATAGTCTGTTATTGAGAAAGACATGGGGGAAGCCACTGCTTGCCCTGTATTGGTAGCATGGAATGTTGCTACTCTTTGGGATTCTAGAATCTTGTTACTCTCTGGGATTCCGGAATCTTGCTATGCTTTGAGATTCTGTATGGAATGTTGCTACTCTTTGGGTTTTGGCCAGGTACTAGTGACCTGGATTGGCCACCGTGAGAACGGGCTACTGGGCTTGATGGACCATTGGTCTGACCCAGTAAAGGCTATTCTTATGTTCTTATGAGAGATGAGAGAAGCCAAGTCCAGTTAATTATGCACATTGCAAGAGAAACACCCTTTCCCAGGGCAACTCCTATTCAATTTCTTTACTTTCATTCTTTCCCCTCAGGTTACGGCTAATTCCATACTGTTCCCAATTTTATTTGAGTTTTCGCTACCATTTTGCTGCTTTGCTTCAGTCAGTTTCTATACAGAAGAGTCATATTTCAAGTTCCAATTACTCATGCTCCATAAAAGAAAACAGTGTACGACTATAGCCATAATTTTCAAAAAATGTTTTGTAGAAGATCGATTATAAAAAGCAACCTTAAATTGCTGAATATAGCACTGCTATTTTAATTACCATCTTTCATAGGATCAGTAGTAAACTATGAAACTTAAAGGCCTGATTCACTAAGCTTTTTTATCCCACAGACATAGAAGGGGAGGAAAAGCCATAGTAAATTAGGCCCTTAAGGCAGTAGCACTCAAGAAAAATCTATAGTGAAAACTACTTACTGTCAATGTGAAAGACAAATGTAGAACAAGCAAAGTCCTGGAATGCAGGAAAAAGAAAGGGGGTGGTTAAAAACTAAGGAAAAGACGGCAAAAATCAATTTGTTCTAGAGAAAACCATCTCACTATTTAAAATTAAGCAGAATGAAGTCCAACTTTGATAAATAGAGGACATTTTCTTTCACATTTCTCAGATTGTCACAGATAATAAAAATGGGCAAACACCCAAAAATTGCTTCTAGCATGAGAAAAGCTGAAACTTCATACAAACACCGTTAAAAAGACAAAAATATTACGTTTCAAAGGCTGTTTTCATATAAAGTAAATGCGGAAAAAGGACAAACAGGCAAGTTTTTTAACAGACTTAGGGTAACTTTTACTAAGGCGCACTAGTGCGTCTTAGCGCGTGCTTATTGCTAACATGTCCATAGGATATAAATGATAAAGCGCGTCTTAGTAAAAGGACCCCTAAATATGAAGTGCTGAGTAAAAGGTTTTGTCATTTTAGCAGAATTTATACCCAAACCATGATTAGATCTTGAAAGAGAAAGACAGCCCCATTGAATAAATAATTCAGAAAAAAAGATAGCTTGATTATTCATTCAATAAAAGAATTATTTTTGGCTAATTAGATTTTGAGGCTTAAATAACTGGGTAACTAGTAAACCAACCTATAGAGCAAATCATTATGACTCGCAGTTTGGCATCCTGCCACTGCTTACATAATATATTTATTAACAATTTGCTCTCTAAAATAAAATAATCCATAAACCTGTCCTATATTAAAATCCTGAAAGTTTTGACTTTCACCTGAACCATTAAAGAACTCTTACCATAATCAAAAGAAGTTTCAAAGGATCTACAAAAGCAACTTAATCCTCAGCTGGCTGGAGAGGCAAGAAGGCCATTTTTAAACATCTGAATCTTCATTCATCCACTGTTAGAAAGTCTACATAGAGAAGCCTCCAAGTTTCTTTATTCTTTGATATACTGTTTATCAAACTGGTACCTAAATGGTTTACACTTCCCCCTCCCTATTCGCGGTTTCAGGGTTCGCGGTTTCGATAATCTGTGATTTTTATTTTTGGGGGGGAAGCATAGTTTAGGGCCTTCCCGCTTACCTGCAGGACTTAAAATGTCTAGTAGCGCTATAGATTACTACTTACCTGGTGGTCTAGTGGGCTTTCGGGGTAGGAGCAATCTTCCTACGCTCCTGCCCTGTGTAAATCGCCATTAGGAAATGGCTGCTGTGAGCTCCTGTCATAGTCTCGAGAGACTATGGAAACTCACGGCAGTCATTTCCTAATGACGATATGCATGGGGCAGGAATGTAGGAAGTTTGCTCCTGCCCCGAAAGCCCACTAGACCGCCGGGTAAGGCCGGGATGCCGGGGGGAAGGCGGGAGGGAGGTGGGGGTGGGTCAGAGCCGGACGAGAAGTTATTCGCGGATTTTCACACTTCGCGGTCTGGCTCTGCCCCTATCCCTTGCGAATACCAAGGGAGAAGTGTACATTGGGTTCAATATATAAAAAGTTAAAAAATAAAAGTTTTACAAAGCGTAAAATTAAAAAAGTAATGGCATAAAAAATAATTAAAATAAAAAAGGAGGGAGCAAGACGGACAGACATAATGGAGAGAAGATAGGAGGAGGGACAAAATTTGACAGAAAAAAAAAGGAGTGGGAAGTGGAGGGGAAAAAGATACATAATGATAGGGCTTGCTTCAACCGAAACATTTTGGCAAAATACATCTAGGAGCTATGTAGATTCCGTTAGAAAGGAAGTGTATCAGAGGTTGTAAGCATCTTTAGTGTACATCATGTTTTATTGTTGTACAATCAGCAAACATACATAACAAACCAAAGTACAACAAGACAAGTTTTGGAAATAGACTCCCCGTCCCCCACTCTACCCACTCCCGATTGCATACACTCCACCCATACTGGAATCCCATCCCATCTCCCCAAAGAAAACAAACAGACCAGAAGAACCGCTAAGCAAGCTATGTTCTTATGCCACTCAGCAAGCACCGAACAGAGACATCCCCAACCCTGACCATCCTCTCATGGAAACCACCCCCACCCTCCCCAGCTTGTAAGCATCTTTAAAGAGAAAAGTCTTAAGATTTGGATTTGAATTTTTCCAGAAAAGGTTGAACATTATGAATCTGCCTAAAAGGTTATCCTACCTGAGAAGCAAACTTGAAAAATCATTCACAAAGTAACCCCCAACTAAAAAATTGCTGACATCTCCTACTATGGGTAGTACGACTTCATGAATCTACCATGATGAAAACACTGAATGTGAATGATGTTCAAAGGAGGATAGCTGGGAAGAAACCACTGCTTTCTTGAAACTTATAGACCTTGGATAAACCTATAGATTTATTTATTTTTAATAATTTCTAAAGTGTTTTAAACCCAAACGGTTTACAGAACTGTTACATACATAAAATTTTAAAATACAGCAATTAAGACAAATTTTAAAACAAATTAGGCAAATAAAACAGGAATAATATTTTCTGGACATAAGTCAAAATGAACATTCTGGCTGCAGTAGAAAAAAAGACCTCTGCTCTCCAAAGTAAAAACACCAGACAGTGTTTTGAGGTAGCATAACATGGAGCTACCACATATTTTGCTCCATAAGACACACTTTAAAAAAAAAAAAAAAAAAAAAAGTGGGTGGAAAAAAGGGTGCGTCTTATGCAGCGAATACCCAAATCCCCCCCCCCTCCCGTTACCTTATTTAGACCGCCACCACTGCTTGCCCCTCGCCCACCACCGCTGCTGTTGGTTGCTCACTGCAGCCAAAAGTAGAGGAAGGGAAAGACCAGGCGAGTGCAGTGATAGCACAGCGTCGGCCCAGAAGCCTTACCCCTGATGTCAATTCTGACTTTGGCGAGAAGGTCCGGGCCCCTTCTCAACGATGTCAGAATTGACGTCGGGAGTAAAGCTTCTGGGCCGGTGGCGTGCAATCGCTGCACCCACCTGGCCCTTCCTAGCAACACCTTCTGTTCTGGGGGCCGCACTGCTGAGCCAGGAGTGCCCCCCCACACCCGCTGCTGCTTCGCCAACATATCCTCACAGCAGCAGCAGCTTGAGGTAATTAAATCCAGTGGGCGGGCAGGCTTGGGGGGGACACGGCGGAAGAGGACAAAGGCTGGAAGGCAGTGAGGAGAACAGGAGTGAGGAAGGGACAATTGTTGGGCCTGAGGAAGGAAAGAAAAAAAATCACCAGGCAACGGGGAGGGAGGAAGAGGACAAAGGCTGGAAGGCATTGAGGGGGACATAGGAAGGATGGAGGGAGAAAGGAACAATTGTTGGGCCTGAGGAAGGAAAGAAAGAAAGAAAGAAATCACCAGACCACGGGGGGAGGAAGAGGACAAAGGCTGGAAGGCATTGAGGGGGACATAGGAAGAAAGGAGGAAGGACGGGACAATTGTTGGGCCTGAGGAAAGAAAGAAATCACCAGACCATGGGGGGGGGAGGAAGAGGACAAAGGCTGGAAGGCTTTGAGGGGAACATAGGAAGGAGGGATGGAGGAAGGGACAATTGTTGGGCCTGAGGAAGGAAAGAAAGAAAGAAAGAAAGAAATCACCAGACCATGGGAGGAGGAAGAGGACAAAGGCTGGAAGACATTGAGGGGGACATAGGAAGGAGGGAAGGAGCAAGGGACAATTGTTGGGCTTGAGGAAGGAAAGAAAGAAAGAAATCACCAGACAATAAAGGTAGGAAAAATGATTTTATTTTCAATTTAGTGATCAAAATGTGTCAGTTTTGAGAATTTATATCTGCTGTCTATATTTTGCACTATATTTGTCTATTTTTCTATTATTGAGGTGGCAGTGCATATTTTAAAAAGTCATCTGCCTTGACATCTATACCCTGCCCTGCCTGCCCTATGCCCTGTCCACCACTAGATCACCAGAGGGGGGACAGGAATTCTGAGCTAATGGTTAATGGGCCAGCTCCCCTATTGTCATGGTAACAGCTGATAAGCCCCTGGCAGCCCCCCTCCCCTGATAAAGCCAAGGGGGAGAGAGGTGGAGGTGTGTTTAAACATGTCTGAACTTATCCCGGCCCCCTACTGTTGTCTTAACAATCGGAAAAAAAACAAACAAAAGCAGCTGTCTCCTAACAGGGCTCTGTTAAAAAGGCAGAGCTATGAAAGAATCTTTATTGAAGCAAATTTATTATGATCCATACGCGGCAGGAAGCTATGGAGGCATTAACCCTCTACTTCAAGCGGCTAAAAAGAGTGATATAACAGTCCGGAGAAAAGATGTGGTGGATTGGGTCACCGGTCAAAACACATACAATTTACACAGACCGGCTAAAATCCATTTTAAAAGAAATAAAACAATTGTGTCGGAAGTTGACGGACAGTGGCAAAGTGACTTAGTCGACATGTTAGCCTTTGCCCGTTATAACAACGGTTACAAATACATCTTAACGGTAATAGATATCCTGTCAAAATATGCATGGGTCGTGAGTTTAAAAACAAAAACCGGTCACGAAGTTACCAAAGCCTTTGAAACAATATTTAATTTAGGGTGTACACCTGAAAAACTTCAAACAGACAAGGGTAAATAATTTTTAAATAAGTCTCTGAAGAATTTATTAAAACAAAAAGGTGTTAACCATTTTGTGACCCATAATGATGTTAAAGCAGCTGTAGTGGAAAGATTTAACAGGACTTTAAAATCCAAAATGTGGAGATATTTTACAGCCCATAATGATGTTAAAGCAGCTGTAGTGGAAAGATTTAACAGGACTTTACAGCTCATTGGTTCATCCTTCTTGATAAAGTCAAGGGGGAGAGGGAGGAGGTGTGTTTAAACCTGTCCCGGCCCCCCTGGTGTTGTCATAATGACGTATGTCTTAGATCTTTAACAGCTGTTAACATCAGAAATAAAAAGTTCTCACAGCTGTTAGCAACAGAAATAAAGGTTCTCAAGCCGTCAAACAAAATGACTGTCAAGAAGGCTCGTAGATTGATTTACTTTCTTAAAGATCGTGATGTAGAAAAAGAGGGTTACCCAAAGACAGAAAAACTGTACGAATCGGACAAAGAAAATATGGACCCCTTTAACACGCAGGTAACTGAGAAAAGGCCTACCAAGAGGCCTCGTAACTTTCTTAAAGACTGTAATGCGGAGAAAGAGGGTTACCCACCGGCTGAAAAACTGATTGACGCGACGGCAGATACCGGGGAGCATACACACGAATTAACAGATTCTGAAATACAAGAGTTTCCAGATGCTCAAAAGCTATATGATTCGGACACAGAAAATGAAGATGTAGGCTATGAACTACCAGAGGATAATACTTCAGATATTGAATTTTATGAAGCCGCTGCTGAAGCTGAAGCAACAGACATGTTGGAAAAGCCAGGATCTTCCACGGTAAGAGAGAGACACACACGCACTTTTTATTACCAGGGGTCGTTGAAGGGTTTATGAAGCTGAATGTGTTCGTGTGTTTTAAAAAAGAAAATTTATTTCTGTATGTTTGGTTTTTTTTTTGTAGGGAAGTGGCGGATCTTCACGATCACAGAAACCTGTGGGCAAGGTGTACATACCGATGATAAATCTATCATGTCTGTGTTTTTTCTGCTCATTTCAAAGAGAACCAGCGGTGAATGAGCGTAAACCTGAAGATTCTTGTGATTATGGTCTGTGGACCGGCATAGGCCTTTCCAAAACACCAACAGAACTTAAATCAGTTATAAAGGTAGCTGTATACTGCATTCTAAATAAATGTCTGCAAGGCGTGAAGGATGAAGATTGTGGAGCCTGCTTAATACGTGCTGGTGGGCAAAAACACCACAATTGCTTGATATGGGGACATAAGGAAATACAGCAGAAACTCAAAAAAACTTGTGACATGCTATGCCTAGGACATGTGGTAAATGTAGTCACTTTTGTAGGCTATAAAATGAAAATATTGATGCTTTGTAATGAAAGCATTAATATAATCATTGATTTAATCAGAGATATTAAGACCTCTATAAACGGGCCACGACTACTCAATAGATTGGTCAATTTCATGAGAGATGGTGAATATGTAGAGATTGTAAATGATTTAATCCGTGACACCGATTATAAATCATTCTTCAAAAGAAATGCTTTTTAAAACATGTTTTTTATTCTCAGGACTGTGGGAAATACAGTGTGTAACGGCATGTTTGTTTGTATAAAAGTTTAAACATTTTATTGTTGTAAAATAAAGATTTTTTTAAAAAATTACAAAATGTGTGGTGTGTTTTAGAAATGGCTAGCCACATGTATTATCAGCCCAAACTAAAACACACCACACATTTTGTAATTTAAAAAAAAAATCTTTATTTTACAACAATAAAATGTTTAAACTTTTATACAAACAAACATGCCGTTATTTATGCCTACGTGGTCAGAAAAGCGCATTTCCGTCGCTTCATTTACCCTATTTATGCCTACGTATTCAGAAAAGCGCATTTCCGGTAGGGGCAGGCACTCCCATTTCCGGTGATGTCATCAGAAAGCGTATTTCCGGGGTCAAACACGCCCCCATTTCCGGTGATGTCATCAAAAAGTGCATTTCCGGGGCGGGACATGAGGGGCAATGGGAGGGGAGGGGCATGAGGGGTGGGGCCATGGGCGGGGCATGGGCGGGGCCACCACAATTCATTCCTATGGGAGGGGCGGGGCATAGGTGAAGAGTGGGGCGGGGTAATGGGTGGGGGCGGGGCTACCACCGTTCATTCCTATGGGAGGGGAGGGGCATAGGCGGAGAGTAAGGCGGGACAATGGGCGGGGCTTAACCCAGAAGTGAACGGTGATTGGTCAATCCTTATCTCTGACAGCTGTCAATCATTTTGACATGAGGTGTACCCATTATACTACTCAGCGCTGTACACATTGTATACATCCATATTACATGGAGGTACTTTCTATGTCCCTAATGGGCTCACAATGGGGGGGGTTGTACCTGGTACAATTGAAAGTTAAGTGTCTTGCCCAGAGTCATAGGGAGCTGCAGTGAGAACTGAACCCACTTCCTCAGGATCACAGTCCACTGCACTAACCATTCGCCTACTCCTCCACTCATTGCATGATCTAACTTAATGGTAGCCCATGTCAATGATCTCCCCCCTTAAGACCAGAAGAGCCTCTCCAAGAGGATTTAGAGGATAAGAAAAATAGAGAAACAAGCACAAGATATAAGGTAGAAGCCCTAGTAAAATGTGGCAACATAATAAATAAAAAGGGATAACTTCAAAACAGATTGTTTATGGAAAATGTCCCCAAAAGTGCCTTTTCCCCATCCAGGAATTAAAGTGAAGATAGGCCACGATTGGATGTACCAAGTACCAGAGATGGACTTTAAATATAATAACTATCCCTGAAGCAGAATTTGAATTGAAACTTTATACTAAACGGGACAGACATGTTCGAGTGTTGGGCTGCTCACAAGTTCGGATGCCAAAATAATGCCGAGTTGATTGTATTCATGAATGCAGCACTGAAGTGTTCATATAGGTGATGAAGTGATCCTCAACTGACTAAATAATCCAGTCAATATTCAGTATCCAGATAAATGGCTCAGCCAGTGCTGGCTGTGGATATTTATTAATACTATCCAGATGCACTGCTTAATAACCTCACGGAGCAGCTTGGCACTCCCAGGATGATGCTGCAAGGATGTGCAAGTGGAGCTGTCAGTTAACTGGAGTGCAGCAATTTTCAGAGCACTTTCTGATAACTAGCTGGACAGTAAGGGCCACTAGTAATCCATATGGAAGCACAGAATATCCATTTATGTGTTGGGGCTGGCCTTTAAAGACACTGTTGCCTGAACATTGACCCATACAAACATTGATTAAATGAATGCACTGTTTGCACCCAAGCTCTTCAGTTTATTGACGAACATAAAAAATTCAGCACCTATGATTACTGTTACAAAAGATCAAAGGGATTTTTGTCGATCCTTTATCTCTTTCTCTCTAAATATCTACACATAAATCCAAAAATTTCTTCTATGGAGTTTTAAGTTTTTCAGTTGCAAAAGGGTATGATTTTGAGTGATTTATTTTCCACTAGATTAAACCTAATTTGATCTTTTGTGTGGCTGATCATTTATAAAAGCAACATACATACTTTTATGCATTTAGAAAACAGGCTCCACAATGACAAAAACGATAGGAGGCTTACACCAGAAGACGTATGAGGAGAGACTGGAAGCCCTGAATATGTATACCCTAGAGGAAAGGAGAGACAGGGGAGATATGATTCAGACGTTCAAATACTTGAAGGGTATTTACGTAGAACAAAATCTTTTCCAGAGAAAGGAAAATGGTAAAACCAGAGGACATAATTTTGGGTTGAGGGGTAGTAGATTCAGGGGCAATGTTAGGAAATTCTACTTTACGGAGAGGGTGGTGGATGCCTGGAATGCGCTCCCGAGAGAGGTGGTGGAGAGCAAAACTGTGACTGAGTTCAAAGAAGCGTGGGATGAGCACAGAGGATTTAGAATCAGAAAATAATATTAAATATTGAACTAAGGCCAGTACTGGGCAGACTTGCACGGTCTGTGTCTGTATATGGCTGTTTGGTGGAGGATGGGCTGGGGAGGGCTTCAAAGGCTGGGAGGGTGTAGGTTTTAAAGGAGATTTCGGCAGTTGGAACCCAAGCACAGTACCGGGTAGAGCTTTGGATTCTTGCTCAGAAATAGCTAAGAAGAAAAAATTTAAATTGAATCAGGTTGGGCAGACTGGATGGACCATTCGGGTCTTTATCTGCCGTCATCTACTATGATACTATGACTTGGTAATAAAACTATTCCCTTGCACAAAGTGACACCTGCTCGAAACAACTATTATGATTACTACAGTACTTTGGATTTAACCCACACCTTTCAAGGCAAGTGTCATTCAGGAAACAGTAGGTGTTTCCCTCTCCCCACAGCGCTTACAATCTAAGTTTGAACCTACAGCAACGTAGGGTTAAGTGACTTGCCCAAAAGAGGTCTGTACCTTAGCTTCCTGTGGTTCTTAACCGGGCTGCTCTAACCATTAGGCTACTCCTACACATAGTATGATAATGTGTAAACGTGTGCATGCACTCTCTCCCAGATTCTATAAAGACGCGCTAATTTCCACATGTAAAATTGTGCACAGCTAAATTGGCTAAACCAGTGGTGTTCATTAAATTTGTACGCAGTATTACCGATTACCAGGGAACCAGGTTTCAATTAGTATAAATTGGCACGCTCAAAGTTTGGATCTTAGCGTGCAACTAAGATTTCAGCTGAATCTAGTCCTGTGTCCATATTTTAAATGTATTTCTAGCCCAGCTCCACCGGGAATCCTTCACTGTGCCTACTCTCTATGCATGTAGTCTTATAAGAACTAGAGAATGACAGGGGGGACAAATTTTTCCCCGTCCCTGCGGGAACTCATTTCCTCGTCCCTACGAGTTCTTTTCCTGTTCCTGCCCCATTCCTGCAAGCTCTGTCCTCATTTGCACAAGCCTCAAACACTTTAAAATCCTAAGTAGCAACATTCTAGAGCTCAGATTGTGATGTCATAATGCCTCATTCCACCAATGCCTAAGCTCCGTCCTCATCTGCACAAGCCTCAAACACTTTAAAATCATGAGTAGCAACATTCTAGAGCTCAGATTGTGATGTCATAATGCCTCATTCCACCAATGCCTAAGCTCCGTCCTCATCCGCACAAGCCTCAAACACTTTAGAATCCTAAGTAGCAACATTCTAGAGCTCAGATTGTGATGTCATAATGCCTCATTCCACCAATGCCTAAGCTCCGTCCTCATCCGCACAAGCCTCAAACACTTTAGAATCCTAAGTAGCAACATTCTAGAGCTCAGATTGTGATGTCATAATGCCTCATTCCACCAATGCCTAAGCTCCGTCCTCATCTGCACAAGCCTCAAACACTTTAAAATCATGAGTAGCAACATTCTAGAGCTCAGATTGTGATGTCATAATGCCTCATTCCATCAATGCCTAAGCTCCGTCCTCATCCGCACAAGCCTCAAACACTTTAGAATCCTAAGTAGCAACATTCTAGAGCTCAGATTGTGATGTCATAATGCCTCATTCCACCAATGCCTAAGCTCCGTCCTCATCTGCACAAGCCTCAAACACTTTAAAATCATGAGTAGCAACATTCTAGAGCTCAGATTGTGATGTCATAATGCCTCATTCCACCAATGCCTAAGCTCCGTCCTCATCTGCACAAGCCTCAAACACTTTAGAATCCTAAGTAGCAACATTCTAGAGCTCAGATTGTGATGTCATAATGCCTCATTCCACCAATGCCTAAGCTCCGTCCTCATCCGCACAAGCCTCAAACACTTTAGAATCCTAAGTAGCAACATTCTAGAGCTCAGATTGTGATGTCATAATGCCTCATTCCACCAATGCCTAAGCTCCGTCCTCATCTGCACAAGCCTCAAACACTTTAAAATCATGAGTAGCAACATTCTAGAGCTCAGATTGTGATGTCATAATGCCTCATTCCACCAATGCCTAAGCTCCGTCCTCATCCGCACAAGCCTCAAACACTTTAGAATCCTAAGTAGCAACATTCTAGAGCTCAGATTGTGATGTCATAATGCCTCATTCCACCAATGCCTAAACTCCGTCCTCATCTGCACAAGCCTCAAACACTTTAAAATCATGAGTAGCAACATTCTAGAGCTCAGATTGTGATGTCATAATGCCTCATTCCACCAATGCCTAAGCTCCGTCCTCATCCGCACAAGCCTCAAACACTTTAGAATCCTAAGTAGCAACATTCTAGAGCTCAGATTGTGATGTCATAATGCCTCATTCCACCAATGCCTAAGCTCCGTCCTCATCTGCACAAGCCCCAAACACTTTAAAATCCCTCACTGTTCCTTGTGACCCTGGGCAAGTCACTTAATCCCCTCATTGCCCCAGGTACACTCGATAGAGTTTGAGCCCACCGGGACAGATAAGGAAATATGATAAAGTACCTGAATGTAAACCACTTAGGATACAAGAGGTATATAAATAATCAAAATAAATCGTAAGTGTACGAGGCTTGTGCAGTTAAGGCAGAGCTTATAGGAATGGGGCATGAACAAGGACAGCAACAAAACTTGCGGGGATGGGGAAATTGAGTTCCTGCAGGGAATCCCCATGTCATTCCCTAATAAGGACGACTATCTGCAGATAGAATATGCTTTACATACAGAAAAAGCTTTAAACCCACCACCACGAGGGAAAAAAAACCCCTCCCAGTGCATTGTAAAGGAAGCTTAAGAAGATTCTTCTACAGTGTGAATCTTGTCACATAAAGATAAGAAATGGAGTGGCTATGACAGGTCTTCAAATCTCTGCAGAGCTTTTAATCTGTGATGTTAAACAAACAGTTTAATCACACAGCTGCACACCTAATGGCTCTCTGTGGTTCTAAACTCCAATGACTGACTTGCAAAATTATCTATGATTGCTTAGAAGGCACCTTAGAGGGGCAATAGGCATAAACCAATCAACCAGTGCTAATAAGTCCCCCCATGAAAAAAAAATCTTACCGTTAAGAGTTCAACCATGTTCATTTCTACCGGTCTAACCACAGGACTGCCTATTGCCAAGATTTTATCAAGGTGAGAATAGGCAAATTAGGGAAGGCTACTACTATTTGAACGACATCATAGACCAAGTTATGATGGAAGAAGGCCATTTTCTTTCTTTTGAACTAGAGAAAGGCAGGGATTTCTTTTAGCATACCATATTTTTCTTATACCCCGCAATTGTCTACGAGGAATCTTTGCGGCATATATAAGATTAATAGGGTTACAAACAAGAATAACATGAGTCCTATAGTATGGAGTTTAAGTTCTGAATTATAGTGAGAACGGGTGCATTTTTAGTGCCTTCCTAAACTGGAGGTGGGAAGGAATTTGGCATAAATAAGTCGGGAGGCAGTTCCAAATTGGGGGGGCTTAGAACTCAAAGGAGGACTCGAAGAGTGAGTTCCTCCAGACTTGGCGTGGAAAGGAAAGTTGAAGTTTCCAGCTTTGGATCATTCTTGATGTATGGAAGGAGTGAGTGACACAAATTGCCGATATTAGTCCAGATGAGTTTTCCCCATATACTGCCTTGTGGACCAAACATGCGACTTTAAATTGGAATCTGTTCTCGACTCAACGCTGGTGTAGCTTTTACTGATATTATCTTGTGTCCAACTCTAGGCCAGTCCTCGCCATGCTTCAATGTTTTCCATGGCTTCTTTCAATTGCTTGATATTCATTCCCTTGCCATTCTTGATGGTATTCAAGCCTACCTAAACAACCGCCTAATCCAAACTACCTCAACCAGACATAAGAGAACATAAGCAGTGCCTCTGCTGGGTCAGACCAGAGGTCCATCATGCCCAGCAGTCTGCCCACGCGGCGGCCCATCAGGTCCAGGACCTGTATAGTAATATTCTATCTATAGCCTTCAATCCCCTTTTCCTTCAGGAAATCATCTAATCCCTTCTTGAAACCCAATACTCTGTCCTATCACATCCTCTGGAAGCGCATTCCAGGTGACAACCACCCTTTGGGTGAAGAACTTCCTAGCATTGGTTCTGAATCTGTCCCCTCTTAATTTTTCCGAATGCCCTCTCATTTTTGTAGTTTTCGAAAGTTTGAAGAATCTGTCCCTCTCAACTTTCTCTATGCCCTTCATGATCTTGTAAGTCTCTATCATGTCCCCTCTAAGCCTCCGCTTCTCCAGGGAAAAGAGCCCCAGTTTCTCTAATCTTTCAGCATATGAAAGGTTTTCCATACCTTTTATCAATCTTGTCGCTCTTTTCTGTACCCTCTCGAGTATCGCCACAAACCATTCATACATCCCCCAATCAGAGACGTCAAACGAAAAAAACTGTACGATGGCCTTCTAGCCACACAAGCAGCAAAACTAGACTACCAACTCTCCAATTTACTGATAATGACCCCAGACTACAAATCGTTCAGAAACGAAATATAAACCATGCTATTCAAGAAATCCTTGAAGACAAACTAACACCACAAGACTCATCCCAATTCTCTGAAGCAACTCGCTCTACTCGTCAATTCCTCTGGAAATGGCCAGATAACTCCTTTTGTAATCCGCCTTGAACCGCGGAATAGAAATCACTAATGTAATGTAATGTAATTCAATCAACGAGCCTTTGGTCTCCCCTGCTTTCTTTTACCACTGACCATTCTGAGCAGCACCTCCTTTTCTAGTGAATTTGCCATGTCCAAAATAGGTCAGTTTCTGTCTGGTAATCTTGCCTTTCAGGGACAACTCTGGGTTTAAATGATCAAGAAAGGTAGAAAAGACTTTATTTAATAAGGTTTTATTATCAAGAATTCAATATTATGTTACTATAGAATCTGATGTTTGTTTGGAGACAATGTCTTCTTCAGAAACTTTCCTCTCCTGTTTATGAAGCCGCGTTAGGCTTTCTTTAATCACTGGCTGTGGTGGTAAAAGCTCTGATGCTTATAAAATTCCTATGAGCGTAAGAGCTAAAACCGTCACAGCCGGTGGTATAAAAAATAAGCTTAATGCAAGTTCATAAAAGGGTACTGAAGGGAATAGACTTAGTAGATAAGGGCAGATTGTTCACCCTATCCAAGGTAGGGAGAATGAGAGGGCACTCTCTAAAGTTGAAAGGGGATAGATTCCATACGAACGTAAGGAAGTTCTTCTTCACCCAGAGAGTGGTGGAAAACTGGAACGTTCTTCCGGAGGCTGTTATAGGGGAAAACACCCTCCAGGGACTCAAGACAAAGTTAGACAAGTTCCTGCTGAGCCAGAACGTACACAGGTAAGGCTAGTCTCAGTTATGGCACTGGTCTTTGACCTAAGGGCCGCTGCGTGAGCGGACTGCTGGGCATGATGGACAACTGGTCTGACTCAGCAGCGGAAATTCTTATGTTATTTCCCTGCTTTTGTCCAGGGGATGTATTTGTTATCCACATAGAACCCAAATAAGGTAGTTACAGAATATAAGAATAAAGATAAGACAAGAAAATTGTCCACATTAAATTCTTATGGCATTTCGATGCCATTCTAAACAATTAGCACTTTCATGTGTAAGTTCTTTCAGAAGTCTAGTAAAATCCATCTAGTCCTGGTGATTTTCATTCTTTAATTTAATCAATTGCACCATCTAAATTTACAAGGCTGTGCTTTAATTGTTCTGAATCATTACAATAAAAAAGAATGTAGGTATGTCTTCTTCTCAATGAAGACAGAAGTGAGAACATTTCTCTCACACCCTAATTGACCAGAATGCAAACTGACTCCCCCATGAGTTTTGTGCTTCTGATGTGCTTCACGTTTTTAGCATTTGTTTCTACCTTCACAGCAAGTTTGTTTTCAAAACCTGCTTTGAACTGCCTTATCACTCAAGTATTGTCAAGAAAAATCGAGAACTCCAATGAAAAGAAACATTGGCTAAGCTCTATTTTGGAGGCTTTACTGAAACTGGCTCCTGATCTAGTCATTGGCCTAGCATCATGGACTGGCTTGACCCTCCGTTTTCAAGCCTGCCATAGCACAGCAATGAGAAATAATATCTACAAGCCAAATGAAAATAGATCATGAAAATAGAATTATGATTAAGCGATTAATCAAAACTTTATTAAACTTGAAACTTAAACTTGACCCACTCCCCATACACAAAAGTGGCCTGGTTTCTTGGGAACAACAAACCCAAAAACAAAATTAAAAAATTTCACAACCAACAGTTACAAAAATCAAAACAAAAATATTCTTCAAATATAAGACTGAATAAATACATCAATCACTTCTGTAAGATGATACGGGCCATGTGAGCCTTTTGAAATTTAGCTTTGTTGTGGCAAGCACTTATGTGTGTTCTGATTCTCTGAAGAAGACACTGTGAAATGGACTCGTCAGAATCAGAATGAGTTTCTAGAATAAATTGCTTGATACCATTCAGATAAGTGGATTTTTACATTTTGATATCAATTATATACTATAAGCGTAATTTTGCACTGCATGATTTTTGCACATTAATCGGGAGTGGTGGAGGAAGGCCAGAGATTGAAACTGTTGTCCGTATTAGATGAACGGCCATTGGGCTGGTATGTGAAAACAGACATATGGTCCGAGGCCTTTCCTCCTTGCCCCTGACTATCTAACCTTTTAAGGAATATGCTAGATGATTGATGTATTTATTCAGTCTTACATTTGAAGAATATTTTTGTTCTGGTTTCTTGGGATCCAGCAAAAAGCTAGACATATTTTCTAAGGTCTTAGTTTGCTTTACGCTCCAATATTATTACTACCCACTTTTTGGTGGCATAAATGCATTTCACTGTATGGAACACATTGAGGAATACGAGTAACAGTTTTACTGCACGTTCCACATCAAGTTTGATGAGAAACATATCATTCCTCTAAGAGACTTCCAAAGAGAATGAACATGCCATTGGAGATTATTTCCACAATACCTGGCCTCTGATTTGCCCCTACGCATAGCAATAGGGGAGAGAGAGATTTACAAAGCGGCTAATAAAACAGGCAGCAAAAATTAAGTCAGAGTGTAGAGAAAAGTCTGTGGATTTCGGCAAGACTGGGTTCACGGGTAGAGGTGAAACATCTTCAGTATGGATTCCGGAAGGGATGTAACAGAATTGCTTTTTCATTGGCTGTTTGTTGGAGAATAATTGCTCAGTCTGTTGAGGTTTGCATCTGCGTGGAAATCGTTGCCATTCTCAAAACAACAGAGACCCTTCTCTGCCCGAGTTGCTCATGAAATGTGATTCTTAGGTTCCTATTTCACATAAATACAACTGGCAAACCAGGGAGAAAGGGGGCCAATGAATTGCTCCTCCCCCCTCATTATTCTTAATAAATATGCCAAAGCAGCTAATTAACTTATGTTCTAGGTTATATAATTCCAATGTAAATTAAGCAATTTTTAAATGATGCATTATGTTCATCTTACATCTCAAACACAAGAAACTGGGGAAATATGTTAGTATGTGAGCAATTCCCAGAACAGAACAAAAAAGTCCCTACCACCTGCTAACAGTGTAAGTTCCATTAGGATAGGTCAGGGGTAGGCAATTCTGGTCCTCGAGAGCCAGAGCCAGGTCAGGTTTTCAGGATCTCCACCATGAATATGTATGAGATAGATTTGCATGCACTGCCTCCTTGAGATGCAAATGTATCTCATGCATATTGATTGTGGATATCCTGAAAACCTGACCTGGCTCCGGCTTTCGAGGACTGGAATTGCCTACCCCTGGGATAGGTTATTTCACAAGTCATGCTGTTTTAGCACAGGGTCCTATTCTATGCAATGAGACCCTGTGCTAAAGTAACACAAATTGTGTTAAAATAGCCCCTCGGTCACATCAAGTTGAAGTTTCGTGTAGTGCAGGAGTGTCCAACCTGCGGCCCAAGGGCCACATGCGGCCCCGTGAAGTATTTTGTGTGGCCCCGGTCGAGGGTGATGCAGTGTTTTCCTCTGTTGCCCCCGGGTGTTTACCATCTTGCCGGCTCCCTCCTCTGTCTTGCTGCAGCGTTTGCGCATTTGTATGGCCTCAGAAACATTATTTTCGGCCGATGCGGCCCAGGGAAGCCAAAAGGTTGGACACCCCTGGTGTAGTGCTTCATAATGCTTCTTCCTGCAGAGCTTTCCTGCTTCGAATCTTAGAATACTGTATACAAATGACTCCTCTTTTATGTTTGTTAGCAGATAAGGAAGGACTGAATATGTCAAATAGATTTTTCCTGAAGAACTGAGAACCGCACCAAAACCAAGCCTACACAGAAACCAGAGATCACAATCTCATTGCCTGAGAAGCATCCGAGAGGACAAGGCCTACATCGACGGAGTCGTCCAGGAGCTGTCCCAAATCACCGAGCAGGCCCATGACAAGTCCATCCTCGAGACGCCCAAATCATCAGCTTTGAAACCAACAATTGGATACAGGAAATGGCTAGCGGCACTGACTCCTGGCAGCTGGTGACCTCCTCAATTGGCAAACATAGGACCCCCCCCACCCCTTTTTCAATCTCTTCATCTTCTCCTTCTTCTTACAAACAGGGCAGCTATACATCAACCCCTCAACTCACCCTGCGGAACAGATTCCAGATTCTTCAGGAAGGAACTGCCGATGAGGAACAGGAGCAGGCCCAACACACAGCTTCATCTCCAGGGACAACTGACCGGCTCCCCCCAAAGAAGCGCAGAGTAATAGTCATCGGGGATTCCATGCTGAGGGGCACCGAGGGACCAATTTGCAGACCGGATATGCAATCTAAGGAGGTCTGCTATCTGCCTGGAGCCAGGATACGAGATGTCACCGTCAGTCTGGATAGACTACTCACGCCCCGAGACCACTTTCCTATGCTTCTTGTCCACATAGGAACCAACGACACTGCCAGGAACACACCGGAGACCATCACCAGAGACTTTGGAGCACTGGGTGAGAGGCTGAAGCGGACAGGAACGAAGGTGGTTTTCTCATCGATCTTCCCAGTTAGAGGCAAGGGAAGAGCCAGAGATGAACGTATCCTGAGGACGAACGAGTGGCTACAGGGATGGTGCCGGGATATGAACTTCGGATTCCTAAACCATGGGGAAGCGCTACAAGGACTTCAGGGACCAGACGGACTCCATCTGACCAGTAGGGGTAAGAACGTCTTCGGACACCGACTAGCCCGCCTGCTTCACAGGGCTTTAAACTAGGTAAGTCGGGGGAGGGTACCCATTCACATATTAGTGCAGAAAGGAATTATCCTGATGAGGTGAGTCAAAACTCCGCTTCCATGTCCAAGGTAAGTACCCACATTGCAAACAGTTCTTTAGGAGTCACACCGACTCGGGTAGGATACGCCTCACAGGGACTTAGCAAACACAAGATATGGAGGGCCATATATGTCAATGCACACAGTTTAGGTAACAAAATTCTAGAATTAGAGGCTGAAATAAGGAATGCCGACCTAGATGTGGTGGCAATATCTGAAACTTGGTTCACGGACTCACATGGGTGGGATATGGCTATACCGGGCTACAATCTACTTCGTCAGGACAGAGAGGGCAGGTTAGGAGGGGGGTAGCTCTATACATTAAAGAGGACATCAAAACCACCAGGATCACAGATGTCAAGTACACCGGGGAGTCCCTCTGGGTAAACCTGGCAAGAGGCAGAGAAAAATGCCTGTATCTAGGTGTGGTATACAGACCCCCAAGACAACTGGAAGACATGGACGCAGAATTAATTGAAGACATAGAGAATATCATTCTACGAGGAGAAGCTGTACTGCTAGGGGACTTCACTATGCCTGATGCAGACTGGAACTCCTGCGGTAGCAGAAGGCTCTTAACCTCCATAAAGGGAGCACGTCTCAAACAAATGGTAACGGAGCCCACTAGGGCCCAGGCGATCCTCGACCTGGTACTTACCAACGGGGAAAGCGTCTCAGAGGTCTCAATAGGAGATACGCTAGCCTCCAGCGACCACAACATAGTATGGCTCAACCTTAGGAAAGGCTTTCCTAGATCAAACATGAAAACAAAGGTACAGACTTCGCACGCATGGGAGATTTCGTCCATCGGACGCTGCAGGACCAAGCGGAGACCGATGATGTAGAAGCTAAGTGGTTAACACGGAAATCAACCATACATGAAGCAACTAGCCGCTTCATAAAATCAGTAAATAAACGACAAAGAAACAATAAACCCCAATGGTTCACCGCGGAGATCTCGCAACTCATTAAGGAGAAGAAAAAAGCGTTTCTCTCCTACAAGCGCACGGAGAAAAGAGAGGCAAAGGTAGAATATAGGACTAGGTCTACAGCGGTCAAAATGGCAGTTAGGGAGGCAAAACTTCGAGTGGAAGAAATTCTGACAAAAAACATTAAAAAGGGAGACAAATCCTTCTTCAGATATATTAGTGACAGAAAAAGGAACACAGGCGGGATAGTACGCCTTAGAAGACCGGACGGAAGTTACGTGGAAGCAGATTCCAATAAAGCCGAACTACTGAATGAATACTTCTGCTCAGTCTTCACCTGTGAGGCACCGGGACACGGTCCGCAGTTGAAGGCAACACAAAGCACAGAATTTTGAGTTCATACCAGGTGAAGTTTACAGTGAACTGGCAAGACTCAAGGTGAACAAAGCCATGGGACCAGACAATTTGCACCCAAGAGTGCTCAGAGAATTGAGCGATGTCCTGGCGAAACCATTGGCTGAGCTATTCAATCTCTCCCTAAGTAAGGGGAAAGTTCCCCTGGACTGGAAATTAGCTAATGTTGTTCCTCTGCATAAAAAGGGTTGTAGGGCAGAGGCTGCGAATTATAGACCGGTGAGTCTCACATCAATAGTGTGCAAACTCATGGAAACACTAATTAAAAGCAAATTGGACACGATCTTGAATGAAGGGAATCTTCGGGATCCCAGTCAGCATGGATTCACCAAGGGTAGGTCCTGCCAATCCAATCTCATCAGCTTCTTTGACTGGGTAACAAGAAAGTTGGACTTGGGAGAGTCTTTGGATGTCGTGTACCTGGACTTCAGTAAAGCTTTTGACAGTGTCCCACACTGCAGGCTGCTAAGCAAGATGGAATTGATGGGGTTAGGAGAGACACTAACTGCATGGGTCAATGATTGGCTGAGTGGCAGACTTCAGAGGGTGGAGGTTAATGGTACCCTCTCTAAAACATCGGAGGTGACCAGTGGAGTGCCGCAGGGCTCGGTCCTGGGTCCACTCCTTTTCAACATATTCATAGGGGATCTGACTCAAGGGCTTCAAGGTAAAATAACACTATTCGCCGATGACACCAAACTATGTAATATAGTAAGTGAATGCAGTTTACAGAATTATATGGCGCAGGACCTGCTTACATTGGAAAGTTGGTCCTCAACCTGGCAGCTAGGCTTCAATGCTAAGAAATGTAAGGTCATGCACCTCGGAAGTGGAAATCCATGCAGGACGTACTTATTGAACGGAGAAACTTTAACTAGGACTTCAGCAGAACGAGATTTAGGAGTAATCATCATTGCAGACATGAAAACTGCCAATCAAGTGGAGAAGGCTTCATCTAAGGCAAGGCAGATATTGGGTTGTATCAATAGAAGTTTCGTCAGCCGAAAGCCTGAAGTCATAATGCCGTTGTACAGGGCCATGGTGAGACCTCATCTGGAGTACTGTGTGCAATTCTGGAGGCCACATTACAGTAAAGATGTGCGCAGAATTGAATCAGTTCAGTGGACGGCCACTAGGATGATCTCGGGGCTCAAGGGTCTCTCATACAAAGAGAGACTGACCAAATTGCAGCTCTACACTCTCGAGGAACATAGGGAGAGGGGAGACATGATCGAAACATTTAAGTACCTCACGGGACGTGTCGAAGTGGAAGATGATATTTTCTTTCTCAAAGGACCCTCGGCCACAAGAGGGCACCCGCTCAAACTCAGGGGCGGAAAATTTCATGGCGACACCAGAAAGTATTTCTTCACAGAGAGAGTGGTTGATCATTGGAACAAGTTTCCAGTGCAGGTGATCGAGGCAGATAGCGTGCCAGACTTTAAGAATAAATGGGATACCCATGTGGGATCCCTACGAGGGTCAAGATAAGGAAATTGGGTCATTAGGGCATAGACAGGGGGTGGGTAAGCAGAGTGGGCAGACTTGATGGGCTGAGGCCCTTTTCTGCTGTCATCTTCTATGTTTCTATGTTTTACTAGACACAGAAACTATTCAGCTGTAACATGGCACAAGAAAACCCAAATCTAGTGGCCTGAGGTTATGGATTCAAGCCCCGCACTGCTCCTTGTAACCCTAGGCAAGTCACTCAATCCTTCATTGCCCCAGGTATATTAGATAGATTGTAAGCCCAATGAGGCAGATAGGGACAAATAACTGAGTACCTGAATGCAAATCACTTAGACAATTAATGCTGCTGTTAGGTGCCATTGACTCGTGCTTGAGTCCTACCGACTTGATGAATTGTGGATCTAAAAATAAATCAGTTTTATGCTAGTCTGGAAAGGTCCTCCAGCATCAACCCCACGGTTGTTTTCAATGTGTCCAGATATCGCCCTCTTCGCCTAGTTCCTTCAATTTTCCCAAACATGATGTCCTTCTTCAGTGATCATTCTCTTCCGATGGTGTGACCAAAATAAGAAAGTTGTAACTTCATCATCTGGGCTTCAAGTGACATAGTTTGATCTCTTACAGAATCGATTTATTAGTTCTTCTGGCAGTTCGCGGCACGCCTAAAATCCTTCTCCAACACCAAAGCTCAAATGAGTCAATCTTCTTTCTGTCTTGTTTCCGTAGTGTCCAGCTTTTGCATCCGTAACTGACCACTGAGAAAATGAGGGCGTGGACAAGTCTGACCTTCGTTTAGAGTGTTACCTTCTTACCTTTGAATACTTTGTCGAGAGCCTTCATTGAAAAGCGACCAAGTGCTATTCTGCGGAGTATTTCAGGTGACGGGACTAAATCGCGCGAGACAACGGCGCGCCAACAACTGAGCGCAAGGTTGACGGCGCACCAAAGAAAAGCACTATTTTATAGGGCTCCGACGGGGGGTGGGGGGGAACCCCCCCCCCACTTTACTTAACAGACATTGCGCTGGTGTTGTGGGGGGTTTGGGGGGTTGTAACCCCCCCACATTATACTTAAAACTGAACTTTTTCCCTAAAAAACAGGCAAAAAGTTCGGTTTCAAGTATAATGAGGGGGGTTACAACCCCCCAAACCCCCCACAATACCAACGCAATGTCTGTTAAGTAAAATAGGGGGGTTCCACACCAACACCCCCTGTCGGAACCCTTTAAAATAGTGCTTTTCTTCGGTGCGCCGTAAAACCTTGCGCTCAGTTGTCGGCACGCCGTTGTCTCGCGCGATTTTGTCTATGAACCATATTTCATCTCTGCTAGTTGCTTCTTTGTTTACAAAAGAGCCCAGGAGATTAAAATCCTTTACAAGCTCAAAATCTTAATCATTCTCCGTGATCTTTGTCTTCTTTATGTTCAGTTCTAATCCCATGTTATGACTTTTTGCTTTGACTTTTCTCAGTAGATACAGCATCTCTTCTTTGCAGTCCAGGCAGTATATAAATAACGAAACTAAATAAATTCATCTGATACCAACGTCTGTGCTCGTCTCCCCATTTTTTAATTAGTTTTTAGTTCAATGATGTGGTTTTGTTTTATTATGATAACATAAAACAGTATGTAACCAGATAAAAATTATGGTTTATTTTTCGGTTGCTATTCTATGATACAGTGTTATGATCTGTACTACACTTTCAGTAAAAATACAAAGTCCATTACATGGCTATTTCCCTAGGTAGGGTGCAGTTCATAACCTTTTCTTCCTCTCATGTCAGACAAATTTGGTCGCAAATATTTTATACCTGGGGTTACTAAGGCAACTGATGAGATGTCAGTTTCATAGCATTAGTCCTAAATAGGAGGCCAGATGGGACCCTAATATTAGAAAAATGTAAGAGAATGCATACACAGAAATTGAATAAACTTAAATTAAATCTAAATAATTTACATTTGAATACTAGGTGTGATTAAAAACCATAAAATGCAAATACAGAATACTTTCAATTAAATTACCATTACATGGTAGATTAAATTTAGCTGGCAGTTACTGCTGTAAACAAGCTGCTGGCCTCACAGTATTCAAAGAAACTAGTTTACAGTGTTCATAAAAACATGACACCGTGAATTTATTTCTCTGTTGTCTGCAACACTGTCTGGCTTCATGGGCTGCTGGTATACCTAATGCTATTCTATGTATATTTCTGCCGCCGCAAAATGACTTGAATACCTGCACCCGGACCTGCTATCTTTCTTTCCTTTCATGGGAGCCTAGGACACCATGACACCACTAAAAGGGCAAATCAATAATATTTACCATGCTAACTTCATAGAAACACAGAAATAGACGGCAGATAAGGGCCACGGCCCATCCAGTCTGCCCACCCCAATGACCCTCCCCTACCTTTCTCTGTGAATAGATCCCACTTGTCTATCCCATTTGGCCTTAAAATCAGGCACGCTGCTGGCCCCAATAACCTGAAGTGGAAGACTATTCCAGCGATCAACCACCCTTTCAGTGAAAAAGAATTTCCTGGTGTCCCCGTGCAGTTTTCCGCCCCTGATTTTCCACGGATGACGGCAGATAAAGACCTGAACTGTCCATCCAGTCTGCCCATTAGTTATACCCATTACAAATACATGATTAAATTAACTTGTCTCTTCTTTGCTATTTCTGGGTCATAGGTTGTAAAGTCCACCTGGTATCGTCTTAGGTTCCAACTGCTGAAGTTGCCATCTAATCAAGCCATTGTGACATCACTGATGAGGTTGACTCTTAGGCATTGCTGGAATAAGGCATTATGACATCACAATCTCAGCTCTGGAATGTTGCTACTCTTTGGGTTTCTTCCAGGTAACATAGTAAATAGAAACATAGAAACATAGAAATAGACGGCAGATAAGGGCCACGGCCCATCTAGTCTGCCTGCTTAGGAAGCTGTGGAACCACGGGGTGGGAGGGGATGTGCACAGATGGATCGAGCACTGGTTGTCGGGTAGACTGCAGAGGGTTGGAGTGAAGGGCCAATATTCTGACTGG
Organism: Geotrypetes seraphini; assembly: GCF_902459505.1. NCBI lineage: Eukaryota > Metazoa > Chordata > Amphibia > Gymnophiona > Dermophiidae > Geotrypetes > Geotrypetes seraphini. The sequence continues at coordinate 17,098,000 of NC_047094.1, read as the reverse complement.
CGGGGAGTCACAAGCGGTGTGCCACAGGGATCGGTGCTGGGGCCGTTACTCTTCAACATATTTATCAATGACCTGGAAAAGGAGGCAAAGTGCGAGGTTATAAAATTTGCAGACGATACCAAACTGTGCGGCAGAGTTAGGTCCAGGGAGGAGTGTGAGGACCTACAAAGGGACCTGGACAAGCTGGAAGACTGGGCAAACAAATGGCAAATGCGATTTAACGTGGAAAAATGCAAGGTCATGCATATAGGGAAAAAGAACCCGTTGTTCGACTACAAATTGGGGGGGGGCATCGTTGGGAGACAGCAGTCTTGAGAGAGACTTGGGTGTGCTGGTGGATGCATCACTGAAGCCATCTGCACAGTGCGCAGCAGCCTCGAAAAAAGCCAACAGGATGCTGGGCATCATAAAGAGGGGCATAACAACCAGGACGCGGGAAGTCATCATGCCATTGTATCGAGCGATGGTGCGTCCACATCTGGAATACTGCGTTCAATATTGGTCGCCGTACCTCAAGAAGGACATGGCGGTACTTGAGAGAGTCCAAAGGAGAGCAACGAAACTGGTAAGAGGGCTGGAACACTGCCCATACGCCGAGAGGTTGGATAGGCTGGGGCTCTTCTCTCTGGAAAAGAGGAGGCTCAGGGGAGATATGATAGAGACCTTCAAGATCATGAGGGGCATAGAGAGGGTGGATAGGGACAGATTCTTCAGGCTGAAGGGGTCAACAGGCACGAGGGGGCATTCGGAGAAACTGAAGGGAGATAGGTTCAGAACAAATGCAAGGAAGTTTTTTTTCACCTAAAGGGTCGTGGACACTTGGAATGCACTACCAGAGGAAGTGATAAGGCAGAGTACGGTACAAGGGTTCAAACAGGGATTGGACGGATTCCTGAGGGATAGGGGGATCGTGGGATACTGAGAGAGGTTCTGGGATGTAACACAGGTATAGAAAGCTAACCAGGAAATAAGTATAGAAATCCAACCAGGTCGTGGATGTGCAAGACCGGAGGGTTAGGACTTCGATGGGAAGATAGGACTCAATGGGAAACCAAGGTGGCAAGGGGGCCCCTTCTGGTGACTCAGACAGGCCGTGACCTGTTCGGGCCGCCGCAGGAGCGGACTGCTGGGCGGGATGGACCTATGGTCTGACCCGGCGGAGGCACTGCTTATGTTCTTATGTTCTTACCCCAATGACCCTCCCCTGCCTTTCTCTGTGAATAGATCCCACGTGTCTATCCCATTTGGCCTTAAAATCAGGCACGCTGCTGGCCTCAATAACCTGAAGTGGAAGACTATTCCAGCGATCAATCACCCTTTCAATGAAAAAGAATTTCCTGGTGTCCCCGTGCAGTTTCCTGCCCCTGATTTTCCACGGATGCCCCCTTGTTGCCGTGGGACCCTTGAAAAAGAAGATATCTTCTTCCACTTTGATGCGGCCCGTGAGATACTTGAATGTCTCGATCATGTCACCCCTCTCTCTGCGTTCCTCGAGTGAGTACAGCTGAAACTTATCCAGCCGTTCCTCGTACACAATACTTACCTTTATTTGCCTAAGGATCCTTTTACAAAGCCATGGTAGTGATGCCGCCATGGTAAATGCACCGAAGCCCGCAGAAATTGAATGGGCTTTATAAAAGGGGCATCTAATTGGTATTTGATAACTTGGTGCTCAATAGCACAGCGTGTGCTTGTAAGGGGGATATTCACATGGGCAGGCCATAGATGGGGCACACATTTACATGGGCAACGTACAGAATATATATGCTGCCCAAGCTGATGCTATATTTCGGCACGCCCATTTGGGTTCATCATTTTTTTATGGAGACGGTCAATGTTTACCTATGTGGGTTCTTTCTTATCGCTTATATTGCGTAAGTGGTTTGCCACAATAGAGGACTCTTGAGGCAGGTTTCACAGCCAAAACACAGCCCGTGTTTTGCTCGGTTCATAGTCAGTGGTGCGCAAGATGCCAGCGCGCCGACAATTCAGCGCAAGACAGAAGCACACGGGGGAAAAAGTAATTTTTAAAGAGCTCCGACGGGGGGGTTGGGGTGGCAACCCCCCCACTTTATTGGTTAGTGTTCGCGCTGCTGTTGGAGGGGGGTTCGGGGGGTTGGAAACCTCCATTATAGAGAAAACGGAACTTTTTCTGATTTTTTTCGGGAAAAGTTCTGTTTTCTCTATAATGTGGGGGTTTCACCCCCCCCCCCCGCAACGGCAGTGTGAACACTAACCAATAAAGTGGGGGGGTTGCCACCCCAAACCCCCAGTCGGAGCACTTTAAAAATTAATTTTCCCTCGCGCGCTTCTGTCTTGCGCTGAATTGTCGGCGCGCTGGCGTCTGGCGCGCGATTATCCCGTCACTGTTTTGCTCATAGTACAGTTTTCATCTTATATGTTCAAGAAATAGCTTGCTGATGTCATTCTGGAAAACCTGTGTAGTCAACCACGCCCCCCTCTTTTGTCCTGTTTGATTCTCTCTGCTCTTCGGCACACCTATTTTCGCCAGGAGTATGGCAGGTGTAAATGGAAGTGTTAACAAGTTGCCCAAGTGTACAGAATAGTCTCTCACCCCAAGTTAATCCGGGTGCCAAAATGAAGATGCCCAGTTGTAGAGTTGCTCCCTAGGGCTTATTATGGAAAGAAGTGTGACCTTCAAGCCACACATAAAATAAACCTGCAAAAACAAAACTAGATGTCATTCTGATCCAGAAGCTTGCAAAAATGCCCTGGAGCGCCTCAGTTGATATGATATACATGACCACTCTACCACCAAATTACTCAGTGCTGGAACACTATTCTGTACACAAAGTTGCTACATGAACCACATACTATGCCTCATAAGAGAGAAACACTGACACAGACATCAACCTTGTGGTTCTCTGTTTTTTTTTTTATTTATCAATTTATATTAATACATGAAACATTATGTATTAAGAAAAGAGCTTGGCCAACAAAGAATAAAACCAAAACGGATGCCTAAAAGGTCCTACAACAATTAATATTGCTCAAGACTCTTATAATAGCCCACAAATGAGACAGAGACAATTCACATCTTAGAGAGAATTACAAAAAAGAAACTAATGAAAATCAAATAGTAGCATTACGTTCTCAAATTATTAAATGGACTTTTCTACTTGGAGTCAATTAGGATTGCCTCACTCTGAACTTTATTTAGTTTTTAGTGTCAACAAAAAGTGCAATACAATTTATATACAAATAATGATAATCAACCAAGCACTTATAATCGATCAGTATCTATACAAAAAATAAAAATTCCCTCCTCCATCCATCATTACCATCAGGAATAATACCCAAAACAAAAGATATACCTCCCCTTCCGCTCCCCCCCCCCCCCCCCCCGGATGTGTGGGTGAAAACCAATGGGAAATAAAGATAAAGATAAAGGACAACTATAGCAAATCTACAAAAGACGTCAATGGACCCCAAACTAATTTGAATATCTTATTATGCCCCAGTATGTCAGCATTCATTTTCTCAAATTTATAAGTTAAACATAAGCTCACCCACCAAAAAAGAAAACTCTGCATTGAGACCCCTTTTCCTTCAAGAAAGAATTGCAACTGGGAGGGTTCAAAAAATACATAGGAATTCTGATCCAAAAGGATCATACATTTGCAAGATTTGTAAGTTGAAATTTTGCTCCCAGTGAAATCACAGATTGCTTTAGTTCAAGGAACCTCCTTCAACTGGTCTGAGTTGTTTTTGAAACGTCTGGGGACATGGAAATCTTACTTCCTAAGAAGATCACTTCTCTAAGTCTAAAAAAATAGTCTTAGGAGGGCCTCCTTATCTTGATGGAATACGAATGTCACCAGAAGAGTCGCTCGACTAACAACCTCATCCTCTGAAGTTTCCAAAATATTTGTAATATTAATAACATTTGAAGCTTCTAGAGGTCTGTTTTTTTGATACCGGCAAAAGGTATATTTTATGAAGTGGAGGAAGTCCAACAGCAATCTACTCATCAGACTAGACTTTAAAGCGTCCCACTGGATTCTTCTACGATTTCATATTGTGGGGATCCGGGATTGCCAACCAAGTACGAATCTGGATATATTAGCGACAGCGTGGGCTGAGGACTTGCATTGCCAGTTGACTGCTCAACAGTTACAATGGGTCCTGAAGAACATTCAGAAGGTGTCACCCAATATTACTCACTGGGAAATGCAATTGAAAATTGTTCTTAGACTTTACATTCCACCGAAACGTGCAGCCCGGATGGGGATTACTGCGTCACATTCTTGCCCGAAATGCAATCAGGCTCACGCATCTTTGAGTCACATGTTTTGGGCCTGCCCCGCAATCCAACAGTTTTGGAGACATCTGGGCCTATATACCACATCGCTTTGGGGACGGTGATTGCTTCCGCAACCGAGGGCGTTATTTGGATTTTATAATATAGCCTCGCCCAAACCCAGGGGAATGTCAGCATTTATCTCCAGAGCCCTTTTGATGGGAAAAAAAGCCATCCTCACCAACTGGCTCTCCCGTGATCCCCCGTCATATGCACAATGGAGATCCCTAATGATAGTGCACGCAACACTGGAGAGACGCATGGTGGGAGACTTGACTCTTGGCCCGGGTCGCAAATTTTGTCAGGTGTGGGAGCACTTCTGGCAGGACCTCACACCGCGTGCTTGCAGTTGACTTTTGAATCTTTAAGATTTTATTCCCACTCTCAGCTGTTGGACTGGCCATGGATTCTTGGGGAGGGGAGGGGAGGGGAGGGGAGGGGGGGATGTGAGGGGAACTGATTATATTGTTGAAAATGTTATTTCCTGAATGGTACTACTGTTTGTATTTGCTTCTTACTGCTGGAATAATAAAAATCATTTAAACATAAAGCGTCCCACTGACTACTGACACCTCTATCTGCATTCTGAGAATGTGCTGCCATCTAGAACCACATTCACATCCAGACAACTATTGATGAACAGAATGTAGCAGTAGAAATGATCAAAACAAACACTTAATTCATCTAACTTCCTAGATTTGATATTCCTCTAAGATCAGTAGAGTCCACCAACTGCTTTAGAAAATCAGAAGAGTACTGTACAAATCTCATCTCTTCATGGAAGGTTTAAGGACAAGCCATAGTGCAAGTGTGGTCATGCAAACCAAACTAGGAATCATAGTATATATTAAATTTATTTATTTAGTCCATCCTCCCAAAGGAGCCCAGAACGGGTTACAAAGGTACATTCACAGTATAGAAGGACAAAATTATTTAAAGACATTTTTGGCAGACATAGCTTAGAAGAATGTACACTGTGCTCCTTCAATGGTAGAAAAGCAAACCAAAACATCTTTTGAAGCCTCTTTGTGGATGTTGGACCTTTACACTGAACATATAGAGGAAGTACCACCTCTTCTATGCTTATACTTTAGCACAGTAGGGAAAAGGAAAAGGCTCATTTTCTCTACAGTGTGACTGGTGTTGTACAAAGGGCCAGATATAAGCAGTACAACCAAACATCATAATTCAAAGCACTAGAACTCTTTGGTACACAAACACTGTTGCGGGTTAGATAAATCCAAGTAAAATAGCATGGATTACTGCTGGATCCATAACACTATACCAGTCCATACAATTTACCAAAAAAGACAACGAATCAGTCATACCTTGGTGAGCAATAAAACTCGCTTTTGTAATCGTCGAACCAGTGCTTCCTGTTGTTCTCGTTTCTTTTTTTCTTCCAGTAACTGATTCTTGACTTTTATTAATTCCTCCTGGAGCTGCTTGCGAGCTTTTTCTATGGATCGAGCACTAAAAGAAAATAGATTGAATATATCCATGGATCAGGACTTAAAACAATGACAAAAAGGAAGTAGTATTAATTGTCAGAGGTCCAAAGTTGCCTTGTTCACAAATATTATACGATGTGTACATCCTTTAGTTCTATGGTAAAACTTGTTCTAGTTAGTTTAAGTTCAAGTTCAAGTTCACTTTATTTTTGATGAATCGCCTATTTAAAACATTCTAAGCGATGTACAGTTAAAAATAGATTATAAGGGAACACATAGTCATATTAGTAGTACATTAATAACAGCTAAATAAATATTTGTTAAATAATTACATAAAACAGAAAAGATCCCTATATAAAATGTTAAAAACAAACATGAAAAGAGGGAAAGGGGGGAAAAAGTTACAAATTTTTCTCTTGATGGAGGAAAAAACATAAATTAGGGAAAAAACAAAGGGAGGGGAAGAAGAAAAAGAAGAGGAAAAAAAAAAAAAGGATATTAATTAATCAATAAAGGCATCATTGAATAAAAAAGTTTTTAAAAGTTTTTTAAAAGAGACAAGATCTCTATCTTTTCTAATAAAAAGAGGCAGAGTGTTCCAGATTATACTGATTATAGAGATACTCAAAAGACAAATCTGCTCCACTTAACAAATATATGACATTCAAAGAGGAACTATTAAAAGGTCTATGACGCATTCTGTTTGCATAAAAGAGATATCCACAAAAAATTTGCAATACAAACGTGTTTTCCACTCCATGCTCACCTTTCTAGGCGCAAAAGCTTGGAATGACCTTACTGAAATGACCAGGACGGAACCTAACCACATCAAATTCTGGAAGAAACTGAAAACTCATCTATTTGACACCTAATCACTTGTATCTCTTTCTTCTCCTATATCTTCCTGCCCTCCATTGTCCTCCCTACCCTCTTCTAACCCCTTCCTCTGTAATGTCGCCAAGAGCTTGGATAGGTATGTGCGATGCACAAATGGAAGAAATAAAATAAATATATGAACTTTTCACAATACCTAGTACAGAAATTTGTAAATGGTTACTACAATTACCCAATTGCAGGGCAGCCAATCAACAGGCCAACTTGATCTCATAATGGCTTATGTGGTTTTGCCTATTTGCTTTCTGTGTGAAAACCTAGTTCCATTCATTCACAAGAGTCCTGATTGCACCTTGGTTAACTGAGAGGGCATGTGGGACAATTACAGCTTAGATCAAACTGAACTTCTAGAGGGTAATTTTCTCTCAAATACTTCAAGGTCAGATCAGAGCATTTTACTGCTTACCCTCTGTTTATCTTGGAATGCAAATTGAATTTGCTGATTCAAATTGATGGAATGTTAGAAATCTAAAACTCATCAGATGCAACACAAGGGAAGATTACTGGGTCTCGTCACATGAGCCTTTTCTCTGATTAGTAATTATTGCTGTCTTTGCTTTTCTCATTTGTCATTTTGTTTTCCCAAAGAGAAAGTTTAATAATGCTTGAAAAAGAATGAGACATTACAAATAGACTGCCGCCCTTCCCGAACGGTTGTGCCATCAATGCTGGATTTCGAGACCTCTCGATTTGTTTTCTTTTGTATGCCTTTTGTTGAGCTTTTGACAAGCATTTGGAGTTTGGCATGTCTCTTCAAAGATCCTTTATGATGTGCTTGAGTGATACCCAGTTGAATTGGCACAGAGGGTGCTCAGAAAGAATTCCGTGTAGGTCACCAGAAATCCTCTGCTGGGGATGCAGTGCTTTACTGATTAAAGTTGGTAGATAAATTTACTTAAATTACCGTTGGCCATTTTTCTTTGAATTTATAGTTAGAATTTCATATCTAAGTCAGTGTCTCACAAACTAAATGTAGTGGCCACGGCTCAACGCGCACATTGACGCAATGATGTCTGCACATGTGTGAAGGCCCTCCAGTAGGGGGTGCCAGCAGAGAAGACGCACGGAGAGGAATGGAGGTGCTGACGCCAACTGATTGCCTACAGGACATGCCTCTTACCGCAAGTCAGCTGGTGCCTCTCCTCCTCCCCAGCGTCTCATGGCACACCTGAAATCTCAGGAGGCACACAGTTTGTGATACACTGATCTAGGTAATCAAACCACCTTTCTATTAGCCACTGCTGGACTATCTGGCTACGTTGTGATTTTGTTATGCAATTCTTTTTGCATTATTTTGAATCTGATCAAGTTTCAAGTTTTTATTGGTATTTAATGGATCGTTTATTTAATTTATTAAGCGATGTACAATTTAATAAATCAAAATAGACAAACAGGGAGTGCTGACGAACAAAATAACTTCAAAGATATTGGGTAAAACTTACATGAGTCGTGAGGAAAAGGGGTGAAAAAGTTACAATTCTGTGATAGAGAAGAACAAAAGGAAGGGTGAATTTGATTTAAAACTTGAGACGTCATATTATTGGATGGAAGGTAAAAGATTAAATGCGTCTTTAAAAAGGTGAGTTTTTAAAATCTTTTTAAACGATGATAAGTCTTTTTCTTCTCTGATATACTGTGGTAAAAAATTCCACAGTTGACGGGCCATAACTGAGAACATGTCATGTCTTCTGGCGCCTATGATTTTCAGGGAAGGAATGGAAAGAAGGTTATGGGAAGTCGAACGGAAAAGCCTAGAGGAGTTGTACGGTATTAGCATCCTGGTGATAAATTGAGGCTCATTAAATTTCAGGGATATTCTTTGGCATATTCTTTGGCTTATAGTACCAATTGGTTTAGTGGAGGAGTAGCCTAGTGGTTAATGTAGCTCCCTGAGAAACTAGAGAACTGGGTTCGAGTCCCACTGCAGCTCCTTGTAACTCTGGGCAAGTCACTTACCACTCCATTGCCCCAGGTACAAAATAAGTAACTGTATGTAATATGTAAACTGCTTGGATTGTAACCACAGAAAGGCAATATATCAAGTACCATCTACTTTTATCTTTTACGGAACTGGAGAGTTGGCAATTAGTTGTCTGATCCAACATAAGGCATTCTCAACCCACTTCCCCCCCCCCCCCACCCCACACACACACATATAAACACACCGGCTACCAGTGAAAAAATGAGTTGTATGTAAGATCACTTGTATAGTCCTACAAGCAATTTATGGAGAGAACCCTACTGGACTTGTTATCGGCCATTAACATTACACACTCAATCTTCAACACAAGAACCACAGTGTGCCTTAAACTGAACTTTCCATCTCCCAAACATGTGCAATGGAAAAAGATGTTTGAGTCTACCTTCAAATTTCAAGGCCTCAACAGGTGGAAGAGCCTACTCTAATTTCTACGTCAGCTGTCCAATTACTACAGCTGCAGAAAAATGCTAAAGAGCTCTCTCTTCTCTGCATGATTCAGAAGTTACCTATCTGCTTGTGTCTTCTGTAACCCCAAAATGTACTCATCTTGATTGTAAAACACACTGAATCCTAGTTGAAAATTTCAGGATATAAGAAACCGTATGGCATGGAATTTGTTGCCTCTTTATAAACAGGCATTTAAAAAGGTCAGATCTTGAAACCGACTGAATTCTTATCTAGGGCTGAGTTCCTAAATTTATTTACCTAAAAATAGGCTTTTAAATTTGTGCCCAGTTTTCAGCCAAGCCTAGAAACCTATGCTTTCGCCTGAAAATTAAGCTTGATTTAGAAGCTTGAAAGTTAGGCTTATACATTTAGGCCTGCCACTTCTGCCCATTTGCCTAGGTTTATGAGCCTCAAAATTGGGGATGTCTCAGCCGGGTCAACCCGCTCCTGCCTCTTCCCCTCCTTTTTCCCTCCCGGCAAACTGCAGTCTGAGTCCATGATAAATTTTCTGCTAAGAGAAGTTTATTGTAGGCAGCAGCATGATTACACAACATGCAACTTAATTCCTATATAGGTATAACAATGCTTAGAGCACTAGCAATAACTACTTATCTATCACAAATTTCTACCCTGGCTAGTCCTAATTTAAACCTGGGGGGCCACACTATCACACAAAGCGGAGGAAGCTGGAGCCACTGCCATTGACATTAGTCATTCTCTGAGTGTGTAGCTGATTGCTTACGAGTAGGCATTGCCGTTCAAGCTGTACTCTACTCCCACTTGGTGCGAGCTGCCGTCCAAGCTTCTCAGATTGCTCATGCCCACAGATTGCTCATGCCCACTTTCGCCATTCAAGCAAGTGGGTATGGCTCGGGCATGTCCCTCCATCCAAGAGGGGTTTCTCATTAGCCATCGAGGGATAGGAGCCCTCACTTTAGCGTGGCACAAATCCTAGTCTCCTTCTTCCTACATGGCCCCCCCCCTTCCCCCTGCTCATCTCATGGCCTTCTGAGTCACCAATCCTGCCTGCTGTGACAAGCTCGACCGCTGCCATGATGGTTATGCCGGCAGTGCGCTGACATGTAGCTCATCGGGTGGGAGGGTAGGTGGACCCTTCCTCCCGACGCACCACTGAAAAAAATGGCTATGCCAAAAGATGGTCTGATTTAAAGAAGCCTGCTGCTCACCTTACCCATCTCTTTTTCTCCCCCTATTGGCTCCTCACTCCTCCTTCCTTCCTTCCTATCTGAGGACATGAGAGGGGACATGATCGAAACATTCAGGATATTGAAGGGAATTGACTTAGTAGAGAAAGACAGGTTGTTCACCCTCTCCAAGGTGAAAAGAACAAGAGGGCACTTGCTAAAGTTGAAAGGGGATAGATTCCGTACAAATGTAAGGAAGTTCTTCTTCACCCAGAGAGTGGTGGAAAACTGGAACACCCTCCAGGGATTCAAATAGGGGAAAACACCCTCCAGGGACTCAAGACAAAGTTAGACAAGTTCCTGCTGAACCAGAACGTACGCAGGTAGGGCAAGTCTCAGTTAGGGCATTGGTCTTTGACCAGAGGACTGCTGGGCACGATGGACCACTGGTCATCGGCAATTCTTATGTTCTTATGTTCCTGACCTGGGAGTATGTCCTTTTGTGGCAAGCCTCGCAAGTTGCTCTGGCCTGCTTCTAATTGATAAGCCTAGTGCTAAAAATCAGTGCCAAGCTCCTAGTTTCATCTCCCCTCAACCCTTCTGTCCTCTATTTTTTTTTTTAAGCTTCCATATTTAAGAGTTTGGGGAATCTTTTGTTAAAGCTTAGCACAAGTTAGCAGATATTAGTATGCGTTAAACACGGTGGATACTTTTTTATACCTATGGGCTAAGTGATTCCTAACACGTGCTATGCTTTAGTAAAAGGGCTGCTTAGTGAATTTTGAATATAAAGTTAGGCACTGAACCCTAGTCAATTTTCAGAGAGGCCAAGTTCGGAGCATAGATCCTTTGAATATTGGGCCCATAGAAATTATCCACCAACTGGAGCGAACGTTTTAGTGGACCTGGATCTTCCTAGTTTATTATTCTTAGTGCTGGCTGCAAAATCATTTGCTAACATTTTGTGTCTGATGTTGCAGAGATCAATATATTTCTCAATGACTGGACAGCCTTTCCTCAATTTCTTTCTTTTTTTTTTCCCCTTTTCCTTTTGTAATCAGCTTAGGTCAGTGTTCTCTTTAGAAACTATTTAAAGCATTTGGTTTGCCCAGGCTTGAAATTTCTTTGCACTGGCTGGCCTGCTAAATTGCTACCGTGAGATCAACATCCATCCTCCCACCCTGCTCACATATATATTTCTTACTTCTAACATGGTTCTTATTAATCCTCTTCTATTACCAAAGAAATAGAAGGAGCTTTGGAAAATACTTGAGTACCTGATTGTAAAAACTGCTTAGATAATATGCATAAGCGGTATATAAAAAAAACCTAATAATAAAATAATCTCATTCTGATAAAAAGTACATTTGTGTTTTCACCATCTATTATTAAAATTCTTTTGTATGGAAGAACATAAGACACACAGTGTTGGGTCAGACCCAAGGTCCACAGAGTCTAGCATCGTGCGTATGGTATTGGCCAATCTGCAATACTTGGAATTAAATTTACATATCATGCTCTTCCAAGAAACATTTCAGGCAATTTGCAATAGTATAAATCATTCCATTCAATAAAATTATGAAACTAATACATGTGCAGTGATGCATGCGTCTGGTATCGCTATACAAATAATAAATTAGAAACATAGAAAGATGACGGCAGAAAAGGGCCACAGCCCATCAAGTCTGCCCACTCTACTGACCCACCTCGTTAAGTCTGAGTGCTAATGACCTAGTTCCTTAACTCGACCCTCGTAGGGATCCAACGTGGATGTCCCATTTATTCTTAAAGTCGAGCATGTCAACATATCCCCTCTCAATAGTCCATTTTATAACTAAGGTTTCTGATTTTAGAAGTTATTATAAATTAAACATTTAGATGTTTATTTTCAAGCCAGTTGGAACTCTGGGAGACTATTACATTTCTAAAACTGGTGTTTTCAAATTGGAATTCATTAACAAGTAGGACTGAGTCAGGCACACAAGCATGCTCTATCCAGTTGGCAAACTGCATTTTCACTTATATCCAAGAAGGCTTAATTCCTGAGGGTCTAATCCAGGGGTGTCCAATGTCGGTCCTCGAGGGCCGCAGTCCAGTCGGATTTTCAGGATTTCCCCAATGAATATACATGAGGTCTATTTGCATGCACTGCTTTCATTGTATGCTAATAGATCTCATGCATATTCATTGGGGAAATCCTGAAAACCCGACTGGATTGCGGCCCTCGAGGACCGACAATGGACACCCCTGGTCTAATATAATCTAATCTTTGGTTTATAGACCGGGTCATCTCCCAATGGAGCTCGACTCGGTCCACACATAATTAAGACTACAGTACGTAGCAGAAAACATAAGAGAAGGAAGAACTAATTAAAAACTAAAGTACATAAGAAAAGCATAAGAAAAATATCTATAATATTATCATTTCGTTGAGGCATTTAAAAACTGCGAGAACAACAAAGTTTTCAGGAATTTATGAAATAATTGCAGCTGGCCTAAAAGCCTAATGGAGTCGGAAAGCTCATTCCAGATCTCTACAAACTTGAAAACAAAAGATCGACTGACGACTTGATATCCTTAGTAAAAGGAGCCCTCAGGCTTGCACTTAAGTCACTCGTGTACAAGGTATCCTCAGGAATATATTCCGATATCTCAACAGTTGATTGTATCTCTCTTTAAATTAAAAAAAAAAAAAAAAAAGTTCCCCTAATGTTTCCATAACAGACCACAGCAATGCAAGCCGTTATTCCTCTTAAATCTGCTCTTGGAATTTTCTCTTTATGATGAAACATTGTGAGACTAACGGCCTCTTTTACAAAGCCGCGCGGCATCAGCCCCTAAGCCTTTTAAATCTCTTTGGGCTTCGGGACCGCAAGCGCCTTTGTAAAAGAAGCCGTAAGAGTTTGTATGACAGGCATACTTCCCTAATCTAATCTTTCAAAGGAACTAAGCGCAAAAAGATGTATGACAACCTACTAGCAACACATGCAGCAAAATTGGACCCCTCCATCACCAACCTGCTGACAGCAACAACAGACCTCAAAGCTTTCCAAAAAGAAATCAAAACCCTACTATTCAAAAAATTCATCCAGATGTCCTAACCCCCCTTCTTTTCCCCTATGCTATTCTCCCATCTCCCTCTACGACTTTAACCAGCATCCTCTCTGCAACCTTCTCGTATACTTCCAGCTCCTTCTGACGCTCCCCTCATTTTCCCACTTTGTAACCTCTCCTCAAAATTGAATTAGTCACCAACGCCTTTAATTGTAATTCTCTTCCTGGAAATGTCCAGTTATCTTTTTGATGTAATCCGCTTAGAACTGCAAGGTACAGGTGGAATAGAAGTCAGTAATGTAATGTAATGTAATCTAATCTAAACCTTAGATTTATATATTGTGTCATTTCCTGAAGTAGGGGCTCAACTCGATTTACATAAGACTTCAATAAATAGGGAAATCAGTTTAACTAACATGTGAATTACTAAACAAAAGACAATTAACACTCCTTAGTACCATTTCTCAAAAACTATTGAAATAGCATTGTTTTCATCAATTTACAAAAAATCTGGAGAGAGTACAGAGTTCTAATATAACTAGGAATTTCATTCCAAATTGCTGTAAACCTATACGAAAAGGAGCGAGATAATACCAACAAGCTTTATCCCTTTCACTGAAGGAAATGAAAGTTTGTACTTCTGAGAATTTGTTGAAACAGATCAAAAATAATTCCATGTTAGAGGGACTAGAGGCAAAAATAGACCATGGATAATTTTGAATATCATATAAGCGCATTTAAATCGAATTCTAAGATGAACAGGGAGCCAGGGAAGATTTCCTTTTTCCAAAAATCAATTTGCCAATATTCTGAATCAATTGTAACCAGTTGATATGTCCTTTACTCAAGAAAATGTAAATAGAATTGCAATAATCTAACTGAGCCAAAATGATGGCTTAAACCAATGCAGCAAAATGTTGCTTAGAGATCAGCTGACGCACCTTCCGTACCATTTGAAGACTATAAAAACATTTTTTTAAGTGTTGCTGAAATGGCAGGTTGAGTATTGAGAAGCAATGGTATTATGGAAATAACTTTGTTTTCTGGGTCATTTGAGGGCGATCTAGTTGTCCCTCTTCTCCCTCAGTTCTTTTCATTGTCTGCCTTCATTGTTTTTGAAAAAGTGTTTTTGAAAGTACATATAAATTATTTCTGTAAAATCATTTTTCTCGATACTCGTACTCAACCTGCTCTTTTACCAACATTGTCCATTTGTTAAAAATGAAAGTTCCTCAGGGTTTCAACCCTCTCAGCCATGCTCTTCTGTTTGGATATGGGGTCATTACAGTACTCCCCCGATATTCGCAGGGGTTCCATTCCAAACAAACAGGATGTCATGGATACAGCCAAGGGGAAGGGTTAATCAGCTGGCTGGGTTGGAGGGCAGAGGGGAGTACAGGACAATCAAGCCATTGTGACATCACTGAGGAGGTTGGCTCTTATTGGTGAAATGAGGCATTATGACATCACAGTCTCAGCTCTGCTTACCAAAGACTGAAACTCTTCACACTACTACTACGAATTATTTCTATAGCGCTACCAGACGTATGCAGCTCTATACAGAGTCACAAAGAAGGGTGACGGGATAATCGCGCGCCAGACGCCAGCGCGCCGACAATCCAGCGCTGACAATTCAGCGGAAGACAGAAGCGCGCGGGGGAAAAAATATTTTTTAAAGAGCTCTGACTGGGGGTTTGGGGTGGCGTCCCCCAACTTTATTGGTTAGTGTTTGCGCTGCTGTTGTGGGGGGGGGTGTGGGGGGTGAAACCCCCCACATTATAGGGAAAACGGAACTTTTCCTGAAAAAAATCAGAAAAAGTTCTGTTTTCGCTATAATGGAGGTTTCCAACCCCCTGAACCCCCCCTCCAACAGCAGCGCAAACACTAACCAATAAAGTAGGGGGGTTGCCACCCCAAAGCCCCCATCGGAGCTCTTTAAAAATTACTTTTTCCCCCGCGCGCTTCTGTCTTGCGCCGAATTGTCAGCGCGCTGACGTCTTGCGCTCCACTGTCTATGAACCCAAAGAAGACAGTCCCTGCTTGAAAGAGCTTACAATCTAAACAGCCACGACAGACAAACAGGATGTCATGGATGCAGTTAAGGGGAATGGTTAATCAGCTGACTTGGTTGGAGGGCAGAGGAGTAGAGTTAAGGATTGAAAGCTATTATCTATTCCCTCTTCCTTCTCTTCATATAGGTAAATGTAAGAAATTATTTCTTTCATTGGTGCTATAGCTAGATTGTGAGCCCGTTGGGATAGAGAGGGAAATTCAAAGTACCTGATTAGATTTTTGGCCATTACTTAAGTCAATTTAATTGTTTGGTAAACTGCTCCATATCCACACCGCATTAAATTAAATACTATCAACATATTTTAAGTAAAACCAAACCTATAATTCTAAATGTTGATTTTCGAACTGTTGTGCAAACTTAGGGCTCATTTTACGAAGGCGCTTTAGGGCCTTAACGCGCGGAATTGTCACGCGCGCTAGCCACTACCGCCTCCTTTTGAGCAGGCAGTAGATTTTCGGCTAGCGCACACTAATCCATTGCGTGCGCTAAAACGCTTAGCGTACCGTCGTAAAAGGAGCCCTTAATGGTTTGTATCTTGGTTTATTATAGACATGTTTGAAGGCCCTTCAGGTAGTACAGAATGATGCAGCCCAATAAACCAATCATGTGTCTCTTTTACCTACCCCCCCCCACCCTCTTTCACAAAAACATAGCGTGTTTTTTAGCGCCAGCTGCAGTGGTAACAGCTTCAACAACTCATAGAATTCTATGCGCGTCAGAGCTGTTACCACCAAGGCTGGCACTAAAAACCATGCTACACTTTTGTAAATGGGTGGGGGGGGGGTAGGGGTTAATGGTTTGCTTTTGCTTCCGATTAAGTATATTGATGTTGGTTTTTAAGATCTTAACTGATGTCACTCTGGATTATTTCAAACAAGTTCTTAAATGTCATGAGTCAGGTCATTTGTTGAAGTCAACTGGAGCCCAAAAGTTGGTGCAACTCTAGCAAAGGTGCATTATGTTGCAATATCTGAAATAACTTTTTCCATAGCAGGAATAAGTTGCCAGGACTGATTCGATTATCATCTTCCACATATGACTTTAAGAAAAAATACTCAACTATTTGTTCACGCTTTTCTTTTCTTTTATTTATTTATAAGTTTCAACTTTGGCAATCTTTACAAGTCAAAAAAGAAAAAATACAATGTAAAATGAAAGTATAATTCCAAATTATTTAAGAGGTATCAACTTATTACAGAGTATAGTTAGTCCGCAATATATCTCTCGGGGAGGCAGCTATAGATAAACTGAAGTAAACCAAGGTAATTTAATCAAAGGAACTAAAACTGGGGACCTGATTGCACATGAACTAATCTTGCTAAGCTTGAAGACTGCAAAACTCATATAGAAGGTACTGACTGCTTTCTATCTGAAATAAACTTGGACAGCTGCTGTGGTTCAAAGAATACATGTCTATTATCTTTATATGTCCACACTTTTCTATGATATAATGGTGCAACGATGCAAAAAAAAAAAAAAAATAGGATGTTAACAGGTATAATGAATTGTTTGCTTGTGCCCTGCTTAGGTGATAAGTGGGTTATAAATGACCAGCTAGGTCTTTACGTTCTGGGCACACATTGAGCCTGGTTGGAGGTGCCAGCTGTGAAAAATGTAAGGCTAGTAAGTTCTCATCAGTTGATGCTTGCAGGACAGGGAGCAATATTATGGAATGCTCTTCCAGTTGATGTACAAAATGTTAACAGTCTGCTGCAATTTAGAAGGGTGGTAAAAACTATTTTATTCCAGAGACATGCTATCTAAGTCTTTGATTTTGCAGCATTTGATTTATGGACGGCTATGTCAGGTAGAAAGAGTTATGATGATATATTGAGGTATGAGTGAACAGTATGTTTTGTATTTGTTTATAGAAAATAGTAGGACGTAGCGAGTAATACATTTTAAAATAAATATTTATATATATACAGTCAAACCTTGGTTTGCGAGCATAATTCGTTCCAGAAGCATGCTTGAAATTCAAAGCACTCGTATATTAAAACAAATTTCCCCATAGTAAATAATGGAAACTCAGACGATTCATTCAACCCAAAAATTTGAATACAAAATACTATATGTTCTTGTATTGCAAGACCTCGCTCATTTAGAACAGTCACTACACTCCCGCAGCGTCAGAGAGAGAAGAACCATCGGCTCAGTTGTGATGATGTGACGTGTGTGTATACTGTATGTACTCGTATTGCAAGACATTGCTTGTATATCAAGTCAAAATTTAATAAGATACTTTACTTGTCTTGCAAAACACTTGCAAACCAAGTTACTTGCAATCCAAGGTATATATATATATATACACAGTGTATATATATATATACCTTGGATTGCAAGTAACTTGGTTTGCAAGTGTTTTGCAAGACAAGTAAAGTATCTTATTAAATTTTGACTTGATATACAAGCAATGTCTTGCAATACGAGTACATACAGTATACACACACGTCACATCATCACAACTGAGCCGATGGTTCTTCTCTCTCTGACGCTGCGGGAGTGTAGTGACTGTTCTAAATGAGCGAGGTCTTGCAATACAAGAACATATAGTATTTTGTATTCAAATTTTTGGGTTGAATGAATCGTCTGAGTTTCCATTATTTACTATGGGGAAATTTGTTTTAATATACGAGTGCTTTGAATTTCAAGCATGCTTCTGGAACGAATTATGCTCGCAAACCAAGGTTTGACTGTATATATATAAATATTTATTTTAAAATGTATTACTCGCTACGTCCTACTATTTTCTATAAACAAATATATATACAGTAAAACCTTGGATTGCAAGTAACTTGGTTTGCAAGTGTTTTGCAAGACAAGTAAAGTATCTTATTAAATTTTGACTTGATATACAAGCAATGTCTTGCAATACGAGTATTTTTGCCAAAATTAGGAGCACAAGTTTTCAACGAAAATCTCACCTAAATTTCAGCTTAAATCTTATGCAGGTAAATTGAGGCCTGTGATTCATTTGCCTAGGCTTACTAGCCTAATTTAGAAACCTAGTGCTAACTTCCTCAGTTTTTTTCCCCCTTATAATGTTCCCTCTAAGCTGGGTGCACAATTTTTTTTCTGCCTGCCTTTGTGGTGAACATAGGCTATACCAGGGGTGGGCAACTCCGGTCCTCGAGGGCAGGAATCCAGTCAGGTTTTCAGGATTTCCTCAATGAATATGCATGAGATCTGTGTGCATGCACTGCTTTCAATGCATATTCATTGGGGAAATCCTGAAAACCCGACTGGATTCCGGCCCTCGAGGACCAGTGTTTTCCCCCCTGGGCTATACCATACATAGCAAGTTGAGCTGAAAACTAGTACACAAAGGTCCAGCTGCCATAAATAGTGACAAAAGTTAAGCGCCTAACTTAATTTTTTTAATTGTCTTAATCGGCACTATTAATTAAAAAACAATTTAATTAAACAATTTCTGTAATACTTTTAAAAACTCATGAAGATTTAGTTATAGGACAACGTGAAAAAAATGAGTATGTCCATAGTGGAGAAAGTCTATGGGTTCCCTTTATGAAGGCGCACTAGTGTTTTTAGCACACGCACCGGATTAGAGCACGCTAGCCGAAAAACTACCACCTGCTCAAGAGGAAGCGGTAGCGGCTAGTGCGTGCTATCCCTAACGCGCCTTCGTAAAAGGAGCCCTATATGTTGCATTGTTATTTATTATGTATGTTCTTTTGTAAACTGCCCAGACTTTAGGCGGTATATAAATTTTTTAAATAAAAAAATAAAGATGGGTTAGTGAACCACTGCATGTGATCGAGGCCAGCAGCGTGCCTGATTTTAACCCTTTCAGGACCAAGGGACATATTTGTCCCATAACTTTAAAATCCTATAAATTTTGATTGGGATAGTCTACAGTTCTAAATTTGATATGTACGGATTCCATATGATACTACCTTTATGTAAACAAACTGGTTCCGACATTCATTCATTAGCGTCGTTGCTAGATTGACGAGAAGATTCACTTGCCACACTGTCCATAAGCCAGAAGTGTGATTTTTTAAAATAAAAATAATGATATTTCACAAAAAAAATCAATTTTTTGGCATCTGCAAGCCCTTTTTACCATAAAAATGTCGTCAAAACCACAAAAATTGGCCTACGATCCTTATGGTCCTGAAAGGGTTAAGGCCAAATGGGATCGTCACATTGGATCTATTCACAGGGCGAAGGTAGGGGAGGGACATTAGGGTGGGCAGACTAGATGGGCCGTGGTCCTTATCTGTCATCTATTTTTATGTTTCTATGACCCAGGCCCATAAGCCACTCTAATCACTGCATTCATGGTGAGAAATGTGCAGCCCCCCAAAAAAAACCCTAACCCTTTTGTACTGCCATATAAGTGGCTCCTGCAACCATAAGGGCTATTGGGGTGGTAGATGGGGGGGAGGGGGTCTAGTAGATTCTGGGGGTGTTTTGGGGGGACTCACCATGACCTATAAGGGAGCTGTAATGAGATGTTTATGTGGCACCCTTTTTGTGAAGTTCACAGCAGTTCCCTGTAACATACCCCACCACTCTGGTGCTATGTCTGGGTATCCAGTCCCTCACTTTTCTGGCCCCTCCCACACCCATAAGTTCTTTTTCTAAGCGTTTTTGACTTGGACAAATTTTTGATCGAAAATGGGGTATAAAGATGAACGACTTAGCCGTCTGGACGATTAGACGGCTGTACGTATAGTTATACGATTTTCAGGAAAAAAATATATATATATGTTGGACGTATTTTTTGAAAATGGACCTTTTCCCATGTCCGACTTTGGGCAACTTGCGACTTAGGCCCAAAACAGACTTAGACGTTTCTTTTGATTATGCCCCTCCATGTGTTTCAGCATTTACTCCTCTTTCAAATGAAACTGATTTTGTACATTGGATATGCATTCATTTTGTGCGCTCCTTAGCCAATAGTAAAGTTAAACAGATTTGGATCCTGCAGCAAAAGAGGATCAAGCTTCAACCACAGTTCAATAATTCTGACTGCAAGCTCACCTCACTTCAGCAACTTAATTTGACAACTGTGGAGTGGCAGTTTCTTCACCTAACAGTGGGTAAACAATGCCTGGAATGTGGACTGAGGAGATGTAAAGCAAAAAAGTTGTCACTGAGAGAGGCACAGAGGAAGTACAGGGTCAAGTGAGCAAAGTAGTACTCAAAATGGACCTGTGAGATGTGGGAAAAGGTATTATTTCAGTGATGAAAGCACTTTCTGCCTCTCTGGAGACGACGCTCGCACATATGTAAGGTGATTTCCAGGTGAAGAATGCAAGCCAGAATGTGTCCGTCAAACATCCACTGAAGACCATGGCTTGAGGCTACATGACAGCAAGTGGAGTAGAACGTCTACAAATTGTCAGTAGCATGGCTCTAAGCTGGTAAACCTGAAAATATGACAATGAACCTTTTTTTCTCTTCTTTTAAGAAATCATTCTTTCTGATTCAGATTTCTCATCTCTGCATAACCGTTCACACCACAAAAAGTCAGGACCCATTTCAATTAGAATTATTTCTTAAGGGGAAGAAATAAGACTAGTTATTAGCAATTCTCAGTGGGGTTATATATAAGTGTAGCGCCATAAGAACATAAGAAATACCTTTACCGGATCAGACCCTAGGTCCATCTAGTCCGGCGACCCGTACACGCGAAGGCCAAGCCAGGTGCTCCCTGATGGAGACCTTGATTACCCATATCCCTCAATGTGATTTACAAGAAGGTAGGTATCCAACTTGCGCTTGAATCCCAAAATGGTAGTCATCGTCACAACCTCCTCCGGGAGAGCATTCCAAGCGTCCACCACTCGCTGTGCGAAACAGAACTTCCTGACATTCGTCCTTAACCTGCCGCCTCTCAGTTTCAGTTCATGACCTCTTGTTCGTGTCACATTTGACAATGTGAATAACGGTGCCTCTTGCTCTATTTTGTCAAATCCTTTTAGTATTTTAAAAGTCTCTATCATATCCCCTCGCAGTCTCCTCTTTTCGAGGGTGAACAGTCCCAGTTTTTTGAGGCGCATATTATAGCTCAAATTATCCGTTCCTTTTACTAGTTTCGTGGCTCGCCTCTGTACCCTCTCCAGCAGGTATATAGGTTGTGAAGAGGGGAAAGTTTATTTTCCTCTTTCTATTCCTATTTTTTGATTTCTTTATGTTATCTGAATTAAAAGAGTTGTCTTCCTTCAATTGTGGGCTAGATGGATATTCACCTTAAGTGGTTAATTTGATTTTGGATGATGTATAAATTACTTTGAAATCCATATCTTATTATTTTTAAATGGATGTAATATGTTGAAAATACTTAATAAAAAAAAAAGTCAGATTCAACTAGCAAAAACAATTTTACAAAAATATTGACAAGGGATCTCTCATCGAGTCTTGATTTCATTTTACATTTCATCCCCATTTTTCTCATAAAATACACACCCAAAATTTAAATGAAAATCTAGTGGAAATCCCTGTCAACACAGCATCCACTATATTAATCTCTCCTCTTTGATGTGCTCCTATCCCAGAGACTTTTTGAGTTGGCACACAACTTGAAAAATGTCAACCTAGGGCAGTTTATTACCTTTTGAACTTTAAGAGCTGACTGTGACGGGAATAACCTTTAAAAGAGAGTGTTAGCTTTTAAATGAATTAATATAAATATATTATACTCATCCTGTACTGAAAAATGCTAAGTAAACTATGATCATTTATGTATATTCTTGTTGTATCTCCATCCAGGTATTGATGGATTACAAATGCAACAAATAAAATTAATCACCATCATGAATTCATATATCTTTGAAACTCCTGAATTTCAGTTTGTCAACCAACAATCTTGCCTGGGTCAGTACGGTGACCGTGATCTCTGACAGGATACAAATGAAGGCTGTTAATGCAATCATGAGAAAAAATGTGGTACCACTGGGCTAGCAATGGAACAATATGAAACCGCGTGATGGTGGCGGATGGGATAAAGTGGGACAGCGATATTTAAGAACATAAGAAGTTGCCTCCACTGGGTCAGACCAGAGGTCCATCGCGCCCAGCGGTCCGCTCCCGCGGCGGCCCATCAGGCCTATGACCTGTGAAGTGGTTCCTGACTATTCCTATAAGAACATAAGCAATGCCTCCGCTGGGTCAGACCTGAGGTCCATCATGCCCAGCAGTCCGCTCACGCGGCGGCCCAACAGGTCCAGGACCTGTGCAGTAAACCTCTATCTACACCCTTCTATCCCCTTTTCCAGCAGGAAATTGTCCAATCCTTTCTTAAACCCAAGTACTGTACTCTGCCCTATAACGTCCTCTGGAAGTGCATTCCAGGTATCCACCACACATTGGGTAAAGAAGAACTTCCTAGCATTAGTTTTGAATCTGTCCCCTTTCAACTTTTCCGAATGTCCTCTTGTTTTTTTATTTTCTGAAAGTTTGAAGAATCTGTCCTTCTCTACTCTCTCTATGCCCTTCATGATCTTATAAGTCTCTATCATATCCCCTCTAAGTCTCCTCTTCTCCAGGGAAAAGAGACCCAGTTTCTCCAATCTCTCAGCGTATGAGAGGTTTTCCATCCCTTTTATCAAACGTGTCGCTCTCCTCTGAACCCTCTCGAGTAACACCATATCCTTCTTAAGGTACGGCGACCAATATTGGACGCAGTATTCCAGATGCGGGCGCACCATCGCCCGATACAATGGCAGGATAACTTCTACCGTCCTTGTTGTAATACCCTTCTTGATTATGCCTAGCATTCTATTTGCTTTCTTAGCGGCCGCTGCGCACTGTGCCGTCGGCTTCATTGTCATGTCCACCATTACCCCCAAGTCCCTTTCTCGGCTACTCTCATTCAATAATATCCCTCCCATTGTATAGTTGTACCTCGGGTTTCTGCTTCCCACATGCAATACTTTACATTTCTCAACGTTGAACTTCATCTGCCATCTCGCCGCCCATTCCCCCAGTTTGTTCAAGTCCCTTTGCAATTCTTCACTTTCCTCTTTAGTCCCAGCTCCACTAAATAGTTTTGTATTGTCCGCAAATTTTATTATCTCAGACTTCGTGCCTGTTTCTAGATCATTTATGAATATATTAAATAGCAGCGGCCCGAGCACCGAGCCCTGCGGAACACCACTCGTGACCCTCATCCAGTCCGAGTAGTGGCCCTTTACCCCTACCCTCTGTTTCCTACCCGCCAACCAGTTTCTGATCCATCTATGTACGTCTCCGTCCACTCCATGGTTCTTCAGCTTCCGGAGTAGACGCTCGTGAGGCACCTTGTCAAAGGCTTTTTGGAAATCAAGGTATATGATGTCTATGGGGTCTCCTCCGTTTGTTAATT
Organism: Geotrypetes seraphini; assembly: GCF_902459505.1. Classification (NCBI taxonomy): domain Eukaryota; kingdom Metazoa; phylum Chordata; class Amphibia; order Gymnophiona; family Dermophiidae; genus Geotrypetes; species Geotrypetes seraphini. Next base: position 17,074,301 of record NC_047094.1, on the reverse strand, counting down.
CCTTCGAAGAAGTGCAATAAGTTCGTTAGGCATGATCTCCCCCTGCAGAAACCATGTTGGCTTGTTATCAGAAGTTTGTTTCTTTCCAAATAACCTACCTCTACTTCTATCTGTACCCCTCAATCCCCTTATCCTTTAGGAACCTATCTAAACCTTCCTTGAACCCCTGTAGCATGCTCTGGTCTATCACAACCTCCGGAAGCACGTTCCATGTGTCCACCACCCTCTGGGTAAAAAAGAACTTCCTAGCGTTTGTTCTAAACCTGTCCCCTTTCAATTTCTCCAAGTGCCCCCTTGTACTTGTGGTTCCCCATAGTTTGAAGAATCTATCCCTGTCTACCTTCTCTATGCCCTTCAGGATTTTGAAGGTTTGTATCATGTCTCCTCTAAGGCTCCGCTTTTCCAGGGAGAATAGCCCCAGCATTTCCAACCTGTCAGCGAATGAAAAGTTTTCCATACCTTTTATCAGTTTAGTCGCTCTTCTCTGAACTCCCTCAAGTACTGCCATGTCCTTCTTGAGGTACGGCGACCAGTACTGGACACAGTACTCCAGATGTGGGCGCACCATTGCACGATACAGCAGCATGATGACTTCCTTCATCCTGATCGTGATACCCTTTTTAATGATACCCAACATTCTGTTCGCTTTCTTTGAGGCTATCGCACACTGTGCTGATGCTTTCAATGTTATGTCCACCATCACCCACAGGTCCAAGATACACCTAGCAGGTCAGCTTTTCAGAATATCCACAACAAATATGCTTATCATTTAAAAATTTGACTTCTGAAATGTTTGCACTGAATTTCTTTAAGCCGTCCCTGGGAGCAGCCAAGTTTGGAATAATAAGACAATTTACACCAAACAAAATGGTCTTTTCTTTATGATTGTTGGGCTGGATCTTGGAGTTGTTATCTGCAATGGTATCTTTGTGATGGATTTTATTCTGCATGGATAGATGTGATCATTCCTATCTTAATGGAATTCTTTTCAATTTCATTTTATGATTTATAGATTATTTTGTAAACCGCTTTGATCTTTACTGTTAGCCAAGTGGTACATAAAGCATTTTAATAAGCATAAACATCTATTTGGTTCCTGCAGTATTTGAAGCCATTTAAGATAATACAACCAATATGGACAAATCAAATCCTGCATGTAAAAGGTGTAATTTGTGAAAATTGCAACTGCAACTTCTTCAAGATACTCAGGGGGGTGCCACTGAAAGAATTTCCAAAAACTTTAACCCTGCAGGATACTCATGACTATTTACCATATCCACTGTTCAAATACTACACAGTACATGATGGGTATTTTGTCCCTTTAACAATGGTAATAGGTGCTATAACAGTAGGAGCATCAATGATAGTTGTTCAGGGTAAACAGGAAGATCATTAATGATGTGGCCTGTGACTGAACAATGAGAGCATCTGGTGGAGACTAGTAACGATATTAGTCATCGATATGGCAGAGACAGGGGAGGAATATGTATAAACTGGTAATGATAAGGCTGAATTGCTAAACAAATATATCTATTCTGTGTTAACAGTAGAGAATGACATGAGGATAAATTTTTTCCACGTCCCCACGAGAACTCATTTTCACGTCCCGTCATGGCGAGTTCTTTTCCTGTCCCTGCCCCATCCCTGCAAGCTCCGTCCTCTTCTGCACAAGCCTCAAACACTTTAAAATCATAAGTGTCCGAGTTAAGGCAGAGCTTACAGGAATAGGGCAGGGACAGGGAAAGTGACAAAACCCATGGGGACGGGACAGGGAAATTGAGATCCTGTGGGGACAGGGAAAAATTTGTCCCCGTGTCATTCATTTCACAGCTGAAACGCCAGAGGCAGGACCACAGAAAACAAAAGCAAACAGGGCAGCAGGTGTGGCAGACCCTGATCAATTTTCAGAGGATTGGGTTCGTGAGGAGCTTGCTAAACTAAAGGTGGATAAAGTGATGGGGCCGGATAGTGTACATCTGAGGGTACTGAATAGGGTTACCATATGGCTCCAGAAAAAGGAGGACAGATTGTGACATTCGGGTTTTACTTCCATTGAAAGCAAAGGAAGTAAAACCCAGATGTCTTATTCTATCCTTTTTCTGGCATCATATGGTAACCCTAATACTGAGGGAACATAGGGAAGTTCTGGCGGCTCCGCTGGAGACTTTTTTCATTGCTTCTCTAGAATCGGGAATGGTACCAGAGGATTGGAGAATAGTGGATGTGGTCTCTCTCCACAAATGTAGAAGTAACAAAGAAGTAAGAAACTATAAGCCAGTATGACGTACCTCTGTGGTAAGAAAATTAATGGAAACGCTTTTGGAACAGAGAATATTGCAGTTTCTGGAATCCAGTGGATTACAGGACCCAAGGCAACATGGCTTCACTAGAGGCAGGTCTTGTCAGACAAATCTGATCAATTTCTTTGACTGGGTGACCAGAGAACTGGATAGATGGACAACGCTACTTATGATGTATTCAGATTTTAGCAAAGCCTTTGACAGTGTTCCACAACACGGTAAATAAACTGAGTGTCCTCGGTATGGGTCCCAAAGTGACAGACTGGGTCAAGAACTGGTTGAGTGGAAGGCGACAGAGGGTAGTGGTCAATGGAGATCGCTCTGAGGAAAGAGATGTTACCAGTGGTGTGCCTCAAGGTTCTGTTCTTCGGCCTGTTCTTTTTAACATTTTTATAAGCGATATTGCTGAAAGGTTATCAGGTAAGATTTGCCTCTTTGCGGATGATACAAAATCTGCCATAGAGTAGACACCCCGGATGGTGTGAATGACACGAAGAAAGACCTAATGAATGAATGGTCTGAAATTTGGCAGCAAGCTTTGATGCTAAGAAATGCAAGATCATGAATTTGGGATGTAGAAACCCAAGGAAACAGTACAGTTTAGGGGGTGAAGAACTTTTCTGATGACCACATCAGACTATAAGACATTCAGAAAAGAAATAAAAACAATACTTTTTAAGAAATTCCTAAATCAGCCCTAACTTCACCTACTATTAACAACGCCAAAATAGACAAAAATCTACCCTCACTACACCAGCAATAACAACTATGCTACTAATGTAACCTCCATTTACACACTTCCTGTAAACTGTATTTATCCTTGCCCAAAATTATCTATTTACCACCCTAATTTATCATCGGTTCCTCCATTGTAACCCAGTTTATAAATCTTTTGTAAGCTGCCTTGAACCGCAAGGTAAGGGCGGAATAGAAATCCCTAATGTAATGTAATGTAAAGAGGAGTGGGACTTGGATGTGATAGTATGTGATGATCTTAAGTTAAATATATCTAAATTTATAAAACTTTAGGATACCTAAAACATTCCCTCTAACCACTATCTAATAGAAGTGACACCAAATCCTCATAAGTGAGATGGAAATTCTAATAAAGATAATGTTTTATGTAATGGTGGAAAAAATCCTCAGAAATGGAGCCAAAATACCATCCGATGTCTAAATGTGATTAATTATTGGCAAAAACCACCAACCACCTTCTTTTTCTAAAAAGTCTTAATTTAACTAGTATTATTCCTTTTTTGTTTTATATCACTCTTTATCCAGCTTCTCATGAAGTTAAAGTTCATTCATTTCTCTGTTTTACTCAATTTGGTGGCACTCAATATACGAGAAAAACTCTGCGGGAAACTCTGGCAATTTTGAAAATTTACAATGAGTCTACAGTTTGAGAAGCCGTTCCGGTGAGAACATGCTGTGAAGCAGCGGTAAATTCAAACATTGCGAAACACTGGCCACGTTGGCGAAAGAGAAGCGGCTGATGTCATGCCTACTGTGAAAGTACACCGGAGATTGGAATGTATGCAACAACACGAGAGACCGTAGAATTAAAGCAACTGAAATCGTGAACAGGACTATTAAAGTGCAGTGTTTAAGATAAGTTCAAGATAAGTACAAAAGGATTTCGTTATGCAGATGACATCACCATTCTCCTTCCTTCATTCTCCTTCTTCTCCTTCGATCAACCAGCACCATCCATGGCGGACACAATACACAGAACACTTGAAACAATAGCAACATGGATGAAAGACCACAAACTAAAACTAAATCCGGACAAAACAACTTTATCCTATTCGAAAATAATAAAACCCCAACTGTAACAAACCTTGTCATAAACTCTACAACATACCACTTCCAACCCCCTTTAAAACTCCTGGGAGTGCTAATAGACAGAGGCTGTACAATGCAGCCACAAATCAACAAAACAATAAAAAAACCATTTGCAGTCATGAGAAACCCGAGGCAAATCAGAAAATTCTTCGACAGAAAACAATTTCAACTCTTGGTACAATCCCTAATACTAGGTCTAATAGACTACTGCAACATACTATGTCTCCCATGCACAGCAACCCATGATAAAACAACTACAAACAATACAAAACACAGCCCTAAGACTGATCTTGCCTTCCAAGCAGGTCATCTAAATGACTGGCTAAGCAGAATTATCTCGCACTCCTCATCCTACCTAAACTTCAGGAAATTATTAAAAACTAGCCTATTCAACTGAACTATAACCTAGCCCTCTCTCCCTCCCCTGCTCCCCAAGTTCTCTTTCCCTACCCTTCGCCCTGCCCACCTTACTTTTGTCCCTCATATTTCGCCCGTTCCCCGCACATGCATATTTATTGAATCTGTATTCGCTGACTGTAACATCTCGCTGATTGACCTGCCCTTCTCTGTTGTAAATCGTATTCGCTGATTCTTTGTTGTATCTGTATTCACTGACTGTAACTATTCGTGTATCTGTATTCACTGATTGTAACTATTTGCTGATTGTCCAGCCCTTCTTTATTGTAAACCGCCTCAAACTACTACGGCTTTGGTGGTATATAAGAAATAAAATATAACATAGTAACATAGTAGATGACGGCAGATAAAGACCCGAATGGTCCATCCAGTCTGCCCAACCTGATTCAATTTAATTTTATTTTTTTTTTTTTCTTCTTAGCTATTTCTGGGCAAGAATCCAAAGCTTTACCCGGTACTATGCTTGGGTTCCAACTGCCGAAATCTCTGTTAAGACTTACTCCAGCCCATCTACACCCTCCCAGCCATTGAAGCCCTCCCCTGCCCATCTTCCACCAAACAGCCATACACAGACACAGACCGTGCAAGTCTGCCCAGTAACTGGCCTTAGTTCAATATTTAATATTATTTTCTGATTCTAATAATCTACAGTACTCACTGAAGAAATTCAACCACATCACAGAGGCATACCACGACTCACATTGGCTCCCAATACAAGCAAGAATACACTTCAAATTTTACTGCCTACTATTTAAAGCAATAAACGGAGACAGCCCAGCCTATTGGAACAATTGACTAGTTCAATCCACCTCAACCAAACATAGGAGAACCCACGCACCATTCATACACCCTCCAACCAAAAATGTCAAAAGAAAAAAAACTGTACGACAATCTCCTAGCCACTCGAGCTGCAACACTTGACCCACAACTCTACAACCTATTGACCACGACCACGACCACAGACTACAAAACCTTCAAAAAAGAAATAAAAACCCTTCTATTCAAAAAATACATAAAACCAAACTAATACAATCAGGAATGTCCCAAGCATCACCAGCAACTACTACATATATACTTCCAATATCATGACAACTCAGATGTAATCCTTAGCAACTCAAAGAAATGTACAAACTACTCCCTAAATACTTCTAATCTACGGACAATCCATTTGTAATCCGCCTTGAACAGCAAGGTAATGGCGGAATAGAAATCCCTAATGTAATGTGATTTATCTATACTTCAACAGTTTTTCTCATATATTGAGTACCACCAAATGGGGATTAAGGGCTAGATTCACAAAGGCCACAGATTGGATCTGATCTGTGGCTTTGGGACTGATTCACGAATCGCCACCACCAACCGCACAGATTGCTCTCCAGCGATCCTGACAGCATGGTCTCTGGCCCTCTGTGCCCGGCAGAGCTGGAAACTTTTTTGCTTTTTTTTTTTACTTCGTGAGCCCATGGTTTTAACCCGCTTTAAACCTGTGGGTTAAAACCACGGGCTTGCACTGCGGGGAAGGGCAGGAGAATTGAGGCAGAGAAGAGCGGAGAGTCGGGGCAGAGAAGAGCAGAGAATCGGGGCAGAGAAGAGCAGAGAATCGGGGAAGAGAGCAAGGCGGCAGGAGCCGAGGATTGGGGCAGAGAGCAGGGCGGCAAGAGCAGAGAGCAGGGCAGTCAGAAAGGACCTGAGCGACTGGTCCTCTGCAGTCGCTTATTTTTAGATTGGCCAGCCCAGTCGGTGTTTATCATTTTTTTAGTGAATCGCTGCCTGTCTGTATTTGCATGCCGTTCCCCCTCATTTGCATGCGCGGTGCGGATACGTTCGGGAGAAAGGTTAGTGAATTGAGTCAGGGTCGCAAAAGAGTCTCTAAGTGGTCGGGACATGAATGGTAGGCTTAGGGAATCTAGCCCTAAGTGACTTGCTCAGGGTCACAAGGAGCTGAGGCTGTAGCTTTAACCACTGCGCCACACTCTCCCCTAACATGCCAGTTTCTCATTTGCATATTCAATATGTATGAAACTAAAAATAATATTATAAATATAGGTTGCTGCTTGTGTTGTAAAGGGACAACTTCAAATAGCATAAATTAAACAATAAGAGCCTCAAAGACATGTCTATCAAGTACTTATTAAAGCCCCAATTTATTATCATTGGCTCCGAACAGGTTGGGAAAAACATAACAGAGAAGAAAACTCAGAAAAATTATATCTGAGAAAGTCTGTTCAACAAAAACCCAGACCAGTAAAAATATTTTAAACAAACAGGCCCCCACAAACACTAACCAGTTCCTATATGCTTCCCCCAATGCTATCTTTAAGTAGATGAATAGGACACCAGCTGGTCACCTCTCAGTCGTACGACTCACCATCATTTAGCGCAAAATATTTTGTAATCCGCTCATGTTAAGGGGAAGAAAATCCAAAAACTCACAAGGTCCTTGTTTGAAGTTGGACCTTTACAACACAAGCAGCAAGCTATATCTAATATAATAAAATGGTAGGACGCGCATGCGCACTAAAAAAACGTGTTCCCTGATCCCGTCGCGTTTTTTTTAGTGCGCATGCGCGGGTTTACGTCACCAAACTCAGCAACTTGGACAACAATCGCGCTTATGCTCAAGCCGCCGCCACAAATCCTCTCTCGAACCGCACCAGGATCGAGAGAGGAGCTGCGGCGGGGGCTTGAGCATAAGCACCATTGTTGTCCCCCTACCTAGCTGCGAGGCTGCGGCGGCCTTCCTCACGGTTTCACGGTGCTTGGTCCGCTAAACAATTCCTGCCGTTGACCAAATTTGCCCCACCGTTCCTTCCCTTCCTCCATCAGGTACAGTTCAGCTCCGCCTATGTTAAAAGCAGCTGCTTTGAAATTGGAGCCCTGCCGCCACCGTAACACGTTCCCTCTGCCGCGGTCCCATATGTCAGAGAAGGGGCGGGACCAAGGCAGAGGGGAAAGTGCTACGGCAGTGGCAGGGCTCCGATTTCGACGCGGCTGCTTTTAACATTGGTGGAGCTGCACTGCACCTGATGGAGGGAGGGAAGGAAAGGTGGTTGTGCGCTGTTGAGCCCCTCTGCACGGGCCCAAACCAAAAAAAGAGCCAGGACTCTTCCCAACCCGGCGCCGCCAGACCCGACAAAACGGCCCTACACTCACAGACCCGCGAGCAGGGTTGCCATGGAAACCTAACCGGAATTACATGCAGTCGCGCAAGGGTCAGTGAGAGGGGATCAGGAGCTAAAGAGAGATTGAAAAAAAAAAAACAAACAACAGTGCACAAGTAGAGAGAGACACACAGACAGTCACAGAAGGACAGGGGGCTAAAGACACAGATTGAAAAAATAACAAAACACAGAGGACAAGGAGAGAGAGAGACACAGACACTCACAGAAGGACAGGGGGCTAAAGACACAGATTGAAAAAATAACAAAACACAGAGGACAAGGAGAGAGAGAGACACAGACACTCACAGAAGGACAGGGGGCTAAAGACACAGATTGAAAAAATAACAAAACACAGAGGACAAGGAGAGAGAGAGACACAGACACTCACAGAAGGACAGGGGGCTAAAGACACAGATTGAAAAAATAACAAAACACAGAGGACAAGGAGAGAGAGAGACACAGACACTCACAGAAGGACAGGGGGCTAAAGACACAGATTGAAAAAATAACAAAACACAGAGGACAAGGAGAGAGAGACACAGACACTCACAGAAGGACAGGGGGCTAAAGAGACAGATTGAAAAAATAACAAAACACAGAGGACAAGGAGAGAGAGACACAGGAAAAAAAATGACAAACAGACATACAGCAGCCAAGGAGACAGACATACTTACATACAGCGTCCAAGTAGACAGACAGAGAGACAGCAAAAAAATACAAACAGCCAAGGAGACAAACAGAAAAAAATAAAAAATACAATGCCCAAGGATAAATTCAGGAAAAAAAACCTTCCAGACATACAGTGGCCAAGGAGTTAGACTGAAAAAAAGGCATACAGACATACAGCAGCCAATGAGACAGACAGACTGACAGCGACCAAGTAGACAATCAGCAAAAAAACACAAACACACAAAGCAAAAAAATAGAAACATACAGCGGCCAAGGAGACAGGCATGCAACAAATAGGAAAAATAAAAAAACTTTTAATAAATCAACCATACATGAAGAAGGAATAAAAAAAAAGGGAAAAGACACCTACAGGGAAACACAGGATCAAGAGCATACAGAGAAAACAGAAGTTTGCAGGAATCAGGAACATATAGAGAAAGGAGAGCAGAGACCCCTGCAAGAAGAGAAAAATAGCAAAGAGACTGGGGATGAGAAAGAGAGCAGAGATGCTTGCAGGGAGAAAAAGCTAAGCAGTAATGTTACAGCTTGAGAGTGCAGACTGAGGAAGAAAGCAGAGACAGCGCTACACAGGGAAATGGAGGGAGGAAAGAGACAGAAAGAAAAATACAGACAGACATAAATTCTAGCACCCGTTAATGTAACGGGCTTAACGACTAGTTTATAATATTACTTTTAGGGCTCCTTTTTCTAAGCTGCGTTAGGGCGTTAGCTAAATACGCTAGCCCACCTTAGTAAAAGGAGCCCGTAGTTTCAGTTTTACTGAATTATTATAGTAACTAGTGTTTAAGCCCGTTACATTAACAGGTGCTAGAATATATGCCTGTCTGTCTTTCTTTATTTATGTCTCTCTCCCTGCTCCTGTCTCTTTCTTCCTTCCTTTCTGTCTCTCTCCCTCCTGCTATTTTTCTCTCTCTCTCCCTGTCTGTCTTTCTGTCTGTCTCTCTGGTCCCCTGTCTGTCCTTATTTCTGTCTGTCTCTCTCCCTGGCCTCCTTTGTCTGTCTGTATTTCTCTCCCCCCCCCCCCCCCACTTTCCTTTGCAGAAGCAGCAGTGATATTTCCCTTCCCCTCCAGATCCCTGTGAAATAGTAGCAGCATTTTCCCCCCCCCCCCCAATCCCTTCTCCCCCCCCCCCCCCACTTTCCTTTGCAGAAGAAGCAACGGTATTTCCCTTCCCCTCCAGGTCCCCTTGCTGCCACAAATGCAGGACTCTACTTTTTGGCGATCGTGGTTGATCCTCCTCTAAAGAGCAGCCTGCGATGGTGGCCGGCTTTAGCGAACCTCGCAGGCCGCTCTCCAACTCGGTAGCACGTTCCCTCTGACGCGATTCCGTGCGTCAGAGGGAACATGCTACCAAGGTTGGAGAGCGGCCTGCGAGGTTCGCTAAAGCCGGCCAACATCGCAGGCTGCTCTGAAGAGGAGGATCATCAGCAGCAGCGGCGGCGGCGGCAGCAGCGGCGAGTGAGGGCGGGAGGTGTGTTCCCTGCCGAGGACACGGGCAGGGAGAGAGCTTGCCTGGCTTCCATGGTGAGTGAGGGCGGGAGGAGGGGAGTGGCCAGAATGTTCCCTGCTGCCGGATTGGCGGCCACGGATCACACACCACAGCGGCAGGGAACACGAAATCCTAAGTGCGCCTGTGCACTTAGGCTTTTATTATATAGGATATTCAATATGTATAGCATAAAAACAGACAGGCATGAGAATAGGCAACAGCACAGATATTTATAAAAATCTAATTTTTATAAGAATGAAATCATTTAAAAAATATAAACATGAAAGGAATATTTCTACAATAATTAGCATATCAATGCTAATTTTAAAAAAGATTACAAACAGGGTTTTTTTTCAGTCAGCACCAAGTAGCAGCACCTTTTCTATGGCCTGCAAGATAAGCTCCAGAGCTTGCCTTGCTGTTTGACCCTCAGGCTGCCAGTGGTTTACATATTACCTGTTTGAGCCATGGAATAGAGAATGACACGGGGACAAATTTGTCCTTGTCCCCATGGGATCTACCTCCATCCCTGCCCCGTTCCCACAAGCTCTGTCCACATCTGCACAAGCCTCAAACACTTTAAAATCATCATTGTTGAAGGCTTGTGCAGATGAGGACAGAGTTTGCAGGGGTGGGGCAGGAGCGGAACTCACAAGAACGGGACGGGTTGGAGATAGATCTTGCGAAGACGGAGACAAATTTATCCCAGCGTCATTCTTTACCATGGAACATGGAGGCTTATATGGTTCAAACATCAGATGTTCAATTTGCTTTTATTGTATCATTATACGTTACATATAGTAGATGACGGCAGATAAAGACCCGAATGGTCCATCCAGTCTGCCCAACCTGATTCCATTTAAATTTTTTATTATTTTTTTTTTTTTTTCTTTTTAGCTATTTCTGGGCGAGAATCCAAAGCTTTTCCCGGTACTGTGCTTGGGTTCCAACTGCCGAAATCTCTGTTAAGACTTACTCCAGCCCATCTACACCCTCCCAGCCATTGAAGCCCTCCCCTGCCCATCCTCCTCCAAACGGCCATACACAGACACAGACCGTGCAAGTCTTCCCAGTAACTGGCCTAGTTCAATATTTAATATTATTTTCTGATTCTAAATCCTCTGTGCTCATCCCACGCTTCTTTGAACTCAGTCACAGTTTTGCTCTCCACCACCTCTCTCGGGAGCGCATTCCAGGCATCCACCACCCTCTCCGTAAAGTAGAATTTCCTAACATTGCCCCTGAATCTACCACCCCTCAACCTCAAATTATGTCCTCTGGTTTTACCATTTTCCTTTCTCTGGAAAAGATTTTGTTCTACGTTAATACCCTTCAAGTATTTGAACGTCTGAATCATATCTCCCCTGTCTCTCCTTTCCTCTAGGGTAGACATATTCAGGGCTTCCAGTCTCTCCTCATACGTCTTCTGGCGCAAGCCTCCTATCATTTTCGTCGCCCTCCTCTGGACCGCCTCAAGTCTTCTTACATCTTTCGCCAGATACGGTCTCCAAAACTGAACACAATACTCCAAGTGGGGCCTCACCAATGACCTGTACAGGGGCATCAACACCTTCTTCCTTCTACTGACTACGCCTCTCTTTATACAGCCCAGAATTTGCATTTGTTGTATTGCATTGTTGAAGGTATGAAAATCAATAAAGACATATTTAAAAAAAAAAAAAAAAGTTCAAATTGCATAGTCCCATGCAATTTAAACATCTTATGTTTGCACTGTGCAGAGCTCCATGCGTACAGAGTACCCCCGGTTCAAACGGGGGTCGTGAAAACTGGCATAAGCTGCACAATGGAGAAAAGAAGGAGAACGTGGCAGCAGGGAGCTGTCAATAACGCTGAATCTTGTTTAAAGACACTATTTTTCATTTTTACTTTATTTTCCTTGTAATATTATGAATTTCTTTAACATTATCTATTGTTTTTAATTCTGCCTTTATTATGTTATATCTCCTCATTTAAATTCTCTTCAAGGTTCTATTTTCCAACGGTTCTCCCTTTTATATCTATTCCTTTTTTCTCCTCTCTTCCACTACCAAAGTACTAATCAGATCCGGCCACTGTTCCCTCTAAGCTGAGCAGGTGTCCTCCAGCTGCATTGCTACCACTAGGGGGTGGAATATTTTCAGTCGCTAAGGACAGGTATGTTCCCTGGAGTCCTGCAGAACTTGCCTGTCCCTCACAATTGAAAAATGTGACAGTAAAACAGCACCCTCTATTGGTGAGACTGTGGGTGGAGGACTCCTGCTCAGCTTAGAGGGAACGTCTAGTTAAAATGTTTAACATTAATCTTCTTCTTTATTTTTTCACTTCTTTATCAACTTTCAGGTGCTTTAGTTAAATTGTGAGCCTTCGGGACAGTAAGGGAATTTTATTAAGCACCTTTCTTACTTCTTACTTTCAATTTAAATGTATATTTTCTTAAAACCGCTTAGAACCTAACGGATGTAGCGGTATACAAGAAATAAATAAATTACATTAAAGCTAGCAGCCTAAGAATCCACCAGCACGGAGAACAGAAGGGAGAAGAAGTCAGATGATAGGTTGTGCAAACAAAAAGCCTGTGCAGTCAAAAACAAAAAGCAGATTTGGCATTTTATTCCCCTGTACAGACTATTTGTTTCCAAAGCCAACAGTCAAAACAAAAATCAGGTCCAGTATTTCAAGGTAGAAACCATAGGATTTAAAGGATCCAGGCCAGGATTTTTTAAAATCAGCGTTAAAAAGCGACAGTCTGGGGGGAGTGGCCAAGTTGGCGGCACTAAGCTAGACACGTTGAGAACGCTCTCATTCATGGAGAACTTTTTCCTTTTAGCTATGCCGCATACAAAAAGAAAGGGCAGCCTCAAGGTGCCTACCTCCTCAACACCCGCAGCTGCCCACACTCAGCGAACGATTGAGCAGTGTCTAGCGACACTTACTCAGAGAACGGGTGAGTTTAGCCCTGCTACGGGAGAGATTCAGGGGCGATCGATCCTGTTGGGGACGGAGATCTCGCTCTCACCCGCACCAGATGTCCTGCCTCCCTGTCCGGCTGACGCTGCTGCCCTGCGGTGAGCACAGCGGCTGGAGATGCACCTGAGGTTCCTGCGGAGGAAGGGTCCACGGCAGATGAGCTTCTGCCGATGTTTACCAGCTCTGGGGAGTTATTCCCTGACAGAGAAGACACTTTGGTAGCCATCTTGAAGACACTTCAGAGAGTGGATATTGCGACCAGGAAGACTTCAGAGGAGGTAAAAACCTTGGGGATGAAGTTGGATAACTTCATTAAAAAATCTGAACAAACCAATATTGAGACTAAGAATACTTTAACTAAAATACAAAATGAAGTACAAGCTTTGCAAACTTATAAGACTGCTGCAATAAAAGACAATGTTTTGCTACACCGGAAAATAGAGAGTATAGAAAATTTCAACCGACGGTTAAACGTGGGTTTTTGAACTTTCCTAAAACTCTGGGTATTTCTCCATATGAGATGTTTAAAAAGTATGCAATGGAAATTTTATCCTATTCCTCTGAACATATTCCACCATTGAATAAAATTTACTATCTTCCATTGCCTAAAAAGTCTGCCCAAGAGCTTATGGAAGGAGAGAAAATACGTGTTCCTCAGACAGATCTGAACAATATATCTGCAATCCTACATGAATCTATTTCCGAGGTGGCAGAGAGAACTACACTACTTATTTCCTTTGTTTTTCAACAGGACTTGGACTCATTTATGAAGTTATATCTTAGGTTTTCAAAATCCTTGTTTTATGGGAAAAGAGTATGGGCATATATGGATGTTACAAAGATTACCCAGGAGAGAACATAAGAAATGCCCTCACCGGATCAGACCTTAGGCCCATCTAATCTGGCTACCCGCACACGCGGAGGCCAAGCCAGGTGTTCCCTGAGGAAGACCTTGTTTACCCGTATCCCTCAATGTGATTTGCAAGAAGGTGAGCATCCAACCTGCCCTTGAATCCCAGAAGGAAACAGTTTTTGTCTTTGAGGCAGGAAACAATAGTTTTGGAAACTCTGTACCATCAAACATTACTTTGACTTCCCCTCCTTCAGACTGCTGGTCCAGTCCCTAATCTTAAGCACCCTGGATTACTGTAATATCATATATTTGGGCTCCTACAAGAAAACTATCAAACATCTGAGACTCATTCAAAACACAGCCATCCGCCTAATCTATGGCCTCAAAAAGTCAGACCATATCAGTCCTTACTACAGAAAACTTCACTGGTTGCCAATAGAAGCGACAGTCATCTTCAAATTTGCCTGCCTCTGCTTCAAAACCTTAACTGGCCTGTCCCTGATATATCTGTATCACCACTTTGCGTTCCCAGGCACCAATCAAACTCGCAATGCCTATCTGTTTACTTACCCATCGCCAAAGGGATGCACCTACAAAAGATTCCTTAATAGAACTCTCTCATTCCAAGCTGGCAAATGGACAGATTGCCTGACTACCCTCATCTCATCTGCCCCATCCTACTCATCCTTCAGAAAATCTCTCAAATCTTACCTCTATGATAAATTTATCAAACCCCTCCCCTCCTATTAACCAAACTCTACCACCTCTCCTTCCCCCGATCTCTCCTTTCCTCCCCCTCAATCCAATACTTCCTTCCTGCCTACTTACCCCTCCCCCCCGGCACCTCCCGTAACTGATACTGGTTGCACTCTCTGGCCATTCACCACTCTGTATCCTCGCTATATATGTAACCATCTTTGCATAGTAATCCACTTAACCTCATTATAGTCTCTTGCATCGTATTGTGCTCTACAAGTCCCTCGCACTGTATTTTCACTGTATAAATTTTCACTGTATAAATATCTCCGCTGTATATGTACAGTCTCTTGCATTGTAAATCTGCATTGTATCTTCGCTGTATAAATACCTATGCTGAATATGTACAACCCCCTGCATTGTAAACTGTTCTCAACTGCATAGTACTTCCCCTGCCATTGTATCTTTGCTGTGTAACACCAAACTGTGGCTATTGAAGGGACCATCATCGCCTTTACAGTCCCTGACCCAACCATTTAATAATGTAAGTAATAAAAGTTAAAAAACTACTTATCTGAGATGGCTGGATAGTTGGATACTTAATAACCACAGATATAATAAAGTGCCTTTGCTCATGCGTGCTCAAACGTGCTTTCAAATTAACTGGATAGCCATGTTAAAATCCCTGGCCCCCCGACTCGAGTTTGGTGTTAACACTAAACAATTGGTTATATGGTCTGAGCACTTTACAAACACATAGTTAGTTAGTTAGTTAGTTAGTTATTAATTTTGATTGAGAGCTGTGATTTAAGAAAAGTGATTTAAAAAAGAGAAGTCAGAAAAGAGCACCATCAAATTGTAGGAGAAAATTGTAGGAAGGTGAGAAGGTGCCATCAGAAAGACAGACTTGTGAACTAGTAGACCCCTCAGGGACCATCAGATCCCAGATGAACCCCATAGGCTTTTTCAAATAAGAGCACCTTTAGTAATATTTAAAATTTGGTGGAAGAGTGTTCAAGGCATTGCAAAGTGATGGAGCTTGCCAAAACAAGGCACGTTCTCTAGCAAAATGGGCTTCCTTCAAAGGTTGGATCCCAAAATTGATATCACTGAGAGAACGGTCAGCTCTGGTCAGAGAACAGGGAGTGATAGAAGAGGATATGTAGTAGCAGATCTAAATTCCATATCTAACCAGTAGCACCCATGAGTCTTAAATAATGCCAATGAAATGAGGATGAAAATGATAAAATGACATAGCAGATTGAACAAGTTCTCAGTTTTGTTCAGATATCGATTTTGCATTCTTTAATGCAGTGGCTCTCAAAACCCTATCCTAGGGGACCCCCAGCCAGTTGGGTTTTCAGGATATCCTTAGGGCTCCTTTTACTAAGATGCGAAAGCATTTTTACCGCACACAGAATTTTAACATGCACTAAATCTGCGCTACGCAGCTAGAACTAATGCCAGCTCAATGCGGGCGTTAGCAACTAGCGCATGCTAAAACCGCTAGCGCAGCTTTGTAAAAGGAGCCCTTAATGAATACGCATGAGAGAGATTTGCATATAATGGAGGAGACAGGCATGCAAATATGTCTTATGCATATTCATTAGGGATATCTTGAAAACCCAACCGGCTGGGGGTCCCCCAGGACAGGGTTGACAACCACTGCTTTAATGGTTCCCCTTTTCAAATATTTATAAAGTAGAATTTGCTTTTACAGTGGTATCTCGGTTTGCGAGTAACCCAGTTTGCGAGTGTTTTGCAACATGAGCAAAACACTCGGCAAACTTTTGGGACTCGCAAACCGAGCACTGCCCCGATCAACGAGCACTTACAGTCCAGGAAGCACCGCTTCGGGGGATTCCTCTTCCGTCTTCCGGCCAGCCTTCTACATCGGGTGCCTTCCGCAGGTTGGAGGACCTTTGTCTGGGCCTGCGCAGCCGGGTGCTGTCCCGCCTGCACGTTGCGTGTGACGCGAACAGTGTCAATCATCGGCGTTGTGCATGTCGTGCGCGGCATGCGGGTGAGGCGGTGCTCGGCTGCATGGGCTCGGGTGGGGGCTCTCCAGCATGCAAGGGGCATCTGACATGGAGGGCTGGTCGGCGGATGGAGGACGCATCCCTCTGAAGGCACTGCGAGGTTCTCCGGCGGCTGGCATCCCCCTCCCCCCCAAAGCGACACTGTGGGGTTCTCCAGCGGCTGGCATCCCCCCCGAAGCGGCACTGTGGGGTTCTCCGGCGGCTGGCATCCCCCCTCCCCTGAAGCGGCACTGTGGGGTTCTTCTTCAGATGACCGACGGAGGAGACAGCGCTGCAGCACCCGGCACCCAACAGGTATAGACCCCGGGTTCTAGAACTAATCATCTGAGTTTCCATTATCCCCAATGGGGAACTTTGTTTTGATAAATGAGCATTTTGGATTACGAGCATGCTCCTGGAACGGATTATGCTCGTAATCTAAGGTACCACTGTATCTTCACAGGCCAAAGCTAGCATACTGTGTCAGTTTTTCAGAGAAGGATGAGCACAAAATGATGAATGAAAACTTTATTTGGAAAAAGCCAGTTGCTTCTATCCTTAGACTGTTCAAGCGACGAGTACATCTTTTGTCTCAGAATCATCTCATTACAGTTTTCTCAGATCAGAGTATCCATATAAATCACTAAAAGATGTTAGGAGTGTTTTTGCCTTCGAGCAACTAATAGATAATAATCTTATGAAATGCTGCTTTATGGAAATCTGAAATGATTTTAACTATATACAGATAATAAAAAATCCAGCTCTGTCAATAACTTGCCTCTTTAAAATCTTTAAAAAGATTTTGGAGTAGACGAAGCACCATCAATATTTACTGAGCTAACAAAAATGTAATTTGAAAAAATTATTCTTGAATGACAAAGTAGAAAATTAGGGGGCCAGGTTGAGAATGAGAGCAGAGGGTATTCTTGTAATAAAAATGTAGAGAAAAGGCAATCCATAAGTAAATGGAGATATGTATAAATCACCACATGTCAACATAATGGAGGAAGGGGAAAAGGCAAAACCGGCATTTGAGTTACAATACAGAAATATTTTAAGGCCTATTTACCTCATTGGAACTTGCCGAGTACGGCAAGAACTCTCCTTATTATACAGCAAATATGGAACACAATAACAATGGAAAATTAACTCATGTTCTACATGGTAAAATGGCTTTATTTGAAAAAGGAAGCACACAAAAGAAGGACAAGAAAACATGGACCTCCTTTTTATTGTATCTGAATACACTTCTCCCTCCGTATTCACGGTTTCAGCAATCGCGGTTTTGCCTATTCGCGGATTTTAGCTTGCTGGCTCCTCCCCCCAAATTACATCAGCTTGCATAGAGAAATTGCGGATTCCAAGTGTTTACAGAGAAAATCGCGGATTCCCAGCACTTTCTTCACCGTGTTTTGCCTCTCCTTCAAGAAAAGGCCCGGTCTCCCACCATGTTTTTTGCGGTTTCGCCATATTCATGATGATTTTTAATAGAAAACAGCGAATAACGTATGAAAAAGTTATTTGCGTTTTTTCTGTATTCGCGTGTCTGTTAAACCTCTATCACAGCGAATACGGAGGGAGAAGTGTAGATAAAGAATTCCAAATAAGTAGCCTTACTCTTTTCATAATGAATAAACATCTTAACTGTATACAGTGGTACCTTGGATTACGAGCATAATCCGTTCCAGGAGCATGCTCGTAATTCAAAATGCTCTTTTATCAAAGCGAGTTTCCCCATAGGAAACGCTTTGATACGCTCCCACCCCCCGAGGCCAGCGGCGCTACCCTATCCTCCCCCCCATGAGAAACGACATTGCTCCCCCCGAAGGCCCCCTCTGCGATCCGGCACCCTCCCCCCACCCACCGTGATCCGGCACCCTCCCCCCCGCTGCGATTGGGCACCCCTTGGTTTTTCCTCCTCTACAGGTGGGTGCGTCTTATGGTCAGGTGCATCTCATAGAGCGAAAAATACGGTACTTGATATCTGTTTATAACTCCTCATGCTTATTGGGTAACAGAAACTCATCACAGAAAGCTTATTCTTTTGTGAAGAAATTTAAATTTTAAATTGCATATTATCTGTTATACTTAGTCTCTACTGAATGTTTTGATGGGTTATTCCTTTGTTAGTTTGAAAATTTAATAAAAAAATGTTTTGCTATATAAAAAATGAACATTTACATGATAATATCTCCATTTCTAAGGCATCAAGAAACCAGTTTCTTGAATCAGATTTAAGTGACAGTAGAATTTCTAAAATAATCATAACCCAGGTGTAAATAACTGTTAGATAAGAATGACCCTTTTGTGTGCCAAGATGAAACCTTCATAATCCAGGAAAATATAACACCAATTGAGGCACACTGCTGACTTATCCTCAAGCATTCAGAAAGAGAACTCAAAAGTAGAACAAAGAAAAGATATAGGTCTAAGATTGGGAGCAAGAGGAGAAAAATTACCTTATTTTCAGATAACAAATGAGTAATGAAATTTAGCAAATGGGTTAGGGCCGTTTCCTGAGCTACAGAAAGGAAATTGGGCATCTCCTTACTTTCCTAAAACACATACCTTTAACAGCAGGAGCAGAACCAGATAGAACAAACCATAATTATGATTTATGGCAAAGGGGATTCAAATAGTTGGGAGGAGGCATTAGAAGGAACCTGTTAGATAACATAGCAATTTTCCTGTAATAACTATTTTTTTGCTTACCCTGCGTATCTTCTGCTCTTCACGTTAATGGAAATATGGCACCCATGCAAGTGGGCATGCTCAGGCTTATCAGTGGGTCCAGGACTGAGAAGTTATTGAATTTACTATTTTTTATGTGCTATACTTATATATTGCCCTATATAATATTTTATAAAACGATGATCAGCGAAAATATATTCAGAGTACTCAGGAAAGAATTATATAATGCATGTTATTATATACATGCGTTAATAGTAGTCACCTTCAAAATAATATACAGTTTGCTTTCAGACTTTTAAATTAGTTGCTTTGTGAAACTAGTCTCATATTGCTGTCTCTAAATACAATGGTTGCACATAGTTTTAATAGAACTATGTTGGTTAAAAAAAAATAAAAAAATTCCAAACTCATTTCAATAATGCCTTGGATTGGCTGGAGAGATCAACAGTCAGGATTTCATCAAGGAAAACAGAGGGATTTGCCCTATAAAGGCAGTCATTGATGCAAGGATAGGTGTAATCCTTAAATTGAGTAGTATGACATGTTGGGAGGGGGGAACCCCAGATGAAAGGTCAGAAGGGCAGCTGTAGGAAAACACCCATTTGAGAGTGGGCATAAATGGGAAGTTCTCAGACTGGGAGAAAGTGACTAGCGGTGTGCCCCAGGGCTCGGTACTTGGGCCCATCTTATTTAATACTAGTGTTTAAGCCCGTTACATTAATGGGTGCTAGTAAAGCCTCCTTCCCTCACATGTCCCCTATTTTCAGCCCCAGCTCCAAACCCATTTTACCCCCTCCCCAGCCCCCTTCTCCCATCTGTTCCCTTTCAACCCGAGCCCCCTTTTCTCACCAGCAGCATTTCCCTCCCCACTCCACTTCCCTGTCCAGCAGCACCTCTTCCCTGCTCCCCCTGTCCCTCTTCCCTGCTCCCCCTGTCCCTCTTCCTTGCTCCCCCGGTCCAATAGCACCTCTTCCCTGCTCCCCGTCCCTCTTCCTTGCTCTCCCGGCCCAGTAGCACCTCTTCCCTGCTCCCCCTGTCCCTCTTCCTTGCTTCCTTGGTCCAATAGCACCTCTTCCCTGCTACCCGTCCCTCTTCCTTGCTCTCCCGGCCCAATAGCACCTCTTCCCTGCTCCAGCAGCACCCCTTACCTGTTTCCCTGGTCCAGTATGCAGC